>NC_080173.1:95154123-95454123 GCF_950295315.1 Erinaceus europaeus
CGTTATGCTTGCCTCAAAGATCTGCTGGAGTGGTCAGAGACAAAACCAAAGCATAAAGAAGTGGCCTTGGAAGGGCACAGACCCAAGTAAGGATCCCAGCTTGAGAAGCAGGTCTGCAGGTGTCTGTCTTTCTCTCCCCCTCTCTGTCTTCCCCTCCTCTCTCTATTTTTCTCTGTCCTATCCAACAATGATGACAGCAATAACAACAATAATAACAACAATGATAGACAACAAGGGTAACAAAAGGGAAAAATGGCCTCCAGGAGCAGTGGATTCATGGTGCAGCCACCGAACCTCAGCGATAACCCTGGAAGCAAAAAATAAGTAAATAAGATAAAAAATAATAATAATGATAATAATAATAATAATAAGTGGCCTTTAGAGCTAGGCATTGCTTCCAGCCCAGGCTCTGAACTCATCATGGCCTCATGCAGGCCGCAATCTTTCTGAGGCTGGGTTTCCTCATCATAAACCTCTCCACTTGTGCTTGGCAGTGGCATGAGGTGAAGTCATGATTTCAGAGGCTTATTGTTTAACCAACAAGTTTCCATCCCTCTGGGAGTTTCCTGTTTAATAGAGTGAAAGGTTGGGAAACTGCAAAGCAGACTCATACAAAAAGTGAAATAGGATGCTGTAAACAATTCCAGATGGAGGAGGAGGATATGACTCCAGCGGGTGCAGAAGGAGGGGAAATCTCCCAGAAGAGAAATGCTGACTAGAAGGGTAGGTCTCCCTGGGAATGGGAGAATGGTAGGGAAGACTGAGTGGAAAGACTTTGGCTTGTTCCAGGCTGCAAGGGTGCAGTGTGAGGCCAGGTCAGAACAGAAAAGCCATAAAAGACACTCCCCAGCGACAGGGATAAGAAGAACCATAACCAGGGAGTCGGGCTGTAGCACACATGGCGCAAAGCACAAGGACGGCTTAAGGATCCCAGTTCGAGCCCCCGGCTCCCCACCTGCAGGGGAGTCACTTCACAGGCGGTGAAGCAGGTCTGCAGGTGTCTGTCTTTCTCTCCCGCTCTCTGTCTTCCCCTCCTCTCTCCATTTCTCTCTGTCCTGTCCAACAATGATGACATCAATAATAACAACGATAGTACTACAACAATAAAGCAACAAGGGCAACAAAAAAGGAATATATATATATATATATATATATATATATATATATATATATATATATATCATAACCAAGACACTGCTCAAAATACATATTCCTGGATGAGATCTCTTTGATCTTGACCCAGGAATCTGCATTTTTAGGCAGGTCTTTCTCCTGGCAGTATGGGTGAGTAGATGGGAGTAGCCCAGGGCCACAGTTAACAAAATGCCACCAGGATGGTTTCTAGTTTGAGGCCTTGAAAGATAGGACTGAAACTGTAAGTTCTTTTTTTTTTTTGAAACTGTAAGTTCTAAGCCGGGCTCTGCCATTCTCCGACATGGAGCTTGGTCACAGTGCTGAATCTCAGTTCTTGCATTTGTGCAGTGGAAGAACCCCTCCTGCCTCAGGGATGAGTCTGTGGAGGGTGGGGGAGTATTCTGGTAGTTTTTCCTTCCACCTCTCCATCTCACCTTCTCCATTCTCTCCCTTGCTCCTGTCTTACCTCTCTCCTCAGAACTGCAGTGAAACTCGACTTATCACCCTGGAGTTCAGGCAAGGTCAGGCTTTGTTCTGGGAATGACCCAGGAGCCAGCCTCTCCCACTTCCTCCCTCCTGGTCTGCATCACGTCACTGTCAGGGGCTGCTGCACACACTCTGCTCCCTCCCAGAGCTCAAGGCAAAAGGAAAATGTCAATCCCAGCCCCAGAATTCATTCTTTCTGCTCTGAGCTCCGGGAACTATTTTGAGCAGTAACTCTCTCTGTGAGGGTCAAGCCATCTGGGACTCAGCTGCTTTCATCTCAGCCTCACTTTCCGTAGCAGTCAGTCAAGTAGAAAACTGCCACGCCTGCCCTGAGAGAGACAGACGTCAGTTTGGAAGATGAACAAAATCACCGTCCTGTGCGGCTGGTGTGTGTTGTGACCTTGATCCTGGGGGGCAGTGGTGCACCTTGGGGTGTCAGTATGACAGAGGGTAGGGAGGCTCCTTGCAGAGACAACTCAGCTCCGTCCTAGAGCACTGGAAATGTGAGCTCTGGGACTCATAGTGGCCAAGCCTAAGAATGATCACAGGATGTGGAATTTAGGGCTTGACTGGGGTGGGGGTGGGGTAGAGGGAGAGGAGCATTCTGAGATGCCAACACCTGCTTTGTGCAGGTCCTGGATCTTGCCATTGGCACCCTCTTGGGCTCTGGCCCACCTGGGGCAGGCCTGAACCTGGGCCTGTGAAGCCAACTGCAGGGCGGTGTGCAGGCTCTGACTGCTGAAGGGAGTATTGGGGACAGAGGGCAGCAAAACCATCAGTGCTCTGGAAGCTGACTGACATGGGGTCCCCAGAAAAGAGCACTCCCCACCGAGAGCAAACACCACCCTTCTTTTCAGAAAGCTGCACAGGACCCCCTGAACTAGCAGCCATAGCCACACCACCCCAGGCATGTTCTGTTTGGGCCATACAGTGCTTTTTTATATATATTTATTTATTCCCTTTTGTTGCCCTTGCTGTTTTTTTAAAATTATTTTTATAGTTATTATTGTTGTTATTGCTGTCATTGTTGTTGGATAGGACAGAGAGAAATGGAGAGAGCAGGGGGAGACAGAGAAGGAGAGAGAAAGATAGACACCTATAGATCTGCTTCACTACCTGTGAAACGACTCCTCTGCAGGTGGGGAGCTGGGGGCTGGAACCGGATCCTTACACTGGTCCTTGCACTTTGTGCCACCTGCGCTTAACGTGCTGTGCTACCGCCCGACTCCCACAGTGCTTTTTGAAGAATGTGAATTAAGGGTCCAGGCGATGGCATGCCTGTTACTGTGCACAAGGATCTGGGCTCAAGCCCTTGCTCCCTATCTGCAGGGGGAAACGTCAGAAGTGGTGAAAGAGGACTTCAGATGTGTCTCTTTCTCTCTCCCTCTCTATCTCTTCATTCCCTTTCAATTTCTCTCTGTCTTAAATAAATAAATAAATAAATAGATAGATAAACAAACAGAAAATGTGAATTACTTGTCAATATTAACAGTCAGGAGATTGTTGAGTTAAGATGCCGACATCCATGGTCTCGGAGACTCTGCAGGCCTGGTGCCATTGGCCTGGCCCGGCCTGGATGTCCTGTTTCCAATTCTCCCACAGCCCTCTCTTCAGCAGGTCTCCAGCCTTGAGAATACACGGTGTCCAAATAAGTAAACCTCCTTGATTCACAGACGTCTGAGCACGTGTCCAAGATGCTGATCTGTCTTAGAGGCAGGATGAATCTCATCCTGGGGGCAGGACTACGATGAGACCTAACACGCAATGTGCCCCAGGTGCCCTGCTTTCTAGGCAGCACACTGAGCTCTTCTCCCTCAGTGTTTAGAGGGATGCATTGGATCGACCTTCCCGTGGTGCATCCCGTGAGTACCCATTCATTGGGGAAACTGACGATCCTTCCTAGCTGACTGAATCCACATGGATCCCAGTCACTTTCAAAGCCAGCAACAAGCAGCTCCTGACAGCTTGTTGTTGGTCCTGCAACAGCAAGTTGTTGCAACAGCAAGTTGTTGGTCCTGCTCTTCGAGTCCTCCAACTTAATGTCGAGGGGCTGTCCTTCGCCAAACGCGTTATCTTCGCCCACCCTGTTCAACGCTTGATGTCTCGTCATCCAATCTGGTCCCCTACGCCTACACTGAACTTCTCTGTTCCAGTCTATTGGAAACAGAGTTGGCAGTCAGCTGAGGTAAAGAACAAACACCTCATCACAGACCCCTGCAAGCGTCAACCCGGCTTTGACCTAGCACGTTATGATTGGGCCCTCCTCAATCGCTATCGAACAGGCCATGGCCGGTGCGCCGCTATGTTCCATCGCTGGGGAGCCAAAGACGACCCGAACTGCCCCTGCGGCTCCAGACAGACGATGACCCACATAGTCAACGACTGCCACCTCTCCAGATTCAAAGGAGGTCTCGAAACTTTACATCAGGCTCAACCTGACGCTGTTGACTGGCTGCGGAAGAAGGGCAAACGCTAGAAGAAGTGTCTAGAGGCAGCGAGCTGGGGCAAGGGGCAAGGTGGGAGGAGTGGACGATCTCTGGAAGGGATTGACCCAGAGGTTGGTCCCCAAACGGGTGCTCATCTCGACCTGAAGGGAGAGTTGGGGGTCAGCTTGCTTGAACCTCATGGAAACAATGGCCTGGACTTCCTGGGACGGTGGGCCCCATTCTCCAACAGATTTCCTTCCTTCCTTCCTTCCTTCCTTCCTTCCTTCCTTCCTTCCTTCCTTCCTTCCTTCCTTCCTTTCCTTTTTCCTCTGCTAGGGTTATTCCTGAGGCTTGGTAGCTACAGGACAACTCCACCATTCCAAGCAGCCTTCAGGGTTATCTCTGGTGCTTGGTGCCTGCACTATGAATCCACTGCTCCTGGAGACCATTTTCCCCATTTTGTTGACCTTGTTGTTATTGTTACCGTTACTGAGGTTATTGCATAGGACAGAGAGAAATGGAGAGAGGAAGGGAAGATAGAGATGGGGAGATGGGGAGAGAAAGATAGACACCAGCAGACCTGTTTCACTGCTTCTGAAGTGACCTCCCTGCAGGAGGGGAGCCGGGGACCCAAACCAGGATCCTTATGCTGGTCCTTGCATTTCATACCATGTGCACTTAATCTGCTGTGCTCCCATCCAGGCCCCCCCCTCAGAAGCCATTTTTCTTTCCCTCCTTTTTTTTTTCTTTTTAAAAAATATTTCTTATATTTATTTATTGATTCCCTTTTGTTGCCCTTATTTTTTAAAATATTTATTTGCTTACTCACCTTCGTTGCCCTTGTTTTATTGTTGTAGTTATTGTTATTGATGTCATCATTGTTGGATAGGACAGAGAGAAATGGAGAGAGGAGGGGAAGACAGAGAGGAGGAGAGAAAGACAGACACCTGCAGACCTGCTTCACCGCCTGTGAAGTGACTCCCCTGCAGGCGGGGAGCCGGGGGCTCAAACCGGGATCCTTATGCCGGTCCTTGCGCTTTATGACACGTGTGCTTAACCTGCTGCGCTACCACCTGACTCCCTCCCCCCTCTTTTTCTTTCCTCTCCTCTCTTCTCCTTTCCTTTCTTCTCTCTCCCTCCTTCCCTCCTTCTCTCTCTTTATAAAAACAGAAGAAAAAAAAAAAAACAGAGAGAGACAAAGAGAGACCTTCAGTGCTGCTCCACTGCTTGTACCAGTTTCCTTATGCAGGTGGAGACCAGGAATTTGAACCCAAGTCCTCACACATGGTTATGTATGTGCTCTGTTGGGTCCCTACCCACCCAGCTCCAACTGTCTTTATTTCTCTCTGGCTCTCTGGGCAATCATTTAAAACATTCCCAGCACCTCTTCTGCCCAGGCATAGGGAACTGGATGAAGATGGGTGGAGAGCTTGACAAGCTTGGAGAGGTGGTGCTGGGTGAATGGATCGGTGAGAAGGCCGGGGCAGACACTGACAACGTGAACAGCATGGTAGCAATAGCAGCCCTATGACATGCTTGTCTGGTACTGTGGCTACACGCACAGCATCAGCCCTCTGGAAGCAACCCTATAAGTCAGGCAGCAATTAGCCTCACACCTGGGACAGGAACTCAGAGAGGTGATGTGACTTGCCCAGGACCCCACAGCCAGCAGACAGAGAACATGACAAGTCTGTTGGCTGTCTGGCTTGGGCTGCAGTGTTTCACCTTGGGGAGGTGGAGGGAGCCGGCAGGAATGAGACTGAGGCTGCTTCAGGGGTATCAGGTCTCCCCAGAAGTGTTTCTCTGCCTCTAGGTGACAGGTGGGCAGGCAGATGGGGGCGCTCTGCAGAGGAGCCAGCTGGCCCTGCTCATAAGGCAAGTCACCCACTTTCAGGCTCCTCTGGGTGGCCATTCATGACCTCAGGGACAGGCTTCTTTTTTTAAAAAAAAATTTATTTATTTAATATTGGATACATATAGAGAGAATCTGAAGAAGTTGGACGGTTGCACACTGGATTAAGTACACATGGTACAAAGTGCAAGGACCCACACAAGGATCTTGGTTGGAGCCCCCGGCTCCCCACCTGCACGGGGTCACTTCACAAGCAGTGAAGCAGATCTGCAGATGTCTATCATTCTCTCCCCCTCTTTTTCCCTCCCTCAATTTCTCTCTGTCCTGTCCAATAAAACGGAAAAAGAATGGTCATGACATAGATTCATGTAGTGCCAGCACCAAGCCCCAGAAATAACCCTGGAGGCAAAAAAGAAAGGGGGGGGGAAGAAATTGAGAGGGAGATAGAAAGGGAGAGAGACAGAGAAACACCTGTAGCCTTGCTTCACTTGTGAGCTTTCTCCGGGACTTGAACCTGGGTCTTTGGGCACTGTGATGTGAGCACTTAACTAGGTGAGTCACCACCTGGCCCCTGGCACAGACCTTTTTCAGCCCCCATGTGTTGTGGGTGGTCACTGCTCCCTCTCCCCACACTTCCCCTGTCAGCAGCTCAGGGCCCAGTGAAAAGCACTAGGATCCCACAGTCTGGCAGAAGCCTCCTTCTCACTCTTTGGGGTCCCCCAAAAGGAGGAAACGGGGCCCTAGGGGATACAGATTTCCTTTTTAAAAAATCATTTATTGGATAGAGACGGGAAGAAATTGAGAGGGTAGGGAGAGAAAGAGAAAGAGAAACA
Source organism: Erinaceus europaeus (assembly GCF_950295315.1). NCBI lineage: Eukaryota > Metazoa > Chordata > Mammalia > Eulipotyphla > Erinaceidae > Erinaceus > Erinaceus europaeus. The sequence continues at coordinate 95,160,855 of NC_080173.1, forward strand.
CACACACCTGCAGACCTGCTTCACCACTTGTGGAGCTTTCCCCCTGCAGGTGGGGAGCCGGGGGCTCGAACCTGGATCCTTGTGCATTGTAACGTGCACTCAGCCAGGTGGCCACCACCCAGCCCCATCTTCAGTGGCAGGGAGCTGCAGTCCACTCCTTTCCAACTTCTCTCCCACTTCCCCAGCCATACCCCTCGGTCTCAGTGACCAGGAATGTCACAGTAACAGCCATGAGGGCCTGACCCCCCATCTCCACCGTCCTTCTCATACCAGGCACTTGGTGTGCTCTCAGATCTAATTCTCTCTAGGGACCTTTTTTTTTTTGGTCTCCAGGGTTATCTCTGGGATTGGTGCCTGCACTATGAATCCACTGCTCCAGTAGGAGAGAGAGAAATCGAGAGGGGAGGGGAAGACAGAGAGGGGGAGAGAAAGACAGTCACCTGCAGACCTGCTTCACCACCTGTGAAGCAACATCCCTGCAGGTGGGGAGCCAGAAGCTCAAACCAGGATCCTCGTGTGGGTCCTTGTGCTTTGTACTGTGTGCACTTAACATGCTGTGCTACTGCCTGGCCCCCTTCTTTTACTCTTTCTTTCTAAAACAAATAAAGAAATAGAACAAACATACAGAGAGAAGTCTTAAATCCAGTTTTTATGTCATTTTTTAAAATTTCTTTATTGAGGGATTAATGTTTTACAGACAACAGTAAATACAATAGTTTGTACATGCGTAACATTTCTATTTTCCACATAGTAATTCAACCCCCACTACTTTATGTGATTCTTACTACTTACAAGGGAGTTTATTTATTAACAAGAGAGAGTGAATCAGGCAGCCTTCTGGCATAGGCAGTGCCAGGGGTCACACGCAGGATCTTACACACCCCAGTCCTGTGTTCTATTACTGAGCTATCTGTTTAGCTGATCTTTTTCCCCCCCTGAGCAACAAAACACGTTTATTTGACTAAGTAACATTTGTGTATGATAAAGATGCAAATAATATGTAAGAGTAAACAAAAACCTTCCTCTTCCCTGGGCCTTTTCCCAAACATGACTAGTTTTTCCATGTTCTCATGGTCCTTCCAGAAAAACCCTACTCGTTTAGTCAATACTTGTCAGGAAGAAGGAGACAACATAATGGTTGTGCAAAAGACTTTCATACCTGAGGCTCTGAAGGCCCAGGTTCATTCCCTGGCAGTCCCATGAGCTAGAGCTGTGCAATGTTCTGGTTAAAAAAAGAAATTATGCAACATATGATCAGTTGATTGCTTGCTACATGCCTTGGTCTACACTTACAAAACACATTCCTCCTTGTTCGTGCCTTGCTTTATGCAAATAATACTATGGGGTGGAGAGGGCCCCACGGACAGAGTCCTTGTCCTTTTCATGCCTGCATTCTACTATGCAACATTGGTTTCATTTGTCTAGTTTATTATGGGTTGTTGGTTGTTTGGTGGTTTCCAGTAGTTTATTTCACAAACATTAATATTATTCTTTTTAAAAATATTTATTTATTTAGTTCCTTTTGTTGCACTTGTTTTTTATCGTTGTAGTTATTATTGTTGTTGTTACTTATGTAGTCATTGTTGGATAGGACAGAGAGAAATGGAGAGAGGAGGAAAAGATAGAGAGGAGGAGAGAAAGATAGACACCTGCAGATCTGCTTCAACACTTGTGAAGCAACTCCTCTGCAGGTAGGGAGCCGGCGGCTCGAACTGGGGTCCTTAGGCCGGTCCTTGCGCTTTGTGCCACCCGTGCTTAACTCAGTGCGCCACCGCCCAACTTCCAGTATTATTCTTAAATATGGTGTTGCGAAATGAACCCAGAGCCTTACTCAGATATGGTATCACTAGGACATCTCTCTGGTCCAACTTTTAATCCATACTTTGAGAAAGTCGGGCCAAAGTACTGCTCTACCATCCACAGAATCTCCTTGGTACTGTCCAAGGCACTCCCAGTTGGTACCAGATATTAAGCCCAAGGCCTCACGCAGGCCCAGGTGTGAGTGCCCACTGCCCACTGAGCCATCTCCTGGGCCCTTGCAAGCATGGCTTTTTCCTCTTACTGTGTCGTTGTCCCCGCATGTGTGATCCCACCACTCCTAAGGCGACTTTTCTTTCTTTCTTCTTGATAAATTTTTATTTACTTAGTTACTGGATTGAGAAAAAGAGAAATTGAGAAGGAAAGGGGAGCTTGAGAGAGAAAGAGACAGAGAGACACCTGCAGCCCTGCTTCACCACTCGTGGAGCCTCCCCCCGCAGGTGCGCACTGTGAAGTGTGCGCTTAACCAGGTGTGTCACCTCCTGGCCTCGTACTTTTCATTTTTCACTTCAGATAGAGAGAAAGGGACACAGGGAGTGAGAGGAAGAGGCATAACACCACCCCACCATCTGCGGAGCCTCTCCCATGTGGTGCTCCCACATGGTGCTGGGTTTTGACCCCAGGGTCTGGAACATGGTAAGGGCATGCCCTCTGCCGGGTGAGCTAGCTCTCAGCCCTCAAACCTGTGTCTGATTATGGAGTGAAGACATCTGTGGAATGTTTAAAAACTAAATTACATGGTCAAGTTGGAAGTCAGGATCCTTGATTCCAGTTTTATGCTTTCCTTTCTTTCTTTTTTTTTTTCTTTCTTTCTTTCTTTCTTTCTTTCTTTCTTTCTTTCATACTGAACTCTGTATTCTTGTACATAGTGCTAGATCCTTGATGACAGGGGATAGCTTTCAGGAACAGATAGATTTCCTTTTAATTTTTTTATCAATTCAGCAAATACTGGCTGCACCTTGTCGTTGACCAGGCATTGTGCCAGTGTCAGGGCTGGCAGTGGTCATCTTGCCATGATACAGTGGGTGGGGCCTGGTGTATCTTGGAGACCAGCCCATCCAGACGTGCAATTATGCTAGAAGGAGACCTCACGTGGCTATTCCAGGTGACAAGGATAGAAAGCACGTGATCCAGGGGCTCTGAGGGATGCCAGAAGAAGAAGGGACATTTAGCACGAGTCCTGAAAGGGCAGAAGGAGCCACGCAGCAGGTGCCTGGGCTGGGTGACTGGGCTGGGGAATCGAGGCGCTGTATTTTGCCTGCCTGCCCCTGCTCTGCCATTTTGATTTCTAGCATAGGAGGCTGGAACAAGCATCCTTCTGGCCCCACTGCTATTCCCACAGTAATATATATATATATATGAAGACTTGGGTGAGGAACTGAGAAGGGGCCTGCGGGGGGCTCTCAGTCTGTGGAGGAGCCCAAGAGGGAGAATGTAGAGAAGCCAGGAGGCTTCCAAGCCTTTGGTGAGGTAGCAGAGGCTGGAGAGCTGGTGGTTAGTGGCGACAGGGGTGGGGGGAGCCAAGGCACTCTGGGGGGCCACAGAGAGTTGGCTGAAAGGTGGACCCCTGTCCTGTGAGGTTTAGGATCGGGGGACATCTCTAAAGTCTTTGGAGTCCACCCCAGCTGAGGCAGACCCTGGAGCCCAGGCAGGGCGGCTGTACTGAAGCCCACCAGGAGGGCCTGGGGTGGGGGGAGGCCGCCCAGACATTACTCGGCATACAGAGCTCATCCGGCCTGATATAGCCATCAATTATGACACAGGTCAGCTTCCCTCTCACTAACGGTCACCAGTGCACCCAGCCCCTCAGTTCCTCTTTCCTGAGCCTCCCACACTGAAGCCCACTAAGATTTGCCTGCACTGCTCTGTCCTGAGTGACCTAGAGGGGGCCGGCGGCTCTGGGGGTTCCCGGGTATTGCTTAGCGAGTGTTTATTGAATGCACTTGTGTACAGACGAATGGAGCGTGTGTGCACTGTGTGGGGAAGCCTGTGTGCAGGGGGTGCACAGGCCCCAGAGAGGGGACAGTTTGTGGGCAGGTTGTGTCAGCAAGGGGCAAGTGTGGAAAGCTGACAGCAGATGGCTGGTTAGCAACGAGCCCAAAGATGGGTACCAGGCCCTCTGGGGGAGCCTGCCCCGGGGAGATCTGTGAACACACTGCCACCCACCTCCTTTCAGCCTCCCCAGATCTGCACACCCTCCTCCACTCTGCCCTCTGTCCTTTCCCTGGGGCAAGGGCTGTGCTCAGGACCCAACTGTGGTCCATGGAGCTGAGTGAGGGCGGGGGGGTGGTGGTGGTGGTGGTGGTGCTGGGGGATAGGTCCCAGGGTAGATGGCAGTCTTGCCCTCCTGGCCCCCCCCCCCCCCCCCGGGCCTCTCTTCCGGAGGGCTTCCTGTTGCCTCCTGTGGTCAACACATCAGAAAATAATCCTGGATACACTGCAGGAGGGATTTGGCTTTGTATTGAATAATTACATCTATAGTTTAATTTTGTTTTTATTTTAATGAGAGAGCGTTTGAGAGAAAGACACAGGGAAAAAGACCAGAGCACAGTTCAGCTCTGGTTTGTGGTGGTGTTGGGGACTGAGCCTGGAACTCCCTGGCCCTCAGGCATGAAAGCCATTTACATAGCCATTACGCTGTCTCCCCTCCTCAACATCTAGGGTTTTCCCATCATCTTAGCACTCAGAAAGCTACCCGGCCGGTGACTCTGACATGGTAGTTCGGGTTTGCTTGTTAGGCTCAGGTTTCTGCCTGGTAGCCGCTGATCCCACACCCGGGCACACACACTGGGCAGCTCCAGGCCCACGGCCCTGGCTCACCAACACCCCCTGTGCACAATCACATGCCCTGTCTCTCGGACCACAGGGGCCACAGCACTTACTCGCAGAGCCTCGTGTGGCAGCAAAGACATACTGTTTATTTATTTACTGGATAGAGACAGAGAGAAATTGAGAGGGAAGGGGGAGATAGAGAGGGAGAGAGACAGAGAGACACTGGTAGCCCTGCTTCACCACTTGTGAAGCTTTCCCCCTGCAGGTGGGGACCAGGGGCTTGAACCCGGATCTTTGTGCACTGTAACATGTGCAACCACCTGGCCCCAGCAAAGGCATTTTATTACTGGCAGACCCCCAAGGGTAACCACGGTGCACCATGGCTGTGACATGAGCACACATGGGGCCACACACCCTCTCTGCCAACTCCTCCCCAGAGCTGACGAGTTAGCACAAGGAATGTGACATCACAGTCCCTTCCCCACTCATGTCCCCGAGGAGGTCAGGCCTCCCTTGAGACCTGAATGTGCCTTCTCCAGCCTGTCTCCTTGTGGCGTCCTGCCCAGTGACATCCTGATGGCCTCGTCAGCTCTAGAAACAACCCAACTGGGAGTCAGGTGGTAGTGCAGAGGGTTAAGTACACGTGGTGCAAAGTGCAAGGACTGAGGGTAAGGATCCCGGTTCGAGCCCCTGGCTCCTCACCAGCAGGGAAATCACTTCACAAGCAATGAAGCAGGTCTGCAGGTGTCTGTTTTTCTCTCCCCCGCTCTGTCTTCCCCTCCTGTCTCCATTTCTCTCTGTCCTATTCAACAATGATGATGTCAACAACAATAATAACTACAGCAACAATAAAAACAACAAGGGCAACAAAAGGGAATAAATAAAAAATATAAAATAAAAAAGAGTGTGTCATGCAGTTATTATTCATAAAAAGAAAGAAAGAAAGAGAGAAAGAAAGAGAGAAAAGAAGCAACCCAAGTGACCAGTGTGGAGGAACAGAGCCAAGCTGGGTGACTGTGACAGTCCCTTCTCCTTTCTGGGCTTCGGTTTCTCATTCGATGAATAGGGGCATAGTTCTGTGGTGCCAAGTCTCTCCTGGCACTCATGATGGGGGCAGCTGAGATCCTGTGGGCCTTGGACGTTTCCTGGAGGGTGGACTCCATGAATCAGGGGACATCTGGTTTCTGAGTTTCCACTGGAATGTCACGGCTAGGTGCTTCTTGCTAATTAATGAACAGGAGCCTGATGCCTGAGGAAGCTGTCTCCAAACAAAGCGGACATGTCTGTCCTGTGGGCCTCAAAGAGGCACCTGAGCAGGCCTGGTGCCCATATACCTTCCAGAGCACAGGACGGAAATCAGTGGATCAGGAGACAGAAGATATCAGTGAGGATGTGGAGAAATAGGAGTGCTCTAACACACAGCTTTGCTGATGGGGATGCAAACTGGTGCAGCCTCTCTAGAGAGCAGTCTGGAAAGTCCTCGAGCAAGTGAAAGTGGAAATACTTGAGGATCCAGCAATATCACTCCTAGGCATTTGTCCAGAGGACCTGAAAACATCAAGGCAAAGGGACATGAACAGCCCTGTGTTCATAGCTGCATGACTCACAACAATCAAAGTATGGAAAGAACTCAGATGCCCTTCAACAGAGGACTGGGTAGAAGTTAGGGACATACACACAGTGGAGGATTACTCAGCCATTAAACAAGATGACACTGCGTCTTTTAGGACAGAAATGGTTGGAGCTGGTGGTGATCGTGTTTAGTGAGGTGAAGGAGAGAAGGTCAACTGCCCTGTGGTTTCACTCAGTTGTGGAATATAGACTGAAGCACGTGAACACGACAAAAGATGAGCTCACCTGTCTCTAAGATCTTGGGAGAAGTGTGGTGGTTATTGGGAGGGTGGGTGCAAGTGGGGGCTCAGAACTTTGGTGGCAGAAGTCGTGTGGAAGTATACTCTTACTACCTTATAATCTCTACACACACACACACACACACACACACACACCTTAAGGTGGGGGGGGGGGTTGCAGAGCATAGTAGGAACCAGCCTGCTTGGGGGTGGGGGCTGCTGGGACCAATCTTTGAGCATGTACCCAAATAACACATTGGCAAAGAGAACTTTCTAGAAAAAAACACTTCCTTGTAATCCAGCCACTAGTTCAGGCCAGAGACAGTCATTGTTCTGGGGAAGCCAAAGTAATGACCCAGTAGCTCGCCCCTTATCTTCCCGGGTGTCTCAGGGGCAGCCAGGAGTCAGGACTGTGTAAAGGCTGTGGCCCTGTGCCCCCCCCCACCCCACCCACTGGAGCCGGGGAGGGCCAATGATTGGCTTGAATGGGACTCAGGTGGATTCAGATGGGGTGGCCATGGGAAGACTCGTGCATTTTGCACAGGCCGGTGGTTGAGTGGTGCCTGCGTGCCAGGCACAGGGCAGGTACCCAGAGCAAACACACCAAAGTGTATCCAATGTGTACCCTGTCAGCATGTAGTGTGTCTGACAGATGCTTTTAGAAAAAGGGGCTCTGTGGTCAAACCAGTGAGGAAAGCACATTATATAATTCAGCTGTCCAGAACAAAGGTGAGCCTGGTGCTTGCTTGTGGCTGTTGGAAGAGGCTTGGAAAGGCTGTGTGCTGTGATAATAGTGTGTGTGTGTGTGTGTGTGTGTGTGTGTGTGTGTGTGTGTGTGTGTGTGCTGGAGCTGGGCCTGTATCTCGTTTCCCACCCACAAGGTTTCTTCTCAGAGCCTTTGGGTGGTAAGAGCTGATTAGCAGCTCTACTCTGGGCACCAAATTCAGTGGGGGACCAAAGATTCTGTAATTTCTGCAAGTGAAGTGACCACATTTGGAATATTATCTTCTTAGGGCAGCTAGAAAGATCTCTCTAAAAAAAAAGGAGTTGGGCGGTAACTCAACAGGTTAAGCTCAGGTGGAGCAAAGCTCAAGGACCAGCATAAGGATCCCGGTTCAAGCCCCCGGCTCCCCAACTGCAGGGGAGTCGCTTCACAAGCAGTGAAGCAGGTCTGCAGGTGTCTATCTTTCTCCTCCCTCTCTGTCTTCCCTTCCTCTCTCCATTTCTCTCTGTGCTATCCAACAACAATGACAACAATGATAACTACAACAATAAAACAACAAGGACAACAAAAAGGAATACATAAATAAATCAATCACAGGGGCTGGGTGGTAGCACACTGGGTTAAGCACACATGACACGAAGCACAAGGACCCAGCGCAAGGATCCCGGTTCGAGCCCCCGGCTCCCCAACTGCAGGGGAGTCGCTTCACAAGCAGTGAAGCAGGTCTGCAGGTGTCTATCTTTCTCTCCCCTTCTCTGTCTTCCCTTCATCTCTCAGTTTCTCTCTGTCCTATCCAACAACAACAACATCAATAACAACAACAGAAAAAAGGTGGCCACCAGGAGCAATGGATTTATAGTGCAGGCATTATTCCCGGTGATATTCCTGGAGGCAAAACAAGACAAAACAAAAAACCCAGCACTCAACTCTGGGGATTGAGGTGCAGGTCTTTTTTTTTTTCAATATTTATTTACGTATTTATTTTCCCTTTTGTTGCCCTTGTTGTTTTATTGTTGTAGTTATGACTGATGTCGTCATTGTTGGATAGGACAGAGAGAAATGGAGAGAAGAGGGGAAGACAGAGAGGGGGAGAGAAAGACAGACACCTGCAGACCTGCTTCACCGCCTGTGAAGCGACTCCCCTGCAGGTGGGGAGCCGGGGGCTCAAACCGGGATCCTTACTCCCAGTCCTTGTGCTTTGTGCCTCGTGCGCTTAACCCAATGAACTACCGCCCGACTTCCTGGGGTGCAGGTCTTATACCTGCACGATACTGCTGAGTTGCCTACCCAACCCACTATTATTTTTTAAGTTTTCTTTCTTTCTTTATTGGATAGAGATAGCCAGAAATTTGAAGGAGGGGAGAGCTAGAGAGGGAGACAGACAGAGAGACACCTACAGTGCTGTTCCACCACTCATGAAGCTTTCCTCATGCAGGTGGGGACTGGGGGCTTGAACTTGGGTCCTTGCTCATTATAACATGTGTACTCAACCAGGTGTGACACCACCCAGCCCCCAACCCATTTTTTAAATATTTTTGAGAGACTGAGGGGGAGAGACACTGGAGCACCATGACACCATCTACAGAGCCCCCTTGGTTCTGTCCATGGTGTTGCCATTGATCCTGGGGGTTGAGATCAGGGCTTCCTCACACATGGTAAGGCATGTGCTTAATCTGCTACCTCCTGGCCTCTGAAGGATCTCCCTCTCCCTCTCCCTATGCCTCTCTCTCTCTCTTTCCCTCTCTCTCTCTCTCTCTCTCTCTCTCTCTGCCATCACTGAGACTTCACTGCTCTGGGACAACTTTTCCTTCAGAGACAAAAAGAGGTAGAGAGACAGAGAATGCAAAAAAGGCCACAGCACTGAAGCTTCCTCCAGTGTGATAGTGTCAGGGCTCAAGCCTGGTCTGCACATGTGGCAATGCAGTGTCCTATCCAAGCAGCTATTTAAGAGAATTATTTGATAGGACAGATAGAAATTAAGGGGGGTGGAGATAGAAGAGAGAGAGAGAGACCTGTAGAGCTATTATACCACTTTTGAAGCATCCCCCTTATTATAAGTGGGGACTGAGGGCTTGAACCCAGGTCCTTGCACATTGTAACGTGTGCACAACCAGTTGCCAAGTGAGCTATTTTTTTTGGCCCCTTACAAAACCATTTACTCATCTTAATGATATACAGAGAGAGAAAGGTACAGACAGAAGCCAGAGCACTGCTCATATTTGGTTTGTTTTGTGCTGGGGACTGAACATGGAACATCAGAGCATCTCTCTCTCTCTCTCTCTTAATGATCTTTATTTAGTAGATAGAAACATCCAGAAATTGAGAGGTGGGGATAGAGAGAGAGACAGAGAGACACCTGCAGCCCTGCTTCACCACTCACAAAGCTTTTCCCCTGCAGGTGGAGACTGGAGGCTCAAACCTGGGTCCTTGCACATCGTAACATGTGCACCTAACAGGCATGAAAGTCTTCTGCAGAAGCATTGTGCAGTCTCCCCAGTCCCTCTTGTCTTTTTTTAACCAGAGCTCTGCTCTGCTCTCACTTTTGGTGGTGCAGGACCTCTGGCATCTCAGGTGTGAAAGCCTCTTACCTTCCTGCTGGTGCTAGCTCCCCTGGCCCAGAGGCATCTCATTTATTTATTTATTTATTTATTTATTCCCTTTTGTTGCCCTTGTTGTTTTATTGTTGTAGTTATGATTGATGTCATCATTGTTGGATAGGACAGAGAGAAATGGAGAGAGGAGGGAAAGACAGGGAAAAGGAGAGAAAGATAGACACCTGCAGACCTGCTTCACCGCCTGTGAAGCGACTCCCCTGCAGGTGGGGAGCCGGGGGCTTGAACCGGGATCCTTTCACTGGTCCTTGCGTTTGGCGCCACGTGTGCTTAACCTACTGCGCCACCGCCCGACTCCCGGCATCTCTTTTTAAAGCAAGAACTTCATGGGTTTCCCCCTCTTCAAAGCCTTCTAGTGGTTCCCTCAGTAGAGGCTGAGCCCACCCATCTCAATGAGCCCCCTCCTCCTGCCTGCTGGGATAGCCTGAGGGTACTTCTTCCTGAGCTAGTGCTCTCTGGGTTGGAGAGAACTCAACTGGATCCGATCTAGGCTGCTGCGTGGGAGAGGGATCAGGAACTCATGCCGCACTAACTTCGCAGGAGATACACTCTGGAACTCTTGGAGCCGGAAAGCAATTTCCAAGTGTCTTTAATCAGAAGAGCAGCTGTTTTTATACTCTCCAAGTAGGGTGGAAACAGGATGTGATATAGAGAGGGTGGAGTGAAAAGTGACTGGTGGAAGATCAGGGTGTGACAAGAAGAGGATCAGGGTATGACAAGGAGAGGGGGTGGAGCAGGTGAGAATTCTACCACTAAACCACCAATGCCCTGGAGGGAGTGTGGTGCTTTATGTAAATGTAAAAGTGATTTATGTAAATAGACCAAAGCTTTGAATGGGATTAAATCTATCCCTATATAGGCATATGGTTAAGCAGAAGCCAGGGGGAGCTGGCATACTATCCAACACCTGCCCTCCCATATTCATTTTTCTATTTCTTAAATTCATCCAGGAAATCATCCCATGGGCTTTTGCAATTTCCTGCAACGCTCCTTCTCCAGATGTAGTGGGCAGGAACCTTTCTTCCCTACCCCACCTCCACCCCCCACCCTTATTTTTTGCCTCCAGGATTATCTGGGGCTTGGTGTCAATGCTACAAAGCCACTGCTCCTGGCAGCCATTTTTTCCATTTTATTGGACAAAACAGAGCAATTGAGAGAAGAGGGGGTGATAGAGAGGGAAAAAGAAAGATAGACACCTACAGACCTGCTCGTGAAGCATCCCCCTTAAAGGTGGGGAGCTGGGGGCTCAAACACGGATCCTTGCAAGGGTCTTTGTGCTTCATATTATGTATGCTTAACTGTGTGTACCATTGCCCCCCGCCATCCCTTCAGGGTCTCCCCAAGCCCATTCTTGTATCCCTGATCTTCCAAGAGGCTCTCCAAGACCACTATAAATTGCACAGCCCCATCCACGGGTGAGCCCCTACGAGGCCAGGGCCATGCCACCTTGCTCACGGCCCCACCCTGCGCAGAGCCAGGACAGCGTGGGTACTGGTGAGGGTGATGTTGATGAGTGGACCCCAGAGTAGTCCAGGGGCTCCTCAGAGTGTGGAAGCTTGTCAGCCAGGTCTGAGCAGTTGGGACCCCTCACCTGGGAGGACATGAGCTGGGACTCCCCTCCCTGGGGCAGGGCTGGGAGGAGCGCAGAAGGGGCTGGGCTGGTGCAGTGGGAGTGGTCCTGTGGGTAGCCAGACTCTGACACTGGCTTTGTGGCCCTTATCAGTGCTGGACTAAGTCCTCGGAGTACCTAGTGTTCCTGACGCATCTCACCAGAGGTCATGGCAGTGCAGATGAACTTGGTTTACACAAGCACCCACAATGACCCCGCTGAGTTCAGAGGGTGTCTTGTGACAGGCACTGAGGCCTCAACTGGCCTCTTCTCCCTGCCTCTGGCTCTGACCCAGCCTCAGGGAAGCCCAGTGAGCAGCTGCATGAGGAGAGTTAGCAGAGGCCTGACTACCAGCTACCAAGGATTTAGGGGAGCAGAAGGGTGGTGGCAGACCGTCCAAGGACCTAGCTCTCTGTGAGGCGGGGACCCATCTGATTCCCCATCCTGCCCTGCCAAGCAGCTGAGCTGACTGTATGTCTAGCCTTGGGTCCAGGGACTAACTGTGACTTTGCATGTGATGTCAGGGGTGGCCTTGCTCAGGATTCCCAAGGAGCTTTGTGCTGAGTAAGGCTCTGGCTGGGGGTGGCGGGGCGGGGTGCTTTCTGCCCTGCGGTGCTGAATTAGGCCCCATCCTTGCTCTGAGTGCCTTTGCTTAGCAGACTGAGCTCCCTGGGACACCTTTGCCAGCACTTGTGGGTATAGCTCCACTTTTGCTCTCACCACGCACACCTGCTGGGCTACAAGTTCCTCTCCCCTACCCCCTTGCCGCCCCCAGCCTCTGCAGGGTGGGTGGTCCTACTGACAGCTTGATTTCTGCCCTCCAGAACTGAGAGAGTACACAGCTCAGGGCCCTCCTCCTCCTCCTCCTTCTTCTTCATCCTCTCCTCTCTCCTCCTCCTCCTCCTCCTCCTCCTCCTCCTCCTTCTTCTTCTTCTTCTTCTTCTTCTTCTCTCTCCCTCTCTCTCTCTCTCTTTCTCTCACTGCCAGTGTTTTCACTGGGTTCTCCATGACCCTGGCACTTAAATTTTTTCTCTTTATTCATTTATTTATTTTGGATAGAGACAGACAACAATGGAGAGAGAAGGAGACAGAGAGGGAGAAAGAGACACCTACAACACTGCTTTATCACTCGTGAAGCCTCCCTTTTGCAGGTGGGGAACCGGGGCTTGAACCCAGGTCTTTGCACATGGTAATGTGTGCACTCAGCCAGGTGAGCCACCACCTGATAATTTTTTTTTGATAGAGGGAGAGAGACAGAGAGGGAGAGAGACAGAGAGAGAAGTAGCCACACCAGAACACTGCTCCTCCTCTTGTGCAGGCGCTCCCATGCGGTGATGAGAGCTTGAACCCAAGTTCTTGAACATGTGTCCTGAAGCCTGTGTTCTAGCAACCTTGGAGGTAGCACAGTGGATAAAGTGTTGGACTCTCAAGAATAGGGTCTTGAGTTCAATCCCTAGCATTGTGTCAACCTGAGTGATGCTCGAGTTCTTCCTCTTCCTCTTTCTCTCTCTCATTAATTAATAAGTTTTTGTTTAAAAAAATAAATGAGGAGGTGCCACAGTGGATAAAGCACTGGACTCTCAAGCATAAGGTCCTGAGTTCAATCCCTGGCAGCACATGTACCAGAGTGATGTCTGGTTCTTTCTCTCTCTCCTCCTTTCTCATTAATAAATAAACAAAAATATTAAAAATAAATAAATAAATAGAGTGGGTTGGGGAGATAGCATAGTGGTTATGCAAAAAGACTTTCATACCTGAGGTCAAAAATATTAAAAATAAATAAATAAATAGAGTGGGTTGGGGAGATAGCATAGTGGTTATGCAAAAAGACTTTCATACCTGAGGTTTTGAGCACACAGGTTCAATCTCCAGTACTACCATAAGCCAGAGCTGAGCTCTGGTATAAAATAAATAATAAAAGGGGTTATTGCTGGGGCTTAATGCTGGCACTACAAATCCATTGTTCCCAGTGGCCATTTTTTCCTCTCCCCCCTTCTATTTTATTGGATATAACAGAGAGAAATTGAGAGAGGAGGGGAGAGATAGAGAGACTTGCAGACTTGCTTCACTGCTTGTGAAGTCTTCCCTGTACATGAGAAGCAGGGGTTGAATACAGATCCTAGCACAGAGTGCTATGTGCACTTGAGTAGGTGTGCCACAGCCTGTCCTACTTTTGTTTTTCTTTTCTTCTTTCCTCTTCCTCTTCTTCCTCTTCCTCTTCCTCTTCTTCTTTCTTCTTTCTTCTTTCTTCTGTCTTCTTTCTTCTTCTTTTAAGGGTACTATTCAGCTCTGGCTATATATTGGTAATGGCTGGGGCTTGAACCTAGAACCTTTGGTGCCTCGGGCATGAAAGTCTTTCTGCATAACCATTATGTTATCTCTCCTGTGATCTACATCAGCTTTTTCAAGTAGAAGGAGACAGATGCAGAGGAAAGAAAAGGCACCACAGCACTGAAGCTTCGTCCAATGTGGTGGGGCCGGGCTCAAACCTGGGTCGTGCAATGCAAAGCAGATGCATTAAGCGGGTGAACTATTCTTTCACCTCTGTTTCTGCTGTTTTCGGCCATCCACTTTGTGGTAGTTCGTTACAGAGGCCGCAAGAGGCAAATACACACAGCTTCTTGCTAGTATCGCTATTATACAATGGAGAAAGTAAGGTTCAGAGAGGTTGTGCCCTGCAAGCTGCCATCGCAGCTGGGACTGGAACCCTGCATCTGTGACTTCTCCCTTCTCCCTGTGAACTCCTCTGACCTGTCGCCTTCTCCCCTGGCTCCATTCCCTGACACACTGCAACTCACACTTCGCAGGCACAGCCATGGACATCGCCCCCAACTCTGCCATGCTCTCCCTACTGGGACCTTCCATCTTCCATGAGTTTCTAGACTCTTCCGTGATCCTAGCTTCCTGGTCTCTCTCTCTCTCTCTCTCTCTCTCTCTCTCTTCCTCTCTCTCTCTCTCCCTCTTTCTCTTCTGCCACAGGCTCCAGGGATGCCCCCTCACCATCCTCCTGGGCCCCACCGTGACCTCAGTCCTTGTTGCTACTCCCAACTGTCCTTGTGAGGTTCCGGCAGCTCCAAAGAGAAACCCACTGGCTCCAGAAGAGAGACGACCGTTCCTTCTGCACCCAAGGACCGTGGGCATCCCAACCAAAGCTTGGGGGCTGATGGTCTCGGGGAGAGAAGACAAGACACTGACAAGTCCAGTGTGTCAGATGGTGGCAAGTCACTGGAAGAGCAGGGACGGGGGAGGGCAGTAGGGTGGTCAGGGGAGGAAGCCCTGAGAAGGTGGCTCTTGAATCAAGTCCTAATGGGGGCCAGGTGGTGGTGCACCTGGTTGAGTGCACATGTTACAATTTGCAAAGACCCGGGTTTGAGTCCCTGGTCCCCACTTGTAGGGGGAAAGCTTTGTGAGTGGTGAAGCAGTGATGCAGGTCTCTCTCTCTCTCTCCCTCTCTCTCTCTCTTTCCCTTCCCTCTTGATTTCTGGCACTTTATCCAATAAATAAATAAATAAATAAAGATAAAAAGAAAAAAAAAGTCCTGGAAGTGGTGCCAAGCGCACAAGGGACAACAGTCAGTGTGAGTGTCCTTAGATGGGACTGTCCCTGTGCACTGTTGTTTAAGGAGCAGCAAGGCAGCCAGTGTGGCTAGAGCAGAGTCAGGAAAGAGGTGTAAGAGGAGGCTGAGAGGCCGGGTTGTCAGAGAACACTCAGGCGGATGGAAGGAGTCACATGGATTAGTGTCAGCTCAACAACAAAGCCCGATGTGGGATGGTCTCCGGGGATGGTCTCTTTGCCAGTGTGGCAGGGCCATTACTGTAACCATTTGACAATTGAGGCAGCTTGGATGGAAGGGCTTTGTGACTCCTGCTAGATCACCCAGCTCAGAAGTGGCAGGGCTTGGCCTTTGCCTGACCCTGGACAAGCTCTGAGCGGCCCTGTTTGAAGTCTCAACGCCAGGCCACCACCAGAAGCTTTTGACACAGGTGGGCGGGGCTAGGAGTGAGTGAGTGAGGGTGTGTGTATTCTCTAATTTTCTCCCTTCTTTCTCTGTTCCACCTCATGGTGCTCTCAGCAGGGGGTCTGGGAGAGATGACTGGGGAGGAGGAAAGCCTGGCTCTTAGTAGCCCCTTTTAATAGATTTATTTCTTTAAAAAATAAAGATCTGGAAGTCAGGTGGTGTTGGGTAGTTGCCATCTCCCCCTGGCTTCTTCTTATCCATATGTCTATATAGGGATTTACTGATCCAAAGGTTTGGTCTATTTACATAAATCACTTTTACATAAAGCACTCCAGGGCATTGGTGGTTCAGTTATAGGATTCTCGCCTGTTCCGCCCCCTCCTTGTCACACTCTGATTTTCACCAGTCACTTTTCTCTCCACCCTCTCTATATCACATCCTGTTTCCACCCTACTTGGAGAGTATAAAAACAGCTGCTCTTCTGATTAAAGACACTTGGAAATTGCTTTCCGGCTCCGAGAGTTCCAGAGTGTATCTCCTGCGGAAGTTGGTGCAGCACGCGTTCCTGATCCCTCTCCCACACAGCAGCCTAGATCAGCTCCAGTTGAGTTCTCTCCAACCCAGAGAGCACCGGCTCGGGAAGAAGTACCCTCAGGCTATCCCGGCATCTGGCGCCCGGAACAGGGACCCGTAAGCAGCAGATTTACAAGAAGACATCTTAGATAAGTACACACCTTTTGGGTATCTGCAATATTGTGTTAAGGCACTGTGATTTTTTTTTCTTTTTTATTGTTTTCCGGAGATCTTTCCACCATGGAAAATCTTTTCCAAATCCTGCATTCTTTTTCCAGTATACAATTTTTATATATCTGGGACATTTTTCTCGGGGCTTCACCTTATATCCTGTTGATCATCATAGCAGCTTTTAAGGGATATATAGGGCAACCTCTCAAAAGGCTTAAGAAACTAGAGGCTGAGGTCCAAGAGATAAAGGAAGTAATCATAGAACTTAACCAGCACCTTAAAAACAAGAAGAAGCAAAGGCCTGTCGTGATCTTGACCCACCCTAATTCCTCTGCATCTTGCCCTGAGGCCCCTATTTTGGCATCTTGCCCTGAGGCCCCTATTTTGGCAGACACATGTCCGAATTCTCCTTTGGACTCCACAGCCACTTCTTCGGCCACCCCCATTTTGGCAGAAACGTGTCCGGAACCTCTTGCTGCCTCCACGGCTGCTTCTTCACCCCACCCTGTTTTGATAGACACATGTCCGAATTCTCCTGTAGCCTCCAAAACCACTTCTTCGGCCACTTGTCCAAAAGCTTCCACTTCAGTGACTCCTCCTACCGCTACACACTTATCAGAGGAAGTCCACACATTTCCGGTCAATGTTGCCCCCAATAGACAAAAACCTCAGGCCTGGTATCCATATTCCGCCACAGACCTGAAGGAACTACGCCAGGCTATCAAAGATGACGGTGTTCATGCCCCATGGACCAGGTCCATTTTACAAGGCCTGCTTCAGAACCTTAATACCCCTCAAGATTGGAGAGATGTGACTCGTGCTACGCTCCCAGGCCCCCTCTTCCTGCAATGGGAGGCATTCTTTCGCGAAGAATGTTTACAACAATCGCGGAAAAATATTCAAAATCAGCCAGAGGGTAATTTTGATGCATTGTTTGGAACAGGCCAATTAGAAACAGGGATTCAACAGGCGGAAGCCAAGTTTCCAGCGGGGTATTTTGATCAAGTACGCCTGTGTGCATTAAAAGCATGGGAGCGATTAACACCACCCATGGGAGCAGCCTCAGCCCCCATTCTCTCCCTGCAACAAGAACCTGATGAATCCCTCGCTAAATTCATTGCCAGGGTCCAGTCGAGTTTGGAAAGGAAGATTTATAATCCTGACGCTCGTTTTCTCCTACTGCGATCCATAGTCTGGGATGGAATGCTTCCGCATTTTCGACAGGCCTGTATCACTCTTAAAAATGAACACCCAGATACTTGGATTCTAGCTACACAGGATCTCAGATCAAGCTCTTTTCAAGGACCTATGTTACAGGCCTATGCAGCTACCTTACATAAGCAAAAAGGAGCTTGCTTTCAGTGCGGTCGCCAAGGGCATTGGCGTAACCAATGTCCAGAAAATAGACTGCGACCCCGCCTCCAGTCAGGGCGACCCCACCTCCAGTCAGGGCAACCCCGCCTCCAATCAGGGCAACCCCGCATCCAGACAGGGAATCAGAGACCACGAATGCCTTGTCCCAGATGCCAGAAAGGATTTCACTGGAGGAGAGATTGTTGGTCAAGGTTCCATAGGAACGGCACGCCTCTGCCAAATGTAAACAGGGATTTAAACTAGGTATGGGGCTTCCCTTAGCCCCGCCCCCAAGAGGGAAGGAAGCAGGTCGCCCGCTTGGTGCTGTGCCCTTCTTCCACAAACAGAAGCCCAGCTTGGGACCCAATCCGTCGCTATACCCACCACGCCAAGTAACAATAACAGAGGGTGAGCAGAAGGAGGAACCCGTGGTATGTGGGAACTTCCAGCATAGAAATAACTGGCTGGAGCAAGAGAACAGCTCGAATTCAGAGCCTGAGATTTTATGGACCACCCCTGTTTTAGAAAGGGGTCACCCAACTATGACAGTAAAGATTGGTAATATTCCTTTTAAGTGTTTGATTGACACGGGAGCAGATAAGACAATATTAAGACAAGCTGAGGTTCCCCAGAGTTGGGAACTCCTCCCAGGACCACGCTTACATGGTGTTGGAGGATTGACTCAGGCATTCCGCACACGAGATTCCCTTGTGTGGGAAGATCCAGAAGGGACTACCGGACGCTTTCAGCCTTTAATAGCTGATATAAGCACCAATTTATTGGGAAGAGACTTGCTGGAATCTTTAGATGTAGTGATATCCTCAGACACCTCTGCAGGACACCACACTCACTCCTGTGAGACTGCTAGACCCAACCAGCACCCCCAATACTAACTGCCACTGTTCGTAACAGAACTCCCCGCTTAGATTGGCTTTCTAATGAGCCTGTCTGGGTGGAACAGTGGCCTTTGCCTAGGGAGAAGCTAGAAATTTAAAAAAAAACTCGTCCAAGAGCAGTTATCGTTGGGACACATTCGTCATTCTCGGAGCCCATGGAATACTCCAGTCTTTGTAATTAAAAAGCGCTCAGGAAAATGGCGCCTCCTCCAAGATCTTCGTGCAGTTAATAAAACCATGCAGGTTTGGGGCTCCCCCCAAAGGGGTTTGCCTCTTGCTTCCGCAATTCCCACAGGAATTCCAATCATAGCTATTGATATACAGGATTGTTTTTTCTCTATTCCCTTACACCCACAAGATTGTAAACGTTTTGCTTTCTCTGTTCCTTCTATTAATAATGCCAGCCCTGCCGATAGATTTGAATGGGTGGTACTGCCCCAGGGCATGGCTAATAGTCCTACTATTTGTCAAGAGGTTGTTAAATCTGCCCTTTTTCCATATATTCATAAGGGCCTTAAGGTTTTTCATTATATGGATGACGTGTTAATATGGGGAGAATTAGATACAGATCTCTCCGCCCTACGTGATTTTCTAATCCCTGCCTTAAAGAGAAGTGGACTTAATGTAGCTCCTGAGAAGATACAGCTAATCCCTCCAATATCTTTCTTAGGCTCAGAGATTTCCCTAATGCAGATTCGTCCTTTAAAACCTTGTGTTACTTTTCCTTCTAATCTCACTCTTGCTTCTTTACAAAGTTTTCTTGGAAATTTGAATTGGCTTAGGCAGTATCTTTATCTGCCTACGAGCTGCCTGCAACCACTGTTCGATCTGTTAAAAGGAAACAAACAGCCCTCCTCAAAGCGTATGTTAACCCCCGAAGCATCCTTGGCTCTGGAAAAAGTTAACCAGGCTCTCCAGGACATGCACCTCGTTCGATTCTCCCCCTCCTCTCCAGTAAATCTTCTAATCTTTAACTCCACCCCCACGGTAGTGGGGGCATTGTGGCAGAAACATGGCGTTCTCGAATGGCTTCATACGCCAGTAGGCGGAGCTCCAAGACTCCTTACCGAGATTGATGCCTTAGCATTTATGGTTCGCCAAGGAAGAAACAGATCGGTTCAGGTCTTAGGAAGGGAACCAGATTCAATCATTCTTCCCTTTTCTCTCACTGATACAGAATGGCTCATACGCCACCATTCTCGTTTTGCCATAAGTTTAATGGGTTTTCCAGGACAATTAGATAATCATTTTCCCTCTAATAATTTGATAGCTTCTTTACCTCTGTTGCCTCTACTAGTACCTAAACTTTTCTCTCGAGATCCCATCCCCTCTGCTCCTACAGTGTTCACTGATGGTGGAAAAAAGGGAGCTGCTGCCCTTATATATTATCCAGACCAGAAATACCCCAAACCTCTCTTTACTGAACTTCCTGATAATTCCCCTCAGTACAAAGAACTTTATGCTGTTTTCCTTGCATTAAAAGCTGTACCAGAATCCTTCAACCTTTTTTCTGACAGTGTGTATACTGTTAACTTACTTCCATGGCTTGCTCGATCTTATGTAAGAATTGATGACAACCCACTTTCTCCTCTTTTAATTCAAATTGCCTCTATGCTCTGTTCTCGAACCCATCCACTGTATGTTCAGCACCTACGTTCCCACAGCCCTCTTCCTGGTCCCCTGTCCGAAGGGAATGCTGCAGCTGACCGCCTTGCCTCCACAGGAATTCTCCTAGCCTCTGTCTCTAATCCTGCTGACTTTCATTCCCTAACCCATGTTAATCTTAAAGGTCTTCGAGCTCGATTTCCTGATATTCCTCTGCCACAGTTAAAACGTATTCTTGCTACATGTTCCTCCTGTGCAGGTCTAATCAAAACACCTGCTATTCAGACTCTGGGGGTTAATCCTCGAGGTTTAAAAGCCAACGCTCTTTGGCAAATTGATGTTACCCACATACCTAACTTTGGCAAACAAAAATATGTGTTCGTCTCAATTGATACCTTCTCTAAGTTTATGTGGGCTACAGCTCAGACTGGAGAAAACTCAAAAAAGCTTATAAGCCATATGCTCTCCTGTTTTGCTGTAATGGGCTTACCTCTTCAACTTAAAACGGATAATGGACCTGCTTTTACCAGCAAACAATTTAAAGATTTTTGTTCCCTCTGGAACATTACTCATACTACAGGCATTCCGTATAATCCACAGGGACAAGGCATTGTTGAGAGGGCCCATCAAACTCTTAAGGCTCAATTAAATAAAGAAAAAGGGGAAATGTACCCCCCTAATATCCAGCTGGCAAAAGCCTTAACTACATTAAATCTCTTTAATATTTACAAAAACTCCGACCAACCTCCTATAATTCTTCATTGGCAAACACCACCCACCCTCCCAGCTATTAAAGTCAAATGGAAAGACCCACTTGATAAAATTTGGAAAGGACCTGACCCCCTGTTGACTATGGGGAGGGGTTTCGCATGTATTTTTCCACAAAATTACTCCAAGCCTGTTTGGGTTCCTGCCCGCCATGTCCGGCAATACCCACATGATGGTGCTGATATCCCTGAAGAACAAGAAACACTGCAAGAAGACTGGCTGCAAGAGGACTGGCTACAGGATGCACCCCAGGATCCATAATACAGCATGGCAGAATCAAAAAAAAAAAAAAATCTGATTCACAGAACTCTCCCCCCCCCCCCCCCGAATGAATGTCTTATGCTATGACTGGCCAGTTGTGTTTTGTGAGTGAGTGAGTGAAAAAAAAAAAATTGAGTGAGTTGAGTGACCAAAATTTTTGTATGACCCATTGTGCTCAGAGTACTCTGAAAGTTAACTGACTTTATATCAAACGGCTGGACGCAGCCATGGTTTCTGGAGACGTCCAGAAACAGTCCAAAAATTGTTCATTCCCCCTTTTGATTTCTTTTTTAAGTCTTGATATCAATATGAAATGTTTAGTCTTAAACTGTGTGAGTAAAGATGGTTCAACTATGACAGTAGTTCTAAATTCACATTTGAAATGATATATCTTATTTACAAGTTTTTCTCCTCCTGTGTGTTATAAACTATATATTTAATATGCGTGTTTCAAGTTTGGTAAACATTAACTTGACAGTTAAATCGTAACTTCGAAGTTACATTTTTACGAGAAGAGGTAAAATCAATTCATTTAAGTAACTGAGTGTTTAAGGTAAAACTCTAAATATTCAATGTGACAATTCATCATCTCCTAAGTTAAAATACAAATTCTCTATACAGGACATTTTTGGAGGGCCCCCAAAAATGTCCTGTAAGCTATCTTGTGGAAATTAATCCACAACAAATTTGGCATCAATCTGATATTGTAAATGTACCAAAAAAAAAAATTGTCACTAAAATGTGTTAACTCTAGTAACCTGAGTTTGCTTAAAAACCCAATGTAAAAATAGTCAAGAATCAATATATGTAACTTAAACTCGGTATGAAAACTTTGCTATATAAAGACTGCTACATGAGGTCACGTAAGATGACCTTTACACAAAATTATAAAGATACCTAAACCAGTTATAATCATTGAGTTATCAATTGTAGTAAACTTCTAATTTGTTACAAAGTTTTTTCATAAGTAATTGACTACAGCTATGACAAGCCTTCGCATAAAGAAGCATCTGCTCATATAGAATCCCCAGAAATCCATCTTGGACCCCTGACCTCTGACATCACCCACAATTACAGCCATCCCCAGAAACCCATGATGTGACCTGACACGATCTGGAGAACCTGATTCACAGACTCCGAAGGACAAGACTTTCCTACTGCCTTTCTCTCAACCATCGGTGTCTGCTCTTCCTGCTTCTGTTTCGCCCATCATGTTTTGGCGGTTCCAGGTCACTCTCTACAGAGAAGAAAGGTTCCGGTGGCCGTCCTCCTCCATCAAGATAGACGTGTGGCATTTATTTCCTGGCCGTTGACATTGGACTGATGCTTCTATAGAACTTGCTGGACACTCCTTTTATACTCCTGGACTTCTTGAAGAATGACTGTAGCAGGCTGACTCGGGATTTTGCAATGCCAGATCACCCCTCTAGCCCCTCGGCTTATCAGGCCCCCACTCCTCCACCCATCAGGCTCACTCTGTCTCTTGCTACTCTTACTTATCCCTCCGTCTTGTGCTAGTTCTTTTTAAAGACACTTACACACTATCATTCTGCTTTCTTCCCAACAGGTTTCCGTTCACCCCTACACTGCTATTCCCCTGACAGAGATGAAGCCTTTTACAGACATTGACCCAGTTATATATGGCCATTAAGTAAGAGGAAGATGTTGGGGAATTGTGAGGATATGGTTGAGCTTGGAAGGGCTTGAGCCTGAGGGGTGTGTCAATCCTGTTAGTCTCTCTCTCCACGGAGAGGTTGAGCAAGGAGGGACAGTAGAACCCCAAAAAAGGTGTGCCTCTTATCAGTCTCCCTGCCTCACAAAGTGCCCCACACTCCTGATACTATGGCAAAAAGTTAAAAAGAAAGGGGGAGATGTTGGGTAGTTGCCATCTCCCCCTGGCTTCTTCTTATCCATATGCCTATATAGGGATTTACTGATCCAAAGGTTTGGTCTATTTACATAAATCACTTTTACATAAAGCACTCCAGGGCATTGGTGGTTCAGTTATAGGATTCTCGCCTGTTCCGCCCCCTCCTTGTCACACTCTGATTTTCACCAGTCACTTTTCTCTCCACCCCCTCTATATCACATCCTGTTTCCACCCTACTTGGAGAGTATAAAAACAGCTGCTCTTCTGATTAAAGACACTTGGAAATTGCTTTCCGGCTCCGAGAGTTCCAGAGTGTATCTCCTGCGGAAGTTGGTGCAGCACGCGTTCCTGATCCCTCTCCCACACAGCAGCCTAGATCAGCTCCAGTTGAGTTCTCTCCAACTCAGAGAGCACCGGCTCGGGAAGAAGTACCCTCAGGCTATCCCGGCAAGGTGGTAGTGCAGTAGGTTAAGCGCACGTGGTGCAAAGCACAAGGACCGGCATCTTGCTGGCCGGGCTAGCTTCACGGGCGGGCAACAGAGACAACGGCTGGGCAGGGAAGCTGTATTTCTTTATTCATTAACATATAGGTTTCTATCTTTTTCTCTTTTTCCACCACCCCTCTCAGTTCTTTCTGTCCTATCAAATAAAATGGGGGGGGGGCAATGGCCACCAGGAACAGCATATTTGTAGTGTTAGCACAGAGCTCCCGTAATAACCCTGGAGGCAACAAACAAAAACAACCATCAGATAACCCAGTCTTTTCTTTTTCTTTTTTAAATTTTTTTATTTATAAAAAGGAAACATTGACAAAACCATAGGATAAGAGAGGTACAACTTTGCACAATTCCCACCACCAGAACTCTGTATCCCCCCCCCCCCCCCATAGCTTTCCTGTTCTTTATCCCTCTGGGAGTATGGACCCAGGGTCATTGTGGGATGCAGAAGGTGGAAGGTCTGGCTTCTGTAATTGCTTCCCCGCTGAACATGGGCGTTGACAGATCTATCCATTCTCCCAGCCTGTCTCTCGCTTTCCCTAGTGGGGCAGGGCTCTGGGGAAGCGGAGCTCCAGGACACATTGGTGGGGTTGTCTGTCAGGGGAAGTCTAGTCGCATCCTGCTAGCATCTGGAACCTGGTGGCTGTAAAGAGAGTTAACATACAAAGCCAAACAAATCATTGACCAATCATGGACCTAAAGGCTAGAATAGTGCAGATGAAGAGTTGGGGGTCCTCCATTTTGTAGATAGCTAGTAGGCATATTTTAGTTATATTTCAAAGGGCCTGTAGCTATACTAGTGGTTTCTGTTTTTTGCCTGAGCCTGAAATCTGATATGCAGGTGGATCCCAATTATTGTCTGGGGAGATGATGTCATGACTGTGAAAAGGACCAGAAAGCTGGATCAGGGAAGAGAGTAGCACCCTAATAAGGGAAAGGGGTATAAGTATTGTTGACTGTAAACCCCATCGATTTGATGTGATCTGGGGCCCATATTCAGCTTAGGAGCCTGTGTGACCTCTGCATCCCTGTAGATCTGAGCTCACATTCTGTGGTCATAAGCAGGAACATTCCAAGCTGCCCCAATATCAGGATCCATCTTCCTCAGGTGTAGCATAGAGTATGTTGTCCAGCCTCCCTTCGGAGGATGGAACATTCTCTACCATTGTTGATCCAAGTTGAGGGCAAGGTCCTATGGGGGCCCACAAAGGGGTCTATTTTGTTGTTCCTGATAGAAATAACCGGTAACAATGGAGAGAGGCATTTATTCGAGTTCTAGGCCCATCAAGTCTGTTTGGGAATCTCAAGACTCCCCGA
Organism: Erinaceus europaeus; assembly: GCF_950295315.1. Classification (NCBI taxonomy): domain Eukaryota; kingdom Metazoa; phylum Chordata; class Mammalia; order Eulipotyphla; family Erinaceidae; genus Erinaceus; species Erinaceus europaeus. The sequence continues at coordinate 95,185,509 of NC_080173.1, forward strand.
TTAGGTCCCCATCTTTTTCTTTTAAGATTTTATTTATTAATGAGAAAGACAGGAGGAGAAGAGGAACCAGACATCACTCTGGCACATGTGCTGCCGGAGACTAACTCGGGACCTCATGCTTGAGGGTCCAGTGCTTTATCCACTGAACCACCTCTCGAACCACACATAACCCCTCTTAGCTGCAGCTGACTATATGAAGTCCGGCTATGCAGATACAATTGGAAAGAAGTGCAGCTTCCCCTGACCGCCTTCACCCAATCCCCCTTCCTTATTCCCTGACCCTGGAAAACACTTTGCTGTTAGTTATCCAGGTAGAACAGGTTTGACTTTGTTCTTCCACCTTGCTTGACCAGTTCCAAGTAGAGAAACCCTGTCTATCTGTGCCTGGGGAAATAGCTCAACTGGTGGGAGCATCAGACTTGCAGGCCCTAGGTTCCCAGTTCGATCCCAGAATGGTGCTCTGGCTTACTTCTCTGTGTCTCATGTGAAACTCTCTCATGTGATGCCAGTAAAGTAATTTTTTTTTTAGTTCTCTGTTTTTATTTTTAATTAATTAATTTATTCCCTTTTGTTGCCCTTGTTGTTTTATTGTTGTAGTTATTGTTGTTGTTGTTGTTGATGTTGTCGTTATTGGATAAGGCAGAGAGAAATGGAGAGAGGAGGGGAAGACAGAGAGGGGGAGAGAAAGACAGATACCTGCAGACCTGCTTCATCGGCTGTGAAGTGACTCCCCTGCAGGTGGGGAGCCAGGGGCTCAAACTGGGATCCTCACGCCGTTCCCTGCACTTGGCGCCACGTGTGCTTAACCTGCTGCGCCACTGCTCAACTCCCAAAATAAATCATTTTAATTAAGGTGGTGGTGCACCGAGTTAAGACCACATATTACCACGCTTGAGGACCTGGGTTTGAGCCCCTGCTCTCCAAATGCAAGGGGGAACTTCACAAGCAGTGGAGCAGATCTGCAGGTGTCTCTCCTTCTCTCTCCCTCTCCCCATTCAATTTGTCTTATCTAATAAAAAATAAAATAAAATAAAAAGGAAAAATGGTCACCAGGAGCAGTGGATTCCTCAGGCAGGCACTGAGGCCCAGCCATAACCCTGGTGGCAATAAATGTATAAATAGATAAACATTAAGAATAGGGCTGGGGTGGGGGTGGGGGTGTCAGGGAAATAGCTCACTTGGATAGTGTGCTGCTCTGTCATGTGTGGGACCCATGTTCGAGCCACCACGTTGAAGGACGCTTTGGTGTTGTGGTGGTCTCTCTTTTAACATTTTAGTTATTTATTTACTGGGTAGCAGCAAAGAAAAATTGAGATGGAAGAGAGAGACAGTGAGGGAGTGAGAAAGAGAGACACCTGCAGACCTTCTTCATGGATTTCTTTTTAAAAATTATTTTTATTTTACTTATTTATTTTTAATTTTCTTATTTATTTCCTTTTGTTGCCCTTGTTTTATTGTTGTAGTTATTGTTGTAGTTATTGTTGTTGTTCTTGATGTCATCGGTGTTGGATAGGACAGAGAGAAATGGAGAGAGGAGGGGAAGACAGAAAGGGGGAGAGAAAGAGAGACACCTGCAGACCTGCTTCACCGCCTGTGAAGTGACTCCCCTGCAGGTGGGGAGCTGGGGGCTCGACCTGGGATCCTTAAGCTGGTCCTTGCACTTTGCGCCATGTGTGCTTAACCTGCTGTGCTACCACCCGACTCCCCTTCATGGCTTTCTTTTGAAGCTTTCCCCCTGCAGAGGGGGGTGTGGGGGGAGGGGACTAGGAAGGGGCAGTGGTGCTCCTGCCTCCAGGTAAGCGCCATAAGCAAGGACCTAGGTTGCAGCCCCTGCCCCCCATCTGCAGGGAGAAACTTTATGAGTGGTGAAGCCGGTACTGCCACAGGTATCTGTCCCTCTTCCTATCGTTTGTTTCCCTCTCAATTTCTCTCTGTCCTAACAAATAAAGGAGAGAGAGAGAGAGAGAGAGAGAGAAAGATGGAGAAAGAAAGGCTGCCAGGAGTGGTGGGTTTGTCACGCAGGCACTAAGTCCCATCCATATCCTGGTGGCAATAAATTAAAAAACAAAAGCAAAAAACAGAAGGGGACTGGAGGCTTGAATGTGAGTCCTTGTGCATTGTAGTGATAGCATGTATGCTGAGCCCGGTGCACCACCACCCACTCTCTTTCTGCCACTCTGCCATCTCTATCCAAAAATATTAAAGTAAATAAATAAAATAGCACTAGGAGATAGCATGATGATTCTGGAAAAACAACAACAACAAAAAACAAACAAACAAACAAACAACACATCATGTCTGAGGCACCAGCTGTTCCCAGGTTCAACCCCAGCACCACCAAAAGTCAGAGCTGAGCAGTGCTGTTAAAAGTAAATAAATGGGAGTCGGGCGGGAGCGCAGCGGGTTAAGCGCATGTGGTACAAAGCGCAAGGACCGGCGTTAGGATCCCGGTTCGAACCCCCGGCTCCCCACCTGCAGGAGAGTCACTTCCCAGGCGGTGAAGCAGGTCTGCAGGTGTCTATCTTTCTCTCCCCCTCTCTGTCTTCCCCTCCTCTCTCCATTTCTCTCTGTCCTATCCAACAATGACAACATCAATAACTATAACAATAAAACAACAGGGGCAACAAAAGGGAGTAAATAAATAAATATTTTAAAAAGTAAATAAATAGATACATAAATAAACATAAAAATTTTAAAAAGTAAATAAATAGATACATAAATAAACATAAAAATTACAAAGTCACCTTGGGGCTAGGTGGCGGCACACCTTGTCGAATGCACACATTACCGCGCACAAGAACTCAGGTTCAAACTGCCAATTCTCACCTGCAGAGGCTTCACCAGAAGAGAAACAGTATTGCCTTTCTTCCTCTCTCTCTTTCTCTTTCTCTCAAAAACAAACAAACAAACAAACAATATTAAAAAAGAAAAAGTCACTACTATGGGGGGGGTAAAGGAATAGCTGAATGAGATGGAATAATGGGAAGACTTGAAAATCTTCCCTTGAACAATGCTGAGCACTGTACTTGTTGTAAGATAATTTTATAGTGCTTAAGTTAAACAAGTCTGATCATTCCTAACATATAGGAATTAACTCCATGTCAGAGTATGGTAAAGATTGGATTAACATCTCTCTTTCTTTGTATCAAGTCTCAGGTCTTCCAGATTCAGAGGGGGAAGCCCACTTCCCTCATGCCTCAAAAGTCATTTTCTAAGTTTACTGAATCCGGCTTTGCTTTCCAGGTCCAGGGATACACCTTAAGTCTCAGGTAGTCAGGGAGAAACCTCAGAGCCTGGCCAGATTCTGTTCAGTGCTGGGAGTCCAGCCAAGGCTATCTGTCTAGGGGGGAGGTGATCGAAGTTTCCAGAATCTTGCAAAACATCTTGATTAGGTCAGTTCCAGGCTGGGAATCTGTCCAGAGGGGTGGAGTGGAAGAAAGATCGAGGTTACAACTTTGATCTTGTCACTGCAACTGCACAAAGTAAGCAGGGACGGCCTCTGGTGGCCAGACCCCTAGATTGCCTGTTCTATTGTCATTAAAATAGCTTCTCTGGGTGGGTGTGTGTGTGGGGGAGGGGGGAGGTGGGATGGGCCAGGTGGTGGCACACCTGGTAGAGCACACACGTTACAATGTATGAGGATCCAGGTTCAAGCCCCCAGTCCCCACATGCTGGAGGAAATCTTCCCAAGTGGTGAAGCAGTGCTGCAGGTGTCTCCCTGTCTCTCTCCCTCTCAATGTCTGGCTGTCTCTATCCAATAAATAAATAAAGATAATAAAAAATTAAGTAGCTTCTGAGCCCCTGCATAATACAAAATGGGAAATGTTGGGGGGTCGGGAGCTAATTCACCCAGTGGTGGGGACCAACATTACAAGGAGGGAAACAGAGGTGGCCAGAGAGGGCTATCTTGCCCACACACAGAGGATGAGCTGAGCTGAGAATGATCCTAAGTCTCTCATCACTCAAGACGACGTGATTCTGACTGAGCGATGCTCCTAAAACAACACTTGTATTAAGCGTATTCGGAGGACGGAGCCATTCAAAGGATTCCCACGGGGAAAATAATAGGTTCAGAAGGCGCACAGCGAAAACACTAGACCTGGCGGGCGCTTTAAGAGGACACAAATACTCTAGACACGTGTCCCCCGCTTCCGGGATTCTTAAAGCGGTCACCTTGAGTAGTTAATTTCAGCCCCGCCCTCAGGGCATCATGGGAAATGTAGTTCTACTTTACTCCAAACACAAAGGTGAAAGGGCGTCTGGGAACTGCATTTCCCAGAAGTCTGCGCGTTTCATCCCCTTAGCCGCGGAAGGGGAAGGCGGGGTGAACCCTTTACTCTGGACTCTTAAATTTCTCAGAGGGATGCACGACGGTGGACAGATGGCCTTAATAGCTCCTCCCGCGTGCTGCCTGGCCTAGCGAAGCAGGTCTCGGAGACCGTGGAGACGGTGAAACAGCTGTGCTTCCGGTCGGGGGGGTCAGAAAGCCCAGGCCCCACCTCCCCTTTAAGTGCGGTGGGCGGGGCGTGGCGGCGCGACTCGCGTTGCTATTGGCGGCGGTTAGGGGCGCGGAAACTGAACGGGCGCTCCGAAGGCGGCTGCCTCCTCGGGCTCCCCCGGCGCCCAGGGCGCCCCCCGGCCCCGGCATGGCCGCGCCCAGCCCCGTAAGTTCTTGTGGGCTGGCACCGCCCGGGCCTTAGTGTCCCCGCGGGAAGAATGAACGCCCAGGCCGGGCTGTGGTTGCCAGGGTGGGTGGGAGCGTGGACGGGACCCCCGGGTTCTAAGCAGGTCCCCTCGGGCGCAGCTTTGGGTGCTTGCGGGGCCGGGGGGGCTCCCGGGCTGGGTCCTGTGCGGGCCGCCGGGGCGCCAGGACGTGCATCCCGGCGGGGCGGACGGACACTCGTGCCCCCGACCCCCCGGGCCCGTCTGGTCGGCCCCCTCCCCGCGCCTGGGTGGGTGCCCGGGTGGAGGCCTGTCGAGGTGCCCCGGGCGGGCGCCGCCTCTCCGTGGAGCGACTGTGCCGCCGCTGGGAGGAGCCGGGACATGCCAGCTGCTGGCCTCTGCTCATTGGGCCTAGAGCTGGACACTGTTTCCTTTTATTACTTTTTCTTTATTTTCTTAAATATTTATTTATTCCCTTCTTGTTGCCTTTGTTGTTTTGTTGTTGTAGTTGTTATTATTGTTGTCATCATTGTTGGATAGGACAGAGAGAAGTGGAGAGAGGAGGGGGAGACAGAGAGGGGGAGAGAAAGACAGACACCTGCAGACCTGCTTCACCGCCTGTGAAGCGACTCCCCTGCAGGTGGGGAGCCGGGGGCTCGAACCAGAATCCATCAGCCGGTCCTTGTGCTTTGCGCCACGTGCGCTTAACCCGCTGCGCTACCGCCCGACTCCCCTTTTTTTTTTTTTTAATTTTTTAAAATTTACTTATTTATTCCCTTTTGTTGCCCTTGTTTCTTTTTATTGTTGTAGTTACTATTGCCGTCGTTGTCGCATAGGACAGAGAGAAATGGAGAGAGGAGGGGAAGACAGAGAGGGGGTCGAGAGAAAGACAGACACCTGCAGACCTGCTTCACCGCCTGGGAAGCGACTCCCCTGCAGGTGGGGGGCTGGAGGCTCGAACCGGGATCCTTACGCCGGCCCCTGCGCTTTGTGCCACGTGCGCTTAATCCGCTGCGCTACCACCTGAGCCCTGGCTCAGCTCTGGCATATGGTGGTGCGGGCGGGATTTCTAACCTGGGATTTGGGAGCCCCAGGCACGCAGGGTCTCCTTGCAGAACCCTCCGGCTGTCTGTCCCCCCGCCCCTAGCCACTGTGTGTTCTGCCCTTTGTCTCTCCTGAAGCTCAGGTGGGGCGGTTGCCACTCCCTCTCTGCTGGCAACGGGGGGGGGGGGGGGGGGGGGGGGGGATCAGCCAGGTGAGCGGTACTGCCACCTGGCCGTTGCCCTTGACTACAGCTCTGCAGAGTGGCCGTGGCTTGACTCTGCCCTAAAGACATCTCTCTCTCTCTCTCTCAATCTCTCTCTCTCTCTTTCTCTCTCTCTCTCTCTCACACACACACACACACACACACACACACACACACACACGAGGCTTTATTTATTTTTAAAAATTTTATCAGTGATTGAGTATTGATTTACAAAATTACAAGATAAGAGAGGTACAACTTCACACCGTTGCCACCACCAGAATTCTGTAGCCCCAGTCCCTCTATGGGAAGCTATAGCGGTTCTCCCAAGGTTGCAGATATGGGTTAATTATTCTTTCTTTTAAAAATATTTATTTATTCCCTTATAATATTTTTATTAACATTCATTAATATTACTTGTATTATTTATAATAATAAATAAATATTTATTATAATAATAACAACGAAATATTTATTTATTATTGCCCTTGTTTTATTGTTGTCGCCGCTGTTGGATAGGACAGAGAGAAATGGAGAGAGGAGGGGAAGACAGACAGGGGAGAGAAAGATAGACACCTGCAGACCTGCTTCACCTCCTGTGAAGCGACTCCCCTGCAGGTGGGGAGCCGGGGGCTCGAACTGGGATCCTTAGGCCGGTCCTTGCGCTTTGCACCACCTGCATGCGATGGTTAATTTTATGTGTCAGCTCATCCAGGGCCTATGCTAGCCAGTTTTTGAGATCAAATACGATGTAGATATAGATATATATTGAGACAGATAAAGGTTTTAAAGATTTGTATTCATTTTTAGATGCAAAATACAGGGGGAAAAGGGAAGGAGGAAGGGAGAGGGGGAGAGAGAGAACAGATCGGGTGGTGGCGCACCTGGTTGAGTGCACGTGTTACAGTGCACAAGGACTGGGTTCAAGCCCCGGCCCTCACCTGCAGGGGAAAGTTTTATGAGTGGTGAAGCAGAGCTGTAGGTGTCTCTCTCTCTCTCTCTCCCTCTCTATCTCCCCCTTACTTAAATTGTTTTCTGGCGGTCTCGATCCAATAAATAAAAGTAAATTTTTAACTATTCATTTATTTATTCCCTTTTGTTGCCCTTGTTGTTTTATTGTTGTTGTTATTGATGTCGTTGATGTTGGATAGGACAGAGAGAAATGGAGAGAGGAGGGGAAGACAGAGAGGAGGAGAGAAAGACAGACACCTGCAGACCTGCTTCACCGCCTGTGAAGTGACTCCCCTGCAGGTGGGGAGCTGGGGGCTCGAACTGGGATCTTTGTGCCGGTCCTTGTGCTTTGCGCCACGTGCGCTTAACCCACTGCGCTACCACCCAACTCCTGGGTTAACTATTATTTCTACAACTATCTTGTCTAGATTTTTTAAATTAATTAGTTAATTTATCCCTTTTGTTACCCTTGTTGTTTATCATTGTTATTAGTATTGTTATTAATGTCGTTGTTGGACAGGACAGAGAGAAATGAAGATAGAAGGGGAGACAGAGGGGGAGAGAAAGACACCTGCAGACCTGCTTCACTGCTTGTGAAGTGACACCCCTCTGCAGGTGGGGAACCGGGGTCTTGAACCCAGATCCGTCCGCCGGTCCTTGTGCTTTGCGCCTTGCGCCATGTGTGCTTAACCCGCTGCGCTACCGCCCGACTCCCTGTCTGTCTAGATTTTTATATATTTGCCCATTTTTTCCTGTAGTCTTACTTCTTTTCCATTCCAAGCCACACCTACACCTATTACTACATCCAGATGCCCCCTGCCCCTTCCTCCTCTCTCTCCCAGTCCTGATGGAGTTGGTGTTCAGAGTCGTCTGGTCATCTTCCCCCTGTCACTTCTCCCCCACTGGGAGTACGCACCACAGCTCTTTCTGGGGTTGCAGGAAGGTGGGAGTTCTGGCTTCTGTAATTGTTTCTCTCATGCCTCACATGGGTGTTGGTAACACACACATACATACACACACACACACACACACACACACACACACACACACTCACTCACTCACCTTGGCTACCTGGTGGACCCAAAATGCTTCTTTGAGGCTTCTGGTAACATTTATTTATTTAGCATAGAGACAGAAATTGAGAGAGAAGGGGAGACAGGGAGAGAGAAGGGAAAGACAGCTTGAAGCATTGCTTTACCACTTATAAAGCTTCCCTTTTGGGAGTTGGGCGGTAGCACAGCGGATTAAGCTCTCGTGGCACAAAGCGCAAGGACCAGCGGAAGGATCCCAGTTCGAGCCCCCCAGCTCCCCACCTGCAGGGAGTCGCTTCACAGGCGGTGAAGCAGGTCTGCAGGTGTCTGTCTTTCTCTCCCCCTCTCTGTCTTCCCCTCCTCTCTCCATTTCTCTCTGTCCTATCCAACAACAATGACATCAATAACAGTAATAACTACAACAGTAAAAACAGCAAGGGCAACAAAAGGAAATAAATAAATGCTAACAAAAAAAAAGCTTCCCTCCTTGCAGGTGGGGTCTGAGAGCTTGAATTCGGGCCCTTGCACACTGTATTAATAACAGGTGTGGGAGTCTGGCATTTGCGCAGCGGGTTAAGCTCACAGTGGTGCAAAGTGCCAGAACTGGAGCAAGGACACTGGTTCGAGCGCCCGGCTCCCCACCTGCAGGGGAGTCGCTTCACAGGCGGTGAAGCAGGTCTGCAGGTGTCTGTCTTTCTCTCCCCCTCTCTGTCTTCCCTTCCTCTCTCCATTTCTCTCTGTCTTAGCCAACAACGATGACATCAGCAACAATAATAATAACTACAACAACAAGGGGAACAAAAAGGAAAATAAATAAGTAATACAAAAAATTAAAAAAATAACAGGTGCGCCACCACCCAGCCTTGAGGTTTCTGGTATTCGGAGTAGGTTTAGAGGCTTATTGGCTGAGGTCTAATTTCCTGCCATTGGGTGGAGTGGAGATGGCGGTGCTGCCACCAGGAGCCTATCCAGGGTCGACCTTTAGGTTCCCTGGCCACTTCAGTGTGTGACTGAGGGTGAAGGGATTTGAAGGACCTCAGTTTTTCTGCTTGTGTTAATTTTTTTTTTTTTTGCCTCCAGGTTTATTTGCTGGGGCTTGGTGCCTGCACCACAAATCCTGGAGGCCATTCTTTCCCATTTTTGTTGCTCTTGTTGTTGTTATTGTTCCCACTGATGATGTTTTTGGATAGGACAGAGAAAAATGGATCGAGGAGGGGGAGAGAAAGACAGACACCTGCAGTCCTGCTTCACTGCTGGTGAAGCGAACCCCCTTGCAGATGGGGAGCCGGGGGCTCGAACTGGGATCCTTACACCGGTCCTTGCGCTTTGCTTAACCCGCTGCACTACTGCCAGCCCCCAAAACCCCCCAATTGTTTTTGAGTCATTCACGTGCTGTAGCAGCCACCATTTTCCTTCTTCCTTCCTGCCTTCCTTTTCCTTCCCCACCTCTAATATCTATTTCCCAGAGAAAGAGAGACCTGCAGTCCTGTTTCCCTGCCATGACCCCCCCCCCCCCCTAGATGGAGACTGGGGGTTTGATCCTCAGTCGTGCACGGAAATGTGTTTGCTTTACCACTTGACCCTAGTAGTCGTGATTTTAGAGTACTGTTGATCTGCTTCTAAATTCTGCTTCTAAGACCTTCTGTTTTGATCATCACGTTTTACTTACCACGTGGTCTGTTTACATAATCACTGTTTTACCTGGGTCCCGCCCTGCCTGCAGGGGATTGGTTTAATCCCCACTGGTTAGATGGAAGCTTTCTGTGTTCTGTTGGAGCTCTTTATTTTGCTCCGCCCCCTCTCCTAGTCATTTTCCCTGAAGAGATGCATAAAAGGCGATGTATCTGATGAATAAACGAGATACTGCTTCCCAGCTCAGCCATGAGTCCCTGGTCGGCTGTCTCCCTCCCGCAAAGCTAGCCCAGCCCGGCAGAGTACAAAATGCAGTGATTTTTTTTTTTCAGTACCTTCACAGCGTGCAACCATCACTATCTAATTCCTTTTGGACAGCATCATGCAGTACGTGGCCGGCTGCGTCTGACCGCTTTCACGTCTATGCATATGATTCTTTTAGTTTACTGTTTTCAAGATTCGTCCAGGTGATAGTGCCTATCCGTACTGCCTTTGTTGTGGCTGAATAATAATTGGTGACAGATGGGCCACGTTGCTTTTCACATTCATTGATGGGTATCTCTTGGGTGTTACAGTGTTGCTGTTAGGAATATTCTAGGCAAGTTCTCATGTGAACACAGTTTTAATTTTTCTGGATATATACTTTGAATTGCTGGACCATTCGATAACTCACTTTTTAAAGAAGTGCTGTACTTTCCTTACAGTGGATCATTTATTATTTTTTTTCTTGCCTACTTTGGCTAGCTTGCATTTTTGTAGGAATTTTAGGATCTGCTTGTCAATGTCTATAAAAAGAAACCAAACTAGTCACCTGGACTTTCATATATATATATATATATATATATATATATATTTATTTATTCCCTTTTGTTGCCCTTGTTGTTTTATTGTTGTTATTGATGTTGTCGTTGGATAAGACAGAGAAATGGAGAGAGGAGGGGAAGACAGAGAGGGGGAGAGAAAGACAGACACCTGCAGACCTGCTTCACCACTTGTGAAGCGACTCCCCTGCAGGTGGGGAGCCGGGGGCTCAAACCAGGATCCTTGCGCTTTGTGCCACATTGCGCCACATGCGCTTAACCCGCTGTGCTACCGCCCTACTCCCAGTCACCTGGATTTTCATTTTTTAAGATTCATTCATATTTTGAATCTATATTTTGTAATTTGGGGAATGAGTGCATCAGGACAATATGAAGTTTTCCAAACTATCTAAATTTTTCGTTTATCTAGGTCATTCTAATTTTTTTCAATGATATATACATATGTGTGTTCTTTAATATATATGTATATATATTTAAATTTTTTATTTAAGAAAGGATTAATGAACAAAAACATAAGGTAGGAGGGATACAACTCCACACAATTCCCACCACCCAGTCTCCATAACCCACCCCCCTCCCATGATAGCTTTCCCATTCTCTATCCCTCTGGGAGCATGGACCCAGGGTCGTTGAGGGTTGCAGAAGGTAGAAGGTCTGGCTTCTGTAATTGCTTCCCCGCTGAACATGGGCGTTGACTGGTCGGTCCATACTCCCAGTCTGCCTCTCTCTTTCCCTAGTAAGGTGTGTCTCTGGGAAAGCTGAGCTCCAGGACACATTGGTGGGGTCTTCAGTCCAGGGAAGCCTGGCCAGCATCCTGGTGGCATCTGGAACCTGGTGATTGAAAAGAGAGTTAACATACGAAGCCAAACAATTTGTTGAGCAATCATGGATCCCAAGCTTGGAATAGTGGAGAGGAAGTGTTAGGGAGGTACTCACTGCAAACTCTAGTGTACTGCTTTCAGGTATATATTTTGCAGTAGTTTATGGGTACGTGTGAACATAAGCTCTCTCTCACAGAAACTGGTGTATATCTAGGTTTTGGGACTTTGTTAGAAAGTGAACCACCTGAGATGAAATTAGAGTGTACTATAAAAGGAAAGGTCTCACCCGAGTAATGAAGCTGAAGGGTTGTCATTCCACACGTGAAGTCTCTGGACACAGTCTGAGGTGAAGCATGTTGAGGTGGCAATCGTTGCGTTGGTTCTTTAATATTTTTTATTATCTTTATTTACTTATTGAATAGAGACAGGCAGAAATCGAGAGGGAAGGGGGTGACAGAGAGGGAGAGAGACAGAGAGACATCTGCAGCCCTGCTTCACTTGCAAAGCTTTCCCCCTGCAGGTGGGGGCCAGGTGCCTGAACCTGGGTCCTTGGGCACGGTAATGTCTGCACTCAACCAGGTACACCACCACCTGGCCCCTTTTCTTTCTTTATTTTTTTTACAGACACAGATATTGAGAGGGGGTGCCGGGATAGCCTGAGGGTACTTCTTCCCGAGCTAGTGCTCTCTGGGTTGGAGAGAACTCAACTGGAGCTGATCTAGGCTGCTGTGTGGGAGAGGGATCAGGAACTCGTGCTGCACCAACTTCCGCAGGAGATACACTCTGGAACTCTAGGAGCCGGAAAGCAATTTCCAAGTGTCTTTAATCAGAAGAGCAGCTTTTTTATACTCTCCAAGTAGGGTGGAAACAGGATGTGATATAGAGAGGGTGGAGAGAAAAGTGACTGGTGAAAATCAGGGTGTGACAAAGAAGGGATCAGGGTGTGACAAGGAGGGGGTGGAGCAGGTGAGAATCCTATCACTGAACCACCAATGCCCTGGAGTGCTTTATGTAAAAGTGATTTATGTAAATAGACCAAAGCTTTGCATCAGTAAATCCCTATATAGGCATATGGTTAAGCAGAAGCCAGGGGGAGGTGGCATACTACCCAACAAGGGGGAATAGAAAATGGGAGAGAAAGAGACACCTGCAGCCCTACTTCACTGTTTGTGAAGCTTCTCCCCTGCAGGCGGGGATCTGGGGCTTGAACTTGGGTCCTCCCACGTGGTAAGTTGTATTCTCTACTGGGTGCAACCATTGCCTGGCCCTTTTTCAGTGTTTTGCAGGTTTTCACAGCAGGCCTTGCACTTTTATTTATTTATTTATTTTGCCGCAGGGTTGTCGCTGGGGCCAGTGCCTGCACTTGAGTCCACTGCTGCTGGTGCCGTTTTTCAACTTTTTGGATAGGACAGAGAGAAATTGAGAGGGGAGGGAAGCTTGAGAGGGAGAGAGAAAGATAGATACCCGCAGACCTACTTCACCACTTGTGAAGCCACCCCCCCACACACACACACACACAGGTGGTGAGGTGGGGCTCGAACTGGGATCCTTCGCTAGTCCTTGTGCTTTGCACTATGTGCACTTAACCCAGTACCCTGGCCTTGCACTTCTTTTGTGGAATATATATATATATATATATATATATATATATATATGTATATGTATGTATATTAAAGAATTTCTTTATTCATGAGAAAGACAGGAGGAGAGAGAGAAAGAACCAGCTGTCTGTCACTGGTACATACGCTCCCAGAATTGAACTCGGGACCTCATGGTTGAGGATCCAGTGCATTATCCACTGTGCCACCTCCTGGCCCACACTTGTAAAAATAGTTGTAAACATTATATTCTTAATTGTATCATAAACGGAATTATCTTATTTCACAGTGTTCACTGCTGGTGTGTAGAATTAGAATTGATTTTGTCAGGAGTCGGGCGGTAGCACAGCGGGTTAAGCGCAGGTGGCACAAAGCGCAAGGACCGGTGGCGTAAGGATCCTGGTTCAAGTCCCCGGCTCCCCACCTGCAGGGGCGTCGCTTCCCAGGCAGTGAAGCAGGTCTGCAGGTGTCTGTCTTTCTCTCCCCCTCTCTGTCTTCCCCTCCTCTCTCCATGTCTCTCTGTCCTAGCCAACAACTGATTTTGTCACCATCACTGTGCTAAACTTGTCTCCTAGTTTTTTTCTTTCGTGAATTCCTTTAGGGTTTTCTGTGTATGGGATCATGCCTGGGATCCTTTTCAATCCTCCTGGCTGTGACAGGAAGTGTCTAGGGCCTGGGGAAGCCTTCGTGCACACTTCACACACTTGACCCTGGCTCTCCCGTAGGAAGATCCCTCGCTGGAGATGCATTTTAAAGGACATCGAGATGCAGTCACTTGTGTGGACTTCAGCCCCAACACTAAGCAGCTGGGTAAGAAGAAGCACGGCGTCCGGGGCAGCAGACTGTGTGCTGGGTTTCTCTGTGGGGACAGAGCACGGTGGGGACCCAGTTTTGTCTACACCTGCATCTTTCCTCAGTGCTTCACGGACTTCACTCTGTGTACACAGCGCGGGGCTGATGAAGGTAGTGGGGGGACCAGAGCACCTCTGTGGTGCATGTGATGCTGAGGATCAAATTTGGGGCCTCAGGCTGGGGAGCTCAGCCCATGACCTACTCTGCCATGTGCTGGGCCACGTTGGGGGCCCTCTAAGGGTCACATGACATTCGAGGGTGGGGCCAGGCGCCGCCATTTCCCCCCTATACCCCAGCTGCTTTTCAGGTCCGGCCTGAGGAATGGGCTCTCAGTAGTCTTTCTGTCTCCTGGGGTCTTCACTGATGCTGTGGCCCGTGATAACAGGCCCACCTTGCTGAGGGGGCCTGGCGGGGAGAAGAGTGAGCACAGAGCACTCCCCCACCTTCATGCTGCGGCCAAGTGCCTCCGTGCTTGGCCAGGCGGGTCTCATACACAGCTGCTATGGCACAGTTTGTGAACGAGACTCCCCTCCATGCTGTGGTCAGGGTCATGTACCAGAGGTCACTGTAGACTAAGGAAACTAAGTCACTCTGGCTCAGTTTGGGGACCTCTTCCAGCCTTCTGACTGAGTTGAGTCCCCTCAGGGAAGAAGACCTATTGGGTTGGACTGGCACCTTAGCACGGGGAAGACTTACTCTCTGTTATCCTCAGGGTGTGTCCCTGGCGAGACCCGGGACCCCAGAGGGGGCTGAGGTTTCCCAGAGGCCCCCTTAACCGTAGTCCAGGGCAGGCATGCAAGGTCCCCTCTCGCCCTGCTGCGGGCCTGCAGTTGGAGAGCCAATAGGCTGCAGGTTTCTCGCACTCTGCTCAGCGGTCACTGAAACCTGTCCCCTCCTCTCCTCAGCCAGTGGCTCCATGGACTCATGCCTTATGGTCTGGCACATGAAGCCCAAGTCACGTGCCTACCACTTCACGGGCCACAAGGATGCCGTTACCTGTGTGAATTTCTCTCCTTCCGGACACCTCCTCGCCTCAGGCTCCCGTGACAAGACCATCCGCATCTGGGTGCCCAATGTGTGAGTTGCAGACTTTGAGGGGCTGTCTGACTAAGGAGTCCCACCTGCAGAGCTGTGTGCCCACCTAGGTCCTCATCCCAGCTCTGGACTGCTCACAGCGGGGCACCTACCCTCCTTCTGAGGAGGTGCCCTCAGAAGATGGGCCTTCATTCAGGGCTCTCCTCTGAGGGGTGGGAGGGAGGTTCCGGACCCCCACCTAGTGCTGGTTATGTGTGTGTGGGCAGGGGCAGCGTCTGCTGCTGTGGGGGAGCCTCCGGCCTCCCTTGCTGGGGATGGGCTGAGAGGTGTGGCCAAGGGCTGGGGGAGCGTTGCTGTGTCTCCCTTCTGGGTTTTCCGACTCTGGATGCCTGTCCCCATAGCAAAGGCGAGTCCACTGTGTTTCGGGCTCATACCGCCACAGTGAGGAGTGTCCACTTCTGCAGTGATGGCCAATCCCTCGTGACGGCTTCTGATGACAAGACAGTCAAGGTCTGGTCAACTCATCGCCAGAAGTTCCTGTTCTCCCTGAGTCAACATATCAACTGGGTGCGCTGTGCCAGGTGGGTGCCGTCCTACCCAGAGACCCTTGGGGGGACCTGGGGGCCAGGGGGTCCAGAGGGGCCGTCGGGTGCCAGCATCATGACCTTGCACAAGTCATCTAGCCGCTATTCAGTCTTCCTGAGCCTGGACTTGCTTCCCTGAGAGATGAGAGCCGGGACGGTCTGTGTATGGGAGATGGCGAGTAAATCAGCTCCTGGTCAGCCACGGTGACGCCTTGCCAGCTGCCGACGTGGCTCGAGGCAAAGTCAGAGCAGCTGCAGTGAGTGGCCACAGCGGGCACTAGTGGCAAACGAATATGATAATATGTTTATGGCTACTCTGCGTTTTTTCTCAACTCCTGCAAGCTGTCACTTCATTTTACAGCCGAGGGAGCTCGAAGCCAGACAGCAGTGCAGTGTGTCTGGGTGCTGAGCGGGTGTCTGAACCGAGTCTGGCACTGTGGCTTTGCCTGTACCTCTCTGGAGCGTCCTGCTGCTCAGGCTTCCGATGGGTGTTGGTCTGGAGTCTGGCCTGCTCTTTGGCGTGAGGGCAGTGCTGCAGGGCTGGGGCAGGCGACCCCAAGATGCACTCACGATCCAGTGATTACAGACACAGAGGCGACTGCTTCTGCCTGACTCTGCTCCTTTGTAACAAAACTCTCAGGTCAGATCTCTGTGATCCAGAGACGAGGTTGGGGGTGTCTGGGGAGACTGGGGAGCTACGGGACTATTGCTGTGCTGTGGAGACCCATGCACGTTCCCTGTTTTCTGAGGCACCCCGTCCCTTTGTCCTGGTAGGCCCTAATCGCTCTGCGAGGCCTTGCCATCAGGCTGTCCAGGCTAGGAGATGGAGTCTTGAGTCCATACTCGACATGTCGTGGCCTCCAGGGCTTCTGTGCCCTTGTGTTGTCAGGCAGTGCTTTTCTGACCCATTGTCAGACTTCAGTGTAGACGGGGAAGTCGGGGAGCTGGGGACAGGATGCTGACAGCACTTGGAGTCAGTGCTCTTACTGCTCCATGCGGGTGTGGTGCTGGGCCCTGTGCATGATCACCGCGATCACTCCCAACACAGAGGGAAGCTGCCTGCCCACATCACTCGGGATCAGAGCGGTTGGGTCAGTAGCCACGGTGGCCCCTGGGTTAGACAGTGGGCACTGCAGGGAGGCTGACTTGGGAAGCCGGTGTGTGGCCCCGTGGTTTCTGCTCATCGGCGGCGTGACCCGCGCTCTCCCCGGCTTAGGTTCTCCCCCGATGGGCGGCTCATCGTGTCTGCCAGTGATGACAAGACCGTCAAGCTGTGGGACAAGACCAGCCGGGAATGTGTCCACTCGTACTGCGAGCATGGCAGGTGAGTCCCCAGGCCCGGCCCTGCCCGCGGTGCTCCCGGGGACCTGGGCGTGAGGACGCTCCAGCAGTGGCGGCCGTGGGGCTGGCGGCCTCACCTCCGCTTCTCCCTGTCTTGGCACGTTTCCTCTGGGTGTAAGGCTCAGCCTGGCCGCCGTGCCCACAGGTGACAGGAGGGCTTCGCTTCCAGGCACGTTTCTCTTGGGGCTTTCTTTTGACCCTTTGCACGCTTTCCTTCACCTTCACAAAACTGTGGCATTTAGACCCCGAGGCCCGCACAGTGTGTGAGGATGTTACCTATGTTGGTGGCCCTGTCACTGAAAGAGGGTCCTGTGGTGGGTAGTGGCTGTTGACATTGTTCCACTCTAGGAGAGGAAAGAGCCCCAATTTCTGCTGGGGCCTCCCAAGTGAACC
The DNA here is from genome assembly GCF_950295315.1 of Erinaceus europaeus. Classification (NCBI taxonomy): domain Eukaryota; kingdom Metazoa; phylum Chordata; class Mammalia; order Eulipotyphla; family Erinaceidae; genus Erinaceus; species Erinaceus europaeus. Next base: position 95,202,476 of record NC_080173.1, read on the forward strand.
CCAGCTCTGCCCGCCCTCAGTGAGACACGGCTTCTCCTGTGGCCTTGCAGTCTGGGCGTCCCGTGGGGGTGTGTTGAAGCCCTGGGCTGTCTGCTGCCGACTGTTGGGCCACTGGCCCTGGGACCCTGCTGACCCTTCAGGTGGGGGCCTGCCCTGCTGAGCAGTTAGCTGGCCTTTTAAATTAAATCTTATTTCTTAAAAATGTTTTGTTTATTATTTTGGATAGAGACGAAGAAATTGAGAGGGAAGGGGGGATAGAGAGGGAGGGAGACACCTGCAGACCTGCTTTACTACTTGTGAAGCTTCCTCCCTACAGGCAGGGACCCAGAGCTCGAACCTAGGTCCTTGCGCACTGTAACGTGTGTGCTCAACCAGGTAGGCTACTGCCTGCCCCCCCCACTTGTGTTGGAACTTGCTCCCTACTCAGTCTGCCTCAGTGACTGCTAGCCACTCATTTTACCAATCCCTACACACACACACACACACACACACACACACCCCCAGAAACAGACAGACAGACAGATCTTGGGCAGAGGGAAGTGTTCTGGCCTCAGGGAGCAGCAGTGAGCAGTTGCACAGGGCAGGGAAGATGCTGGGCGCACTGGGTCTGTTCTGAACCAGGGCAGCTCTCCTGTAGCATGTGGTATCCTTTTAAAAAAATATTCATTTATTCCCTTTTTGTTGCCCTTGTTGTAGTAGTTGTCGTTATTGATGTTGTCGTTGTTGGATAGAACAGAGAGAAACGGAGTGAGGAGGGGAAGACAGAGAGTAGGAGAGAAAGATAGACACCTGCAGACCTGCTTCACCGCCTGTGAAGCGACTCCCCTGCAGGTGGGGGGGGGCTCGAACAGGGATCCTTACATCGGTCCTTGCGCTTTGCGCCACATGCGCTTAACCTGCTGCGTTACCCGGTGGCCTTTTTTTTTTACAGCTTTGTCACTTACGTGGACTTCCACCCCAGTGGGACGTGCATCGCTGCTGCCGGCATGGACAACACGGTGAAGGTGTGGGACGTCCGCACGCACCGACTCTTACAGCATTATCAGCGTAAGTGTCCACAAGCAGCCACCGGGGGGCAGTGTGATGCTGGGTGTCTGCTCCGTTGCTGAGGCGCCTAGGTCGGCCTGAGGAGGCTCCCGTCTGTGGGCATCTCCATAGGTGGGTGGGTCGTCCTGGCTTGAAACCTTGGCCAGGCAGTGGAGTGTGGTGCTGCCAGGCACCTGCCCAGCACTTGGGTACCCACGGAGGAGACAGAACCGCAGGGGTGTTGGGGGCGGCCCTCTTGTGTTTCTGGCCAGGCCCACTTGTTAGCGGCAGCCCATGTTACGGGTCCTCCCTGAAGTGGAGGCTCATCTTCTAGGGCCGAGGTGACAGTCCTTGATCTCTGGTGAAGGAGGTGGGTCTGCCACAAGAGGTCAGTGTTGGGCTGAGAGAGAGTTTACCCAGTAGAGTGCCTGCTAGGAGCTTGACTCTCACCCTGCCACCACTTGGGAGCATCATACAGAAAGGAGCAGGGTGGTATTGTGGTGTCCTGCCTAGTTCTCTCTCAGCCTCTCAGCCTCTGTCTAGAAAAGAGAGGAGGGGAAGATAGCATAATGGTTATGTGAAGAGACTGTCATGCCTGAGGCTCCAGAGCGCCAGGATCAATCCCCCACACCACCATAACCCAGAGCTGAGCAGTGCTCTGGCTTTAAAAAAAAAAAAAGTCACTGGGAAGATAAAAAACTAATAGTTATGCAAAAGGACTTTCATACCTGCAGTACCAAAAGTTCCAGGTTCAAATCTTAGTACTACCATGAGCCAGAGTTGAGCAGTACTCTGGTGAAAAGAAAAAGAAAAAAGAATTGCTGGGAGCAGTGGTCAAAAAGAGAGAGAGAGGGAGCTGGGCGGTAGTACAGCAGGTTAAGTGGGTTAAGTGCAGGTGTCGCAAAGCGCAGGGACCGGCATAAGGGTCTCAGTTTGAGCCCCCGGCTCCCCACCTGCAGGGGAGTCACTTCAAAGGCGGTGAAGCAGGTCCGCAGGTGTCTGTCTTTCTCTCCCCTTCTCTGTCTTCCTCTCCTCTCTCCATTTCTCTCTGTCCTATCCAACAACAATGGCATCAATAACAACAATAATAACCATAACAATAAAACATCAAGGACAACAAAAAGGGAATAAATAAATAAATAAAATAATAAAAAAAGATAGAGACCTCACCTATGGGGGGGTTCACTTCACAAGCAATGAAGCAGGTCTGTAGGTGTCTTTCTCTCCCCCTCTCCTCCTCTTCTCCATTTCTCTCTGTCCTATCCAACAACAGCAATAACAACAACAAAAGCAACAAAATGGGAAAAAATGGCCTGCAGTAGCAGTGGATTCATGGTGTAGGCACCAAGCCTCAGTGATAACCTTGGAGGCACACACGCGCGCATGCGCGCGCGCACACACACACACACACACACACACACAAACACGTTAATGTTGGTGGAGCCTTGAGCAACCTCTTGCCTCTCAGGATCCTCACAGACATGGAGCCCGGAGCTATGGAAGGTTACTTAGCAAGGGGTCAGACTCGGGAGCCAGGGCCATAGGTGGCTGGCCTGGGCCAGTGTCCGACTCCAGGTGGGAGGTGGGTGGGGGTAGACTTGGGCGTGAAGGTGTGAGGTAGCTGCAGGATTGGGGGTGTGGAACTGGCCACGAATCACTCAGGTGAGGGGATGGTGCCCAGGAAAGAACTGGTGACGGGCTGTGGGAAGAGCTGGGAGAAGAGTGGGAGGCTGCACGAGGCGGGCTCAGGGCTGAGGCCAGGGAGGAGCTCCGTCAGGATTGCCTTACTGACTCAAGACTGACATGTGTGGGGCCTGGGGCTCAGAGCTCTTCCTAGCAGCTCTTGTGAGGCCTAGCTAGTGATTCTCAGACATTTGGTGACGGCACTTCCTTGGGGCAAACAAGGTGAGCTGACTGGCCAAGGGCAGGTGGGTCCTAATCTTGAAAGGCTCACGGTGAGTGAGTCACATGACCCACTGACATCTGCCTTCCTCAAGGGGCTACTGGGGGCGGGGAGGACGAGTTGGTCCATGACAAGAACTTAGAGTGAGTGCTGGCACGAAGTGGAAACCAGGTGTAGTGTTTGACCATGGCGGCGATGCTGACGACTGTCTCTAACTTGGACTCAGAATCTGGTGTCTAGGCCAAGGGGGTTACTTAAGGTGTGCAGTACCAGCACCCACCACCAGGTGGCAGACACTGGCCACAGCGTCTGGGTCTTTCCTCCGCAGGAGCCCTGAGGCAAGAGGTGAGTGGGCCATCTGTGCCCAGTATCCAGAGAGGACTGGGCGGTGCATGCGGGCGTGTGGGGGGAAATCGGACCTGGAAGTAGGTTTCAGACTCAGGCAGGAGCTGATGCTGTGGAGGGTGGAGGGGCCTGCTGAGCCCAGGAACCTGGGGGTGGGTGGGCTGAGACCACAGCCTGGGTCTCTGGTTGAGGGGCCACAGAAGGACAAGGTCAGATAAGAGAACAGCGTCTGGAATGAAGGGCGTGAGCCCCTCTCCCAGCACGGGGCAGCTGAAGACAGAGCTGGGGACGGAGGGCGTGTGGCGTCTTGTGGAGGGGGGCGGGCAGTTGGGAGGAGGAGTGACAGTAGTTGGGGAGACAGAAGGGGGCTGGTCCCTGGGTTCTTGGGGGGGATGCAGACTTGGAGGTCAGTACTTGCAGGGCTGGGGGGTGGGTGGGCACATCACCCAGCGTCCAGGGCTGTGTCCTGAGTGGACCTAGGGGGCGTCCAGCCTGCTCTTACCACTCTCCTTTCCTCTCCAGACAGTGAGCCTGCAGCCTCTTCCTCCTAAGCTGCTTCGGATAGAAATGAGAAATTCCAGGGGCTTGAAGTCCCGCCGTTAGTGTTACTAACGTCAGTGTTAGTTCCCTCTATTCCCTGCCCAGAAGCTGGCAGCAGGGCATCAAGCTCACCCCTTGCCTCTGGGCTTACCCTGAGGGACTTGATCTGGGCTCAGGCCTCTCTGCTGCTGGTGGTGGGTGGTCTAGGGAGTTCCCTTTGCCCGAGAGACCCTCCTGTGCCCCTTAGCAGCTGCTCCCCTGCTTCCAGAGTCACGGAGAGCTATTTGGAGACTGAGCCCTTGGGAAGGGATCCTGGGCCTCTGGTAGCAAATGTCTGAGGTAAGTTCTGTACCTCAACCCAAGCAAACCTAGGGGCTTTTTTTTTTTTTTTTTTTTTTTAAGATAGAGACAGAGAGGCAAAGAGAGTGAAACAGACCACGGCACTGAAGCTTCCTACAAGGTAGTGGAGGCCGGGCTCAAACTCTGGGCCCTGCGCCTGGCAAAGCAGCGCACTCTTCCGGTGAACTACTTTCTGACCCCAGGGAAAGGCTTCTTAGGCTCCGGTGACCTTCGGCACCTGCCCCAGTGACAGCATGACTTTGGGCACGTGAGGTTGGTGGGCTCTTCCGAGAGGATTTGCTGCTTGATGCTCCAGCGTGTCCTGTGTCCAGCCAACCTGCGGTCGAGTCCACGCAGGGCACTTCCTGTCCTGTGCCGGGGCTTTAGGCAGCGGGCGCCGTTTGTGGAGGGCCGGCTGCCCATCCCCTCCCCTGTGCAGGGAGCTTCTCGGCTCTGACCTGTTGCTGCAGGGAGCAGTTTTGGTTTCCCAATTCAGCAGCAGTTGGCGGGGCTGCTGGAGCCCGTGGAGCACCAGTCCCCAGGGAGGTGGGTTCAGCTCCATATGCTCCAGGCCCACGTTAGGGCTGTTCAGACAGCTGAGCGGTGGCCCCCGTCCCACATCCCAGAATGTGGTCTGTGGCTTGCACACACAGCAGGCCCATTATGCAAGCACAGACTTGCTGGTCAGGGAGGTAGGACTCCGCCACTTCACAGATGGGGGGTTTGAGGCTGGCATGCTGTGAATCTGAGTCCCCAACTCAGGGTCTCTGCGCTCTACCCACCACCCACAATATCTCCCTCATGCTGTCTGATTCTGGTCACTTACTTGCTTGAGGCCGCTGGGAGAGCTGGCTTTGGCTGTCCAGAAGCTGGGTTCTTACATGCCGCTGTGTCTCCTTCGTACCCCTAGACAGACTGTGGAGGGCGCTGTGTCTCCTTCGTACCCCTAGACAGACTGGGGAGGGCGCTGTGTCTCCTTCGTACCCCTAGACAGACTGGGGAGGGTGCGGCCAACCAGGAAGACCACCCTTGGCTTCACTTGCTTCGCTTTGTTTCGCGCCACCAGGATTATAGCCGGGGCTTAGCGCCTGCCCAGCTCCACCACTGCCATCAGCTTTCTCCCTTCCGCTAGCTAGAGGGTGAGAGGCAGAGAGACCCCGCCACACACACTCGCGCTCCTGACGCAGCCCCTCTGCAGCCGCTCCTATGTGGTGAGCTGGGGCTCAGACCTGGTTCTCGCGCGTGGTGCTGGTGTTTGTTCTCCTGGGTGCCAGCCCCATCGACTTGGTGTTTTGAGACTGAAAGGGTTGGTGAGCAGCATGCAGTCCACCCGGGCTTGTCGACAAGGGGCTCTGCCCCGCCCTCCCTAAGTACGCAGTTAAGTGACAGTCACAACGAGAAGTGTTTGGAGTGTCTTTGCTGCTGGCATCAGAGCCTCCATTGTATTTGCAAACCTGAAGCCCCTTCATTGGTAGTGCCAGTTACGTGCCACGCGGAGCCGCCCAGCGCAGCGAGCTTCACTCTGGGTAAAGCCTGGTCTGCCCCAGAAAGGTGCCTTCTGCTCGAGCACCCGGGCTTCCCCTGGGTCCGGTGGCAGGTCGGGAGCCCGCTGGGCACCGAGTCAGTGTTGCTGAGGGGCCTCTGTGGGCAGAGCTGACAGGGAACCCACTCCCACAGGCCATCTGCCGTCCACAGGTGTGACTGGTTCTCCGTGCTTGGGACAGGAGCTGTTGCAGCCCTGGCTTCCCGTCCCGGGGCCCCCGGTGACCTGTGCAGCCTCTCTGTGGACGTGACTCTGGCATTTGGGATGGAGAGCAGGGGTTAGAGCCGGGAGCCTGCGGCCGTCACCCAGCACGAGCACCTGCTGGAAGAGCAAGCGGCCTAGACTGCCGGCAGCCGGAAAGTGGGGTGGCCCTGGACATCACTGCTCAGAGCCCCATGAGAGGAAGCTCTTGTGGGGCAGCTGAGCCCCGGTGGCTGCTTGTCTGACAGGACGGTTTATGACGAGGTCTGCCTGGAAGGGCCCCTGGCTCCATCTCTGCAGAGCCAGAGAGGCCGGCGGGCTGGTGCATCCCCCCAAATCTGGCATGCTGGGCCAGGCCTGCTTCTGGAATAACTCGCTCCTGATGTTTTCACCCCAGCCAGGAAGCCTCTGATAGTCCTGCTGTTCCGTAGCCCGGGAAATGGTGTAGTGGTAGCTTGGGACTTGGGGACATGAGGTTCCGGGTCCTCTCCTCAGTGCCAGATATGCCAGAGAGCTGCCTTTCATCTCTGTCTAATGAAATAATAAATCAGTATTGGAAAAAAAAAGAGAAAGGGAGTCAGGTGGTAGCACAGCGGGTTAAACGCAGGTGGCGCAAAGCGCAAGGACTGGCCGTAAGGATCTTGGTTCGAGCCCCCGGCTCCCCACCTGCAGGGAAGTCGCTTCACAGGCGGTGAAGCAGGTCTGTAGGTGTCTGTCTTTCTTTCCCCCTCTCTATTTTCCTCTCCTCTCAATTTCTGTCATGTAACATCAGTAACAGTAACAATACCAAGGGCAACAAAATGGGAAAAATGACCTCCAGGAGTAGTGGATTCACAGTGTGGGCATCAAGCCCCAGCAATAACTCTGGAGGCAAAAAACAAAACAAAAACAGGAGCAGGGCTTTGGATCCCCTTCCTTGGGTGGGTTTGACCCATGGGTGGGAGGGAGGCCTTGGCATGACCTGGGCCCACCGTCTCCTAGCCCACCTTCTGCCCTGCCAGGGGCTACAGAAGCGAGAAGAACGGACAGACGTGCTTCTCTGTAGATCTCAGGAAGCAGCTTGAGAGGCAGCGCTTAGGGGGCTCAGGGGAGGCACAGCAAGGTCTGTGCAGGCCGAGCTGCCTTTGGGTGTCAAGAGCAGGACACTGCCCTGGGGTTGTCCCTGTCCCGTGGTGTTTTTGCTCATGTCCCACTGCGCTGCCTGAGCAGCCACTTATGGGCACAGTCAGCTCCGTCTGCCCCAGGAGAGCAGGGTGTTGGCTCTCAGCCTGGAGGTGCACCTGGAGCCTCGACTGGCTGGACCCTGAGCTCCTGATTTCCTGACGACTTCGTGTCCTTTAGCCGCTCAGCTGTGTGATCACAGTGACCGCTGACGGCTTGAGTGCCCTCTGGAAGGACAGCGGGTAACACTAGACAAGCACCCCTTCCTCCTGCCCTCCCCAGAGGCAGCCCTGCTCCCCAGAGCCCCTGTCCCCACCCCTCTTCTGGGTCCACAGACCTGTGATTCCGCACAGGCGCTACTGTCATTTCTTTCTTTTTTTTTTTTTAATTTCTTTATTGGGGAATTAATGTTTTACATTCAGCAGTAAATACAATAGTTTCTACATGTACAATATTCCCCAGTTTCCCATATAATTAGATTTTCCCTCCACTAGATCCTCTGTCATCCTTCTTGGACCTGTATTCTCCCCACCCGCCCACCCTAGAGTCTTTTACTTTGTTGCGATACGCCAATTCCATTTCAGTTTCTACTTGTGTGTTTTTTTTCCTGCTACTGTCATTTCTGCTGCCGAATGTCCAGTTCCTGCCAGGGTTGGCTGTGGCTTATGCCTCTGCTCTCTGTACCCCTGATTCCCATAAACCAGGCGGCCGGTCCTCCTATGTGTCCGCGGAACTCTGTACACTCCCTCCAGAAGCTGGCTCTGGAGAGCCTGTCACCCGTCTTCAGTCTGTCTCTTAGAATTCCTGGTGCTGAGAGAGTGGCCAGGTAAATGCCGGGTTCTGTAAGCTCTGGTGTCCTGTGGAGTGTGCTCACTGACTCACTCCCAGGACACACCAGCACAGGAGTGTGGGGCTGTGTGCCCTCCCTGGGGCTCTGCTGGGGCTGTTTTCTGGCAGGTGTCGCGTGGCTTGGAGCTGAGGAGTTGCCGTTAGGACCCGCCTTTATGTCGGTGGCACTTCTGACTTGGAACTCTGATTTTTCTCAGCACCACTGTAAGAAGCCATGCTGTTCTTGCTTTGCATCCCCACATGGCCTGCTGGGCCTGGCTCACCCACTCGCCAACCTCTAGAATTCTGAGTTCTGTCTGACACTGAACAGAGTTGGGGACTCAGCAGAGCACCCAGTCTCCTTGAGTATCCAGCGGTCAGTGAGGGACTTGCTCCTTGCAAAGGCCTCATGGACTTAACCTGCTTATCTTTCTTCCACTCTCTCTTGTTTTTATCTAATTTTTTAAAATTATTTTTATTTATTGGATACAAGCAACCAGAAATTGAGAGGAAGGGGGATATAGACAGAGAGACACCTGCAGCCCTGCTTCACTACTCATGAAGCTTTCCCCTTGTAGGCGGGGACCAGGGGCTTGAACCCAGGTCCTTGTGAACTGTAATGTGTGCACTCAACCAGGTGCGCCACTGCCCAGCCCTGCCCTGCTTTTGTCTCCATAGCCTCGTGGGAACAGGTGGTCTTCACAGGAGTGCAGTGGTCAGGAGTCACTGAGGTTCACCTGGCCCCATACGGCTTCTCCTTTGGGGTGGTGTGACACATCCATATTTTGAGGATTTCGGTTTTACAAGGCAGCAGTAGGAGAGATCACACATAATGCTGAAGTTCTTTCTTTCTTCCTTCTTTCCTTCCTTCCTTTCTTTTTTTCTTTCTTTTTTTAAATTTGTATTTATAAAAAGGAAACACTGACAAAAGCCATAGGATAAGAGGGGTACAACTCCACACAGTTCCCACCACCAGAACTCTGTATCCCCTCCCCTCCCCTGATAGCTTCCCTATTCTCTATCCCTCTGGGAGCATGGACCCAGGGTCACTGTGGGATGCAGAAGGTGGAAGGTCTGGCTACTGTATTTGCTTCCCCACTGAACACGGGCATTGGCAGGTCGATCCATACTCCCAGCCTGTCTCTTGTTCCCTAGTGGGGCAGGGTTCTGGGGAAGCGGGGCTCCAGGACACATTGGTGGGCTCGTCTGTCCAGGGAGGTCCGGTTGGCATCATGTTAGCATCTGGAACCTGGTGGCTGAAAAAGGAGTTCACATACAGAGCCAAAAAAATTGTTAACTAATCATAAACCTAAAGGCTGGAGAAGTTCATATGAAGAGCTGGGGGGGGGGGGTGTCTCCATTTTGTGGATAGTACTATTTTAGTTATATTCCAAAGAGTCCATGACTATACTACTTTTTTTTCCCCCTGAGCCTGACATCTGATATGCAGGTGGATCTAAGTTATTATCTGGGGAGATGATGGCATGGCTAAAAAAAGGACCAGAAAATTGGATCAGGGAAGAGAATAGCTCCCAGATATGGGAAAGGTTGTATAAATACTGTTGACTATAAACTCCATCAATTAGATCTGATCTGGGCCCCATATTCAGCTTAGGAGCCTATGTGACCACTGCATCCCTATAGATCTGAGCTCGCATTCTGTGGTCATGAGTAGGAACGTTCCAAGCTTCCCCAATTTCAGGACCCATCTTCCTCAAGTGGAATGTAGAGTATGTCGTCCATCCTCCCTTCAGAGGATGGAACATCCTCTACTGTTGTTGATCCACATGCTCAAGTTCTTATTCTGCTCTAGCTCGACTGCTGGGGGTGGTGGTGGATGAGGCAGAGGGATCTCTTGGCTCTTCTGGCCTTTCCACATCTGTTCCCTCCTTCCTGAGACTCCCTCCACCTGTGCTGGGATCTGGGTGAGTCTTCTGCTGTCTTTTGATTGGCTGCTGTATCAAGATGTCATTTTAAAAAATCGTTTAATATGGAATCTGAGAGAAACCAGGGCACTGCTGTGCACACAGTGCTGTGGGTTGAACCAGAAGCCCCTGCCATGCAAGGCTAGTGCTCTACCTTCTGAATATTCTGTGGACTACTCTTGGAATGCCATGGTTTATCTACTAGATTTCTTTATCTATGATCTCTCATTTACCAGAGCACTCGACTAGCTCTGGTTTACAGTGGTGTGGGGAATTGAACCTGGGACTTTGGAGCCTCAGGCATAGGAGTCTCCTTGCATAACCATTATGCTTTCTGGTCCCGTGCCGATCCCAGTTCAGGGCGCCAGATGCCGGGCTAGCTTTGGAGGCGGGAGAGAGATGACCAGGGACTCATGGCTGAGCTGGGAACGCAGTTTAGTCTTTATTGAGTGGGAATGCATTTCAATCTAGCTAGCTCTAATCACAATCCTGTGATTAGATATATATAGATCTCCTGAGGCGGAAGTGTCGGGTCAGAAGAGGATGTACATAGATTAGGGGGTGGGGAGAAGGAAAAAGCGCACAAACCAGTGGGGATTAAACAAAACAATGATTATGTAAATAGACCACAAGTAATGCAATAGAAGGGGTCTTAGAAGCAGAATTTAGAAGCAGACCAACATTTCCCTCTTTCTTTTTAACTAATGGCCATAGTATCAGGAGTGTGGGGTGAACAGAAACATATATCGTACAGGCATTTTCAAAAGAACTGGCACGTGGTCCAGGAGGTGGCGCAGTGGATAAAGCACTAGACTCTCAAGCATGAGGTCCTGAGTTCAATCCCTGACAGCACATGTACTAGAGTGATGTCTGGCTCTTTCTCTCTCCTATGTTTCTCATAAATAAATAAATAAATAAATAAATAAATAAAATCTTAAAAAAAAAAAAACTGGCACAAGAGGAGGAACAAGTAGGAGAGCAGCAAGAACCAGTGAGATGCCAAGGGGAGGCCTGAGCGGGGCGTTTCCTGCCTCAAAGGGCAGTGCCTAGCAGGTGAAAGGGCATTTCTTGCCTCTGTGGGCATCCCTTGCCTCTGGGGGCATTTCATACCTCAAAGGGCGTTTCCTGCCTCTGTGGGCAGGACCTAGTAAGGACGGGGGGTTTTCCCGTCTCTGAGGGCAGAGCCTGCAGGCGACGGGACGTAGCCTATAGAGTCCCAAGGCAGATGGCTGCAAAGTCCATGGACTGCTGCAGTCTTTGAGAAACCCAGCAGCGTAAAGGGAAGCTGCTTTAAAGTTGTATAAAGTGTCCAAGAGGTGTACCAGTAAGTCCAACAGAAGTGTCGGTTCAAAGCAGATGACCACGGAAGAAATGCCAGGGGATGAAATGCTGCACGTCTGTCTCGATGGGGAAGATCAGCCACCGGAATTCCGCTTTTCTGTAGAGAGTGAGCTTTGGAGTCTGTGAATCTGTTTCTTCAGGTCGTACCAGGTCTCATCATTGGTTTCGGGGGGGGGGGGAGGCTGCTGTAGTCGTGCCATCTTGTGGGCGATGTCAGAGAACGGGTCCAAATGGATTTCTAGGGATTCCATTTGAGCAGATGCTTTTTCATGTGAAGATTTAACAGCTGTAATTCACTTACTTATGAAGCAAAACTTGTAGCAGATTAGAAGTTTACTATAATTGATTACTCCATTATAATTGGTTTAAGTACCTTTATAATTTTGGAAGTCCTTTCTAGTATGATTTCAAGGTTGTTTAAACAGTATAAGCTCAATAGAAGAACCATGGTTAGAAGCCTCAGGCATGAGAAACATTAGCATAATCATTGTACTATCTACCCCGCCCATAACTCATACAGTTTTCAGGATTAAATGTTTCATATTTATACCAAGACGTAAAAAAAAAAAAATCAAAAGAGGAAAAAACAATTTTTTGGATTGTTTCTGGATGTCTCTAGAAATCATGGCTGTGTCCAGCGTTTTTTTTTTTTAAGTCAATGTCATACAAAAATTCAGTCATTCAAATCACTCTTATGAAACGCAACTGAAAGCAGACAGCAAACTTAAGATATTCAGAGAGAACAATGAGGGGGGAATTGAGAGAAAAGTGGTAGGCAGTTTTTGCTTCTTTCACCTTGAACCAGATTATCCAAATCTCACCATGTAGTATCATGAGTCCCCAGAGGGTGTCCTAGTCCAAAAAGCTCTTCGAAATTCCATTTAGGGTGCTTCTGATGGTTTCTTCTGGATTGCTGCAGGCACCCATTTTTAAAAGTGTCTTCCCATCGGAGAAAGAATCTAATCAGGAGAGTAGAATTAACCACGTGTCTCCATTCTTGGGAACTGCCAGGGTACTGGAGAATGCTCTTCAAGTTAGAGTAGTCCTTCACGGGAAACATGCAAGAGGAAGTCCAGAAAGTCCCAGAGGAAATCTCCACGCATCTCCCAAGCTCTACGATCACGGTCATAAGAAACCAAAGTTCCCGGTCAGGGAACCAAAGTGTGGCCCAGAGCAAAATGTAGTCCTTCTCCTCAGGAAACATGGGAGAGGGAGTCCAGAAAGTCCAAGGAGAAATTTCTATGCATCTCCCCAGCTCTACGATCATGGTCATAAAGAACCAAAGTTACCGGTCAGGGAACCAAAGTGTGGCCCAGAGCAAAATGTTCCAGAGACAGAGAAACTGTCTCATGAAGAAAGAGTAGAAGCTTTGGGAAACCTCTTCATAAGTAAGGCAACCCATGGCCGATGGGTAGCCAAGTTTACTTATCTGGGGGATGGGTGGGTTAGGTCCCACGTTGGGCACCATATGCCAGTCCCAGTTCGGGGCGCCAGATGCCGGGCTAGCTTCGCAGGTGGGAGAGAGATGACTAGGGACTCACGGCTGAGCTGGGAACGCAGTTTAATCTTTATTGAGCGGGGATGCAGTTCGATCTAGCTAGCTGTAATCACAATCCTGTCCTATATATATCTCCTGAGGTGGAAGTGTCAGGTCAGAAGAGGATGTACATAGATTAGGGGGTGGGGAGAAGGAAAAAGCGCACAAACCAGTGGGGATTAAACCAGTGCGAACAAAACAATGATTATGTAAATAGGCCACAAGCAATGCAACAGAAGGGGTCTTAAAAGCAGAATTTAGAAGCAGACCAACAGTCCCGCTCCTAGATTTCCTTGTTAATGAAAGAGGAGAGAAGAGCATCACTCTGGCACATGCAGTTCTGGGTGATGAACCTAGGACCTCATGCTTGCAAGCCCAGTGCTTTGCCCTCTGGGCCACTCCCAGAGTGTGTCTGTGAGGCTTCCCGCAGCTGCTCTGAGCCAAGGCCACCCTGCCAGTGACCCTCAGATGGGACCCCTGGGCCTCCACCCTCACCTGACTGCTGTCTCTTCCCCAGTGCACAGTGCAGCCGTGAATGCCCTCTCCTTCCACCCGGCGGGGAACTACCTGGTCACGGCCTCCAGTGACTCCACACTGAAGATCCTGGACCTCATGGAGGGCCGTCTGCTCTACACGCTTCACGGACACCAGGTGAGGCTGTCGGCCTGGAGCTGAGTCCCCAGGGTCCCGGTGGAGCTAGGGTTCCCCTGCAGGGGCCCCTGCCAGCTGCGACCTCTGGCAGGTGTGCTCGTCCTGTCCCTGCAGCTGAGAAGGGACTGTGGGAATTGATCTGGGCACGGGGCCGAGTGGGATCTGTCCCCTAATGACGCTGGGCTTCCCTTTGCCCAGTGGGTGAGGAGTTCCCTGGAGTCCCCGCCCCCAAGATGGGAGGTGGGGGTTAGTCTCTGCCTTTGGTGACACATCACTGCAGGGTCTCGGGCTGGTGTGGAGCAGGGAAACCGGCGCCTTCGGGACTTTCTGACGGCAGCCAAAGTGCCGACAGTCTCCTCACTCAGCACCTGGCATGGAGGCATTGGTGCCGTGGATGTCTAGGGGGCAGTGGCCAGGCACAGGCCCCTGTGGGCAGGCACTCCTTGGAGATGACCCGGATACGGGCTTCTTGTGATCCCCACCGTGGCGTTGTGGCTGAGCAGAGCAGTTGCTAGACGGGCTCTTGTTGGGGCTTGGTCTCTACTTCCTTTTTTTTTTTTTTTTTTCTTCAATTTTTTAAAAGTTTATTTTTATCTGTTTATTCCCTTTTGTTGCCCTTTTTTTTATTGTTGTAGTTATTATTGTCGTTGTCATTGTTGTTGTTGTTGGATAGGACAGAGAGAAATGGAGAGAGGAGGGGAAGACAGAGAGGGGGAGAGAAAGACAGACACCTGCAGACCTGCTTCACCGCCTGTGGAGCGACTCCCCTGCAGGTGGGGAGCCAGGGGCTCGAACCGGGATCCTTATGCCGGTCCTTGCGCTTTGCGCCACCTGCGCTTAACCCACTGCGCTACCCCCTGACTTCCGGTCTCTACTTCCTAACGGGGTGGAGGGAGCAGATGCCACACCCTCTCAGACTGTGCCCTTCTCATCAGTGAGCAGGCGGGAAAGAGAGAGAAACCAGCTCTCAGGCTGCCTTGTGTCATCTGAGCCCCTCCCTTATTTATCACTGGGTAGAGACAGGGAAGTTTGAGAGGGGAGGGGGAAGACAGAGAGACACTTGGAGTGCTGCTTCACTGCTCATGAGGCTTCTCTGCCCTGCAGGTGGGGGCTGGGGGCTTGAACGCAGTTCCTTGCACGTTGTAGCATAAGCACTTAACCAGGCGTGCCACCACCCAGCCCCTCATCTTAGTCGTTTGTGCTGTGGGGCCAGTGGCCATGGCTGGAGTGGGAGCTCTTGCCTTCTGTTTTCTTGGGGCCTGGGTGGAGGTGCTTGGTGCCTTCAGCCTGTGGTGACCGAGGTCCTTCCCAGCAGGGACCTGTCTGCTGTGCGGATGCTGGCAGGCCTACCCAGGTGTGACGTACAGTTGGCTGCTGGCCTGGGGGGGCAGTGCTGGTCCTGTTCCCAGCTCGTTGGAGAACCACCTTTTTTAGCTCTTTGGCAGATCAGTTACCTAGATTCACAAGTGACTGTTTGGGGGCCTTAAACTCAGGAGGGCATTTGAAAACCGTGTGAATGGCGTGTACTCCCTCAGAGCACGGAACAGGCAGTGCTGTGCAGATAGATACTGCACACCTCCGGGCCAGGCCTTGCCTGCCTTCTCCTCTCTACTCCTGTCTTTTCTTTCTTTTTTTAAAGTTAATTTATTAATTTATTGGAGAGAGACATTGAGAAATTGAGGAGGCGAGGGAGATAGGGAGAGACACAGAGAGACACCTGCAGTCCTGTTTCACTACTTGTGAAGCTTTCTCCTTGCAGGTGGGGACCAAGGGCTTGAACCTCGGTCCTTACTCACTGTAGTGTGTGTGCTTAACCAGGTGCGCCACAACCTGGCTCCATTCTCTCCTCCCCTCCCCTCCTCTTTTCTTTTCCTTCCTTCCTTCCTTTTTTTATTTTTAGATTTATTAATTTGTGTTTGTGTGTGAGAGAGAGATAGCAAGAACCAGAGAGAGAGATGAGAACCAGAACGTCACACTGACCCATGTGCTATTAGAAATTCAACTCAGGACCTGATGCTTAAGAATCCAACGCCTTGGGATTCAGGCGGTAGCGCAGGTGGCGCAAAGCGCAAGGACCGGCTCAAGGATCCCGGGAGCCCCCGGCTTCCCACCTGCAGGGGAGTCGCTTCACAGGTGGTGAAGCAGGTCTGCAAGTGTCTGTCTTTCTCTCCCCTTCTCTGTCTTCCCCTCCTCTCCATTTCTCTCTGTCCTATCCAACAACGACGACAACAATAACTACAACAACTACAACAATAAAAACAAGGGCAACAAAAGGGAATACATAAATTAACATTTTTTAAAAAAATAATCTAATGCCTTAACCACTGTGCCAAGTATTCAATGGCTCCGGGAAGCCCCATTTCCTCTCCCTCCGCTCACCCTGGAGCCCCTCGGGGGTTTATCTTATTAGTTCACGTAGGGTTATTCTTATCTCCCAGAACATCCACTTGCTTTGACATCACTTGTGTCACACACTTCTAAAACTCTTATCTCCTGGTAGGTGGGCTGTGGGGTTGCCCTGCTTCAGACGGGCTTCTCCCCTCCAGCTGCCCTAACTGGATTTGACCTGTGGGAACCCTAGCCTACAGCTGTGTTTCAAAGGCTTTGCTCTCTCCTAATGCCGCATGGAGACGGCTCCAGGGCCTCGAGCATGTGTGATGCTGCTGCATGGCCACCCTGGCTCGGTTTTCTTTTCTTAGAGACACTACAGCTCCTCTCAGCCAGCCTTAAACTCCCCTCCTGTGGGCTTAACTCTCAGGTTTATGCTTGGGGATACCTGTACTCCGCTGGGCAGATTATCTCCCACTCCCAGGACTATCTTTTGTCTTCCTTCCTTTCTTCCCTGGGGCTCAGTGCCTGCACTTGTAGGGCCCCCCGCACCCCCTTTTTTCTTTCCATAGAAGTGAGAGACAGAGAGGGAAAAAAATACAGAGAGGAGAGACACCTGTAATACTATTCCACCACTCATGTAGCTTCCGCCCTGCCAGTGGGGACCAGGGCTTGAACCTGCATCCTCATACATGTTATCACATGGGCTCTACTGGATGTATCACTGCCCAGCCCCTGACTCTTTCTTTAAAAAGACCAGCTATTTTCAGAGAGGGAGAGAACTGGTCCGTCATACTTGAGGGGCCGGGCATCACAGCTGGGACCTCCTGCCTGCACAGTGTCAGCCCTCTACCCACTGACCGCCACCCCTGCTGCAGTGCTCTTTGCTTGTCATCCCTCTCAGGGTCCTGGCGGGCGAGCTATGAGTGCCAGTCACCATCCTGAAGCTCTGGGAAGTGGCGCTTGACTCTGCCACAGCCGCGCGCCCAGTCAGGCAGGAGGAAAGGGAGCCCCCTGCCTCTTGCTGGATGCAGTACAGACCTGGGGTGTCTTGGCATCGTGGACGTCTCCTCTCCCCTTCTCCTCTCCCCCTCAGTGACAGCAAGGAAGACAGGCCGGGAGAGGGACGACTGTCTCACCTACTGCAGCTGTCGCCAGAACCCATGCCCCGAGCAGCCCCATGGTAGCTCTCTGTGGCAAGACTAGGGGTAACGTGCTAGGAATGCACATTTGTTTTTCTGCATTTTCTGAAACATATTCTCAAGCCATGCTCACTTGGTGTAAGTCCCCAGAGCTATTTAGGAGAGGGTGGTGGGCGGGATGTGGGTGGGGAGTTAAATCTGGCTTTTGTGTGTGGCTGTGCAGTTGGTGTTCGTGTCACTGTGGAGTGACTGCGACGTGTGGGGACAGATGGGCACATGCTTCCCTCTGTCCCCCGCCGGCCTGTGGTGCAGCAAGCAGCCAGCCTGCAGGTGCAGAGCCCCGTCCTGGGGCTGCTGTCTGGCAATGTGAGGACCCACTGGTGCCACCAAAGCTCGTCCAGGCTTCATTTGGGTCAGGGCTGGGGAGGTGGTGACAAGGGCCACTCGCCCTCTATGAGGAGTGGCAGTAGTGTGACCACCTGGTCTGGTGGGCGGGAGGCAGCACTTAGAAGTAGCTCGCCAGCCCCACCTCTGCCCCCGTTTCTGGGAAGGCTCTGTGGCTCTTATGTAACCTCTTCATTTGGGTGATAACTCTGTGCTCAAGTCGTTTATACCCCGCCTGGACTGTTGGGCATCTCCTGGGAGAGGTGCAGGGACATGAGGAGAGACAGCAGCCAGTCTACTGCAGCCCGAGTATCCAAGAGCCCAGGGCTGAGGGCAGGAGTGAACTTCGGCCTCGAGGGCTCTCTCTGGTCATGAGGCCACAGCGCCGACACAGGAGCCAAACGCTCCAGCAAGCGCAGGGCCTGCCTAGGGCTGGTGGCAGGAGAGGCCGGCTGGTTGGCTGACTGGCTTGTGGTGTTTCCGCGGCCGCTCTGTCTCTGTCTCATGGCCACTCTCCTCATACCTCTGACTGAGCGTTTGTGGTGTGACAGCCTTACTGGTTCCTTACTGGACCCTCAATACAAAACCGCTGTGGGGACGGCAGTCATGGCTCAGTCACATAGGGACCTCAGTAACTCAGTGGGAAGGGTGAGGGGAGCAGAGGGGCTTGGAAAAGCTGCTGAACTGAACACCTTCTGTGTTTTGCATTAAGAAACAAAAACAAAAACCAGCTTTCTTCGTTGATGCTTTGCTGTTTTGGGAGTGAAGAAACCAGAGAGCCAGGTGGTGGCGAAGCGGGTTAAGTGCACATAGTACAAACGCAAGGACCCGTGCAGGGATCCCGGTCCGAGCCCCGGCTCTCCAGCTGCAGGGGAGTTGCTTCACAAGCGGTGAAGCAGGTCTGCAGGTGTCTGTCTTTCTCTCCCCCTCTCTATCTTCCCCTCCTCTCTCAATTTCTCTCTGTCCTATCCAATAAAATGGGAAAAAAAAAAAGGGCCGCCAGGAGCCGTGGATTAGTAGTGCTGGTACCAAGCCCCAGCAATAACCTTGGAGGCAAAAATAAATAATAAATAAATAGATAGATAGATAGATAGATGAAAGAGAGAGAGAGAGAGAGAGAGAAGAAACCACACAGTGTGGGTCTTGGAAGTTGGCGAGGGAGAGATGGCGTACGGTGCCGACCCTGGTATGGGCCCAGCTGAGCTCAGTGGCCTAGTGCAGCTGGGCCGGGTCAGCAGGGAGAGCTGTATGGAGGCCAGGATGTGTCCAGCGCTGCTGCTGCTGAAGCAGGACGGTCTCATGGAAGACTCAGCAGAGGCAGAGAGGGAGGCTGGACCAGGCTGAGCCTGGGAAGCATCTGCCAGTGGGCCACAGGGAGGTGGGCACCTCTGACCAGAGGGGCAGGTCAGTGTCTCCCGCTAAAGACCCAGCCAGGAGCTGCTGCTCAGTCACGCTCAGGGTCCCTGCAGAATCCCCTGTACCGGGGGTCGGGCGGTGGCCCAGCGGGTTAAGCACACGTGGTGCAAAACGCAACGACCAGTGTAAGGATCCCGGTTCGAGACCCCGGCTCCCCACCTGCAGGGGAGTCGCTTCACAGGCAGTGAAGCAGGTCTGCAGGTGTCTGTCTTTCTCTCCCCCTCTCTGTCTTTCCCTCCTCTCTCCATTTCTCTGTCCTATCTTTAAAAAAAAAAAAAAGAATCCCCTAGACCTGCTCTGTAGGAGCAGGTGGTGCACAGTGCCTCAGCCGCGGCCGCCTGGGCTTTGGGGGCAGGGGGCTCAGCAGCAAAGCGTGCCGATGACAGGCACAAGGCTCCGGGCCGGCAGCCTGTGGCAACGCTGTTGGCGTCACCGAGGTGGAAAGCGAGCCGATCTCCATGGATAGTGGAGCAGTGCTTTGGTGCCTCTCCCTCTTCTTCTTCTAGCGTTTGCCCTTCTTCCGTAGCCAGTCAACAGGTCAGCTTGAAAGCTGTCAGGAGCTGCTTGTCGCTGGCTTTGAAAGTGACTGGGATCCATGTGGATTCAGTCGGCTCGGAAGGATCGTCAGTTTCCCCAATGAATGGGTACTCACGGGATGCACCACGGGAAGGTCGATCCAATGCATCCCTCTCCCTCTCTTACTCTGTCTCTCAAAATACAGAATGCAAATTGAGTTGGAGGTGGTAGCTCAGCAGATACGCTTGTTAGGCCCCCAGTTCATTCTGTGGCATCGTGCTGAAAACAGAGGTGATCCAGTAACTGGAAAGAGCAAGCCGCCAAGCAGGCAGAATAGTCTGGCAAGCTGGTGTGACTTCACAGCTGACACTGTGAGTAACAGAAGAGACGCTGCTAGTTTCCCTGTGGTTGGGAAGCGAGAATGTGCTCCCAGATGACTGGCCGACTACAGAGAAAATCAGGAGAAAAGAAAGGAAGGAAGAAGGAAGAGAAAGTCACAGTGGAAAGTAAACATCTGGTAGTATATAGCAGTGAAGATGATGCGTGCTGACATCTCTGAGCATCTGTCTGTGGTGGCAGTCAGGGAGATTAGTTAGTAACCTTAAATGCATTATTTAGAACCAAGGAAGGTGGGGCCTGGGGAGGGGGGCGGCTCGGCAGGAGACCCTGGGCTTGATCCCCAGCACCACATACAAATCAGAAAGACAACAAAAAATGCATTGTCTTGAGTGGAAGAAATGTGGTCTGACCCAGCTCTTTCACACACACACACACACACACACACACACACACACACACACACACACACACACACACACACACGACTTTTTTTTATTATAGTTTTTTTTCTTAAATATTTATTTTCTTTTTGTTGCCCTTGTTTTTATTGTTGTTGTCGTCATTGTTGGATAGGACAGAGAGAAATGGAGAGAGGAGGGGAATACAGAGGAGAGGAGAGAAAGACAGACACCTGCAAAACTGCTTCACCACCTGTGAAGCGACCCCCCCTGCAGGTGAGGAGCCGGTGGCTCGAATCGGGATCCTTATGCCGGTCCTTGCGCTTTGCGCCACGTGCGCTTAACCCACTGCGCCACCGCCTGACTCCCCACACACAACTTTTTCAAAAGAGGAAACAAACAGAACAGAAACCAAAAAACCAAGCTCATTGCAGAAGACTGCAAAAAGAAGATGGAGAAAGAGAAGGAGCTCTTCAAGCCGGCAGGAGGAGTGGTGGACAGGCCAGTGGGCTGCGGCAGAAGAGGGCCGGGGCCATCTGGGGACCTGGAGACTCGGGGCAGGAATTTCCAGGGTTCTGTGTCCCGGCCCATATAGGCTCAGACCTTCAGGGAGCCCAGGGCTGGCTGCTTGGAGTCACGCTCTGGGCTGCGCTCGCGTGATTCTGGCTGCTTGTGGCCCCAGACAGGCAGGAGCCTTGTGAAAGGCCACTCCTCACAGCAACACAGCTGCCCGGGGGGAGCCAAGCCCCAGCCCTTGAAATTCTCCTCATAGCATGCAGGTCTCTCTCACCACCCTTGGTCTCCTGAGACCGGACTCTGAGGAAAAGTCGCACTTCCTGCGTCCAGGGCTCCCCGCACCTGCTTTCCGGCCCCCTTCCTGCTGAGCCTGGGCTGCCGGCCACACCACTCTGTGCTGCTGTCACTGCTTGGCCTTCGGGGTCTTGTCCATCTGCTGGTTGCGTGATGACAGGAAAGGAGACTGACCCACAGAGTTGTTTGGTCTTTCAGTTGCTGTGACTTCTTGGAAAGCTGCCCTAACTCAGAGATCTCTGGGCAGGCAGAGTTTGCACTCGGCACTCCACATGTCAGTTTCCTTCCCTTTTCTCTGTTCCCGCTTTGTTTTTTCCTCAAAAAAATAGCTATGCTTTTAGAATAACATAGCCATGTCATATACTCTATCAAAGTTGAAAGGTATGGGCAATTGAAAAGCTCTCCAAGAATCAAGTAGAGGGTACCAGAAATCGTGCCGTCCCTTGTAAAAGTCATTTTCAGAAAAAAAAAAAAAAAAAAAGGTTATTTTACTTATTTCATGAGAAAGAGAACCTGAGCCTCCCCCTGACACGTGTGGTGCTGGGGCTCAAGCTCAGGACCTCATGTTTGCAAGCCAGCCCTGCCCGCTGTGCCGCCACCGTGAGCTCTTTAGCCCTGGGAGCCCGTGGTGACTGTCTGCCTGAAAGGTGTCTGAGCAGCAGGCGTCTCTGCCCTCCACTCTGCCCTGGGAGAGGATGCCCTCCACTGTACCCTCCACTCTGCCCTGGGTGCACAGCCTGGGAGGCCTTGCACTTGGCATTTGCCTCTCACTGATGCAGTCAGACATGGTTCCATACATGAGACCATATCGCCTTTGTCCTGTTGGCCGGCAGCACAGGCAGTGAGAGCCACCGGATGGAGTGGTCCTCTGTGTGCCCTCTGCACCTTGTCTGCCCCTGTGAACATGTCAGCTGTGGGGAGGCGGAGTCGCTTTAGTGCAGGTGAAACGCTCTGTGCCAGCTTAGGGCTAGCCAACCTCGCACATCCTTTTTCCTCACCCTGCTTGAGTGCTTTAGAGCAGAGGCGCCATCGGGTGGGTGGGTGGGGGGGGGGGGGCTGAGCCAAAAGAGAGGGTCCAGCTGGCTTTCCACTTGTTTTTTTCTGAGCAGGCAGAAGTGGACCTCACTCAGGTCCCTGTTCTGCTCACAGCTGCTTGGATCTTTCCTGGAATCCAGCAGAAGCTGCTTCCCAGTTTCCTCTAGTCCATGGCCCCACCACTTCCCTCAGCCCCACTGCTCAAGGCCAGGTGTGACCAGCCGGGACTCTTGCTGCTCCCGGCACTGGTCTGGAGGAACGAGGCAAGCTTGTGTCATCACCTAGGAAGAACCTCTCAGACAGCGCTGGGTCCTGTGACACTAGGAGGAAGAGCTGGTCCCTAATGTGGGGTCACAAGGAATCTCAGGCCTGCATCTTCTTGCAGCGGACATGGCCTGTGGGGGAAAGGCCAGCCCTCTTTCCTGGGAGATTTGTGCCCCCTCGCAAGCCTGGATGTTCTCACTGGCCCCAGCACCATTCCGTCACCCATGGGTCTCTGCTCCGTGCCAGCCAGGGTGCTCCCACGTGGCCTCGGGACTCAAGTCCAGCACTTCCACATCATCAGGCTCGTGCTTTACCAAACGATCCGTCTTCCAGCCCCTAGAATCATCTCTTGTGTTTGCTTTGACAGGGCCCTGCCACTACTGTTGCCTTTTCAAGAACAGGGGACTATTTCGCTTCTGGAGGTTCTGACGAGCAAGTAAGTAGAGAACGGACAGGGGCATCTTGGCTGAGCCCATGAGGCAGGACAGGAGGCTGAGCTGCCCTGGGCTGGGCTTCACCAGCTTCCTTGAGGACTCTCATGACTGCAGAGCCTAGAACCCGGGGCAGATGCTCACTCCCGGGGCTTCATCCCTCCTCTCCCGTGGGGATGTCCTGCAGGCGCCAGCCTCCTGGCAGCACCTGAAGGCTCTCTGTCCACACCACGTGGGTTGGCAGGTGTCTGGGCTTTCATTGCCACAAAGAAAGTAAAAGTAGTTTTGCCTAACTTTTTACCTGACTCACATAATTCGACAGTAATCACTGGGCCCTTGCGACAGGTTGCTGAGAGGGACAGGGAGGTGTGACTACTCTCCACATGTGGGCCGGAACTTTGAAAGTGGTCACTAGGCTGGCATCCCCATCAGGAGGGGCCAGGTCAGGGTTTTCTTTTTTTCTTTTCTTTTTTTTCTTTAAGAAAGGAGACATTAACAAAACCGTAGAACAAGAGGGGTACAGTTCCACACAATTCCCACAACCCGATCTCCATATCCCCTCCCCTCCCCTGATAGCCTTCCCATTCTCTATTTCTCTGGGAGTATGGATCCAGGGTCGTTGTGGGTTGCAGAGGGTGGAAGGTCTGGCTTCTGTAATTGCTTCCCCGCTGAACACGGGTGTTGACTGGTCGATCCACACTCCCAGTCTAGAGCAGGGTTTTCTAACCCCCTGACTCCGTGACTTCTTGTTCTTGGCAGGTGATGGTTTGGAAGAGTAACTTTGATGCTACCGATTATGGAGAAGCCATTAAAGTGCAGAGACCCCCAGCCTCGCTGGTCAGCTCCTCCAGGAATCTCGTAAGTGTCCTGAGCCTGTGACTCTGGTGGCCTGACGGGGCCGGGCTAGGGAGGCACTGGAGGGTTAGACCCGCTGCCAGGCAGGGACCTCACTTGCTAGCCAGTGCTTTGACCCTCATGGCACTTTGTCTTGAATCTGCAGTAAACAAACAAGACGTCAAGAGACGGCGAGAGTAGGCTGCTGGGAACCCAGGCAGCATCTCCATGGCTGCTGGTGACTTGTGGCTTGAGGAAGGGAAGGATCTGTCCCATGCTGAGCCCAGGCCACCGGACCCATCTGGTTCCTAGAGGGTACAGGGTCTGCAGCCACAGCTGGGACGAGTGGGAAGGGCCTGTCGCTCTCACTTCCCTCATCACTATTTCTTGTAACTGTGGGGAGGAAGTTCTTTAACCGCGGGCCATTTTTAGTATCTTTGTTGGTAAGAGGATAATCAGTGCTACTTACCAGTGGCATTTCTTGAGGAAGTTTGAGCAGCGACAGAGTCCCATGAATAAGTTCGCACTCAGCCTCGGGAACGTGAACCTTTAAAGGCCCGAGCCCCGAGGGTTTTCAGTTTGGGCGGCCACAGACTGTTCCAGTCTGACTCCTGGGCCTCAGCGGCAGCATGTCCTTTCCCACATGTGGAAATTGGCCTGAACAACAGGAAGCGGCTTACCCAAGGCCCACAGTGAGTCAAGGCCAGACCAGAATAGAAGCAGGAAGCCTCTGAGCCCATCCTGGGCTTCCTTTGGCTCCAGCTTGTGGGTGCCTCCACCACCCCCGTGCTGTGTTTCAGGGCCACTTCTGGATAAAGGCCAAAGGGCTGTATGGTCTTTCTTTCTGAAGTTTGCCC
This sequence comes from Erinaceus europaeus, assembly GCF_950295315.1. Lineage (NCBI taxonomy): Eukaryota > Metazoa > Chordata > Mammalia > Eulipotyphla > Erinaceidae > Erinaceus > Erinaceus europaeus. Next base: position 95,226,570 of record NC_080173.1, read on the forward strand.
TTGGCCAGAAGGCTCTGTTCTCTCTCGACTTTAGCTAGTGAATCGCCAGTGCTCAGCTGTTGAATGTGGTGAGGGGGGCCGGGGCATCGGTGGTCTGCTGGCTCCCAGTGTATCTCGTACCAGGAAAGACCCTTTCCAGACTCTGGGCTGGGAGTCTCTGGGGTCCAGCCCTTCTCCCCTACAACCAGGCTCCGCCCAGGCCTGTGCACTGTCCTAACTGGGTTGGCTGAGGGAGTAAAGTTGCTGCTACCGTTGTCAAGTTTAGACACCTGGGGGTTATTTACCTGCACGGCCCTGCACCTGGGGCCAAGCATGCTGGTCCACCTGAGCGGGGCTGGCTGACGAGAGACTGTAGGCAGAAGGAGGCTGTCAGCCTCTTCGCTGTCGCAGGCGAGGGCACTGCTGCCTGCCTCTTGAAAGTGGCTAGAAGTCCCCAGCAAGGGGAGAAAGAATCCTGTACTCCTTTTCTTGTTGTTGTTAGAGTGACTTAGACAGGCCGGTTCTTGTCCCTTGGCTCCTGCTCAGAAGTGGGGCACGAGACACCTTGTGGGGCCTGATACTCTAGGAAGGAGGCCTGTGCTGTGGTTTGAGAACCAGGAGCCCCGGGCAGGATGTGTGTGGTGGGCAGACAGCTTAGCAGGGCAAGAACAAGCCAGATCACCTCAGGTCCATGATGGACTGTCGATACCCACAGGGCATCCCCACATGGGTACAGGCAGAGAAGAAGTTGTGGGCTCTGGGGACTGAACCTTGGCTATGTGGCCCGAGGCAAAACCTTCACTCTTTTCAAGCCTCCAGATCCATGACTGGACCTGGAAAGCCCCTGGGAGAGGCCTGTGAGCTTGGCTACTCACAGAGGGACTTGACTCGCTAATCCTAAAGTCTTTCTTTGTTTTGGGATTTCTCTCTATGTATATATATCTGATAGAGACAGCCAAAAATAGAGAGGAGGCGGGAGATAGACACCTGCAGTCCTGCTTCATGATTCGGGGAGCTTTCCCCCTGCAGCTGCAGACCAGGGGCTTGAACCTGGGTCCTCGTGCACTGTAATGTGTGCACGTAGCCAGGTGTGCCACCGCCTGGCCCCCAGAGCTTTTCCTTATTTCTCTTAAACCCCATTGCCACTGTGTCTACATCCGGGCTTTGCTCCAGCCATACGCCCACACGCACACACGTGTGCCATGTGGCGTGCACCTCAGGGGCTCCTCTGATTTCGGGACTCAAGGCCAAGAGGAGAGCCGGGGTGGGGGTGGGGGCTTGTTTATGTACACAGGATAAAAATCTACCACTCTAGAATGTGCGGTTTGGTGGTGATACCTTTATATTATTGTGCAGCTGTTAACGCCGTCATCCACAGAATTATTTAATTCTCCCAAGCTGAGGAGAGAGAGCCGGTTGGTAGAGTCAGTGGTTGTGTTTCCCAAGGTGTGTGTGTGTGTGGGGGGGAGTGCCCCAAGGTTTCCCTGGCACTGAGCTAGCACTCGGTGACAGGCTCCATGGCTGGTCTGATGTCTCAGCTCCTCACAAAACCCTGCAGCTCTGTGCTCCACCCCTCAGCTCTGTCCACATCCCACCTGTGCCCCAGCCCGGGGCTTCTCAGCGCCTTAGTGGCACCCTCCGTCCTTGGCCCTGCTTGCTGTAGACGCTGGAGCAGCGTCCTGGCCCTTTCCCACTAGATGTCAGTAGCATCGCCTCCTCCCTGGCTGTGACAACCAAAACTGTGTCCAGGCATTGCCAGGTGTGCAGGGGACGGACAGAGCCACAGCCTGTCCTGAGCCGTCTCCAAGGTGAGCCCAGTAAGGAGGCGGTGGGAGTACGTGTGTGTGGCCAGGGTCGATCGTTGTGGGTGCTGTCCTGGGCCAGAGCTTGAGACCCTCATTCAGCTGCGGCTCAGGTCTGTCCTCCTGGATCTTCTTTTTTTGGACAGAGAGAACTTGAGAGGCAGGGGGAGGTAGAGGAGGGGAGAGAGACCTGCAGCCTTGTTTTGCCACTCATGGAGCTTCCTCCCTGCAGGTGGGGACGGGGGCTTGAACTCCCATCCTTGTGCACTGCCACCTAGCCCCTGCTCTTGGATTTCCTGACAGCCTGCTTGCTGGGACTATTATTTGTCCTGTGACACTTTGGAATCTTCCAGTCATGATGGCAAACAACAGCAGCAACAGAAACAACTTGGTTTTCCTTACTTGTAATTTTAAAAAATATTTATTTATTTTCCCTTTTGTTGCCCTTGTTTTTTATTGTTGTTGTGGTTATTATTGTTATTGATGTCATCATTGTTGGATAGGACAGAGAGAAATGGAGAAAGGGAAGATAGAGAGGAGAGAAAGACAGACACCTGCAGATTTGCTTCACCGCCTGTGAAGTGACTCCCCTGCAGGTGGGGGCTGGGGGCTCGAACCAGGATCCTTACGCCGGTCCTTGCGCTTCACGCCACCTGCGCTTAACCCACTGCACTACCGCCCGACTCCCTCCTTCCTTGTAATTTGAGAAAGTACTTGCCCTTGTTGCCTGGGGCCCCCTGGCTCTGAGATGGTAGCTGCCCAGGCAGACTTGGCTTCTTCCAGAGTCATAGCGCCAGCACTGTGCCCCCAAAGCTTCCGCAAATGGTCTCTGTCTCCTTTAGCTCTGGGCCGTGTGCCTTGAGAGCTGCTTGACACAGGCCTGAGCGTGTGGGAAGCCCTTTGGTCCAGAGCTGCATCTTACGTTTCCATCACTGTCTAGGGCAGCCCTGTGAGCCTGGGACAACCCCTCCGCCCTGGAACGCCCCTGCCAGGACCCCCACTCCGACCGTGGCGTTCATTTGCTTGCTCTCAGGATGAAGGCCATCCTGGAGCCCACTCTGAATAGAGCTCTGTTCATCGCCAGAGCTATTTTCAACCTCTGGTTGAAATTCACAGCTTATTTTTAGGCACATTTCATGTTGAAAAGCACAAGCCATTTCCCAGCCCTTCAGAATGAGAATAATGGCTTCCATTTTTCCTCTGTTCTTGGCTGGGTTTGTATGGGGAGGGCAGGGTCTTAGGGCTGTGGCTGGGGAGTGTTCTCCTCAGAGAAGGGTTCCAGCCCCACACTGGGGGGTTGGGGGGCAGGAAGCTCTGAGTTCTGCCTCGTGACTTATTGCCAGACGCAGGAGTTCGAAAAGCGCTGCCTGTGGGTACATAAGGGCCCCTCCAGAGGAGCTGCCGCCTGGTCCACGAGGGTGGGAGTCCTGCGAGCTTGTTTACTGGTGCTTGGGCTGGCTTCCCCAGCCAGCCCACCTCCTCTGTGGTCGTCCACAGAGGCCTTGCTCCCTCCTGCTCTCTATACTTTAGGGTCTTTCTTGAGGAGGAGGGGTGGACCTTAGTGTTTTGACTGACTTCGGATTTGTCACCTGCCCCCCCCCCCCCAACCAAAGTCCTGGCCACCACAGGACTGAGTTCTGCCTCAACCACAAAAGCATTTGAAACGACTTTAAATAGCTAAGAGGCACTTACTTGATTTGCTCTCCTTCTTCTTCCCCTCCCTCCGAACATCTGAGGGCCTGTTATGCAATTGGGAAGGGAAGTAACACGGAGGGGGGGAGGGGGGGCGAAGGCAGAAATGTAGGGAGTTCAGTAGAGCTGGAAAACCACTTTTTGTGCGCTCAGGACTGGCTCCCTCCAGTCAGACAGTGCCCCTGAGCTCCACACACCTCGAATGGGAGAGAGATCGGGCTCTCCTTTGGGAAGTTGCAGGTGGTACATGCCAATCGGGTTCTTGGAACTGGGCCTGGCATATTGCAAGTATTCAGCAAGCTTTAGCTGTTTTTAAAGCGTTCCTTTTCTTTCCTGTGTCCTACTGTGAGCTAAATGAGCCCTCTCCCCAGTCAGGCCGACTGTGTGCTCAGAATTTGGGAGGATGAGGGGATGGTGAGCAGGAGAAGGGGCCAAACCCTGGACAACCATTTAGGGGGAAAAAAATCGGATGGAGACAGAGTCAGGGAGAGAGGAAGGAAGAGATACCACAGCAGCACTGCACCGTATGGGCGCGTCCCCAGGCCATGCGATGCCGGGACTATGACCAGGTGTATGCCCTCCAGGGTGCACTGTCTGCTAGCCCCAGGGATCATTTCTGAAGTCAGCTTCTGCTGCAGATCAGCCTTGTGTGGTCCTGTGAGGGGTTTAGACCTTGGTCAGCACCCACTGTACTTCCTGAGGAGAGACCCACGCTCTCTGTGCTCCTGGAGAAGGAAGCAAGTCCATGAAGGGGGTCTTCAACTGCGTAACTGCTGAGGGCCCCCAGAGCCTCCATGTCCCCAGGACGGGAGGTTGAGTTAGCTGAGACTGTCTGGCCCGAGGCCTCGGCCTTCCCTGAGGATGGCCTCTTCTTTCTTCCTGCCTCCTCTACTTCAGAGACTAGAGTCCCTGCTACGACTCAGCAGCTTCCACAAGTCTGGCCTGATGTGCTGTACAGCTGGGCCGTAGCTCTTAAGATCTGGGTTCTTATCCCAGGCACCTGTCCCATGAAGTCAAGGTTAGCAGTGGGGGAAGGGGCCTGTTTCCACCTGCCGTAGTTTTTTTTTAATTTCATTTATTTATTTTTAATGACAGAGAGAAAGATACACACAGGGAGTTACCAGAGCACTGCTCAGCTCTGTCTTATGGTGGTGCTGGGGATTGAACCTGGGACCTGGGAGCCTCAGGCATGAAAGTCGTTGGCATAACCACTATGCTGTCTCCCCAGCCCACATTTGCTTTCTTATTTAGGAACACAGGGGACATGGGCCTCTTATTGAGAGCAAATATCTTCTGACATTTTCTTTTAGCAATAGGAGTGTAGATTGGGGGGGTGGTGGAGTTGGCAAGCAAGGTGCTGTGGATGTTTGGAGTGAACCCTGCCTGTGCCTTAGAAAGGAGCCCCCCTTTCTCCACTTGACCCCAGTTCTGGAGCCGATTTCCCCCCCCTCCAGGGTTATTTCTGTGCCTGCACTACAAATCCACTGTTCCTGGTGACCATTTTTGCCATTGTTGTTATTGTTATTGCCAATTTTTTTTTTTAAATCAAAACTGTTAAATGGGGTCTTTAACTGCAGAAGAGTCAGACGATGTCCTGGCACTTACACACGCTGGGAGAGGGCAGGTTCCAGGTGACAGACACCCATCGCTGCCCCTACCCCTGAACTTAGGGCCTGTGTGAAGGCTGGCATGCCTCCAGTGTGCTGAGGCCACCCACCCACTCCCCTCCAGCAGAGTAGTTGGCATTGTGAACAAGAGCCTGGAAAAAAGCAGACCCCCTCCCCTTCCCAAGGGCCACCTTCCCACCTGGTTTGACAGCTGTGTTCCCACTCGGGAACAGTGGAGAGCTTACTTTTCATGTTTTCTGGACCTCTCGCAAGCCCAGCCCTGCGCAGCTGCCATGGCCCAATTCATCCCCACTCCCTGTGCTGCACCAAGTATGTGCCTGGGCCCCGAGTTCTCCTGCTCGGGAGGGTCCCAGGCGGAGAGACCGTGACTGGAGAAGAGCAGAAAGCACTGCTCCCATCTCCCAGCCCTGGAACACCCACTCAGGCCCAGTAGGAGACACGCACGGGATTCAGAGGTGCGTGCACACATGCCGGCTCTCCCCCGGCATCGACCTGCCCATCCCCCTCAGTCACAGTGGCCTCCCGGTGCGCATCCCTGTTGTCCGTCCACAAGACCTCCAGGTTCCTGTGCTTGTGGGGCATCTCCAGGTCTGCCAGAATGACCTGGGCCTGGCAGAGTGCTGCCGAGTCACCGGAGGCCTGGCCGGCCAGGCACCTCCCGGTGTGGGGATTGCCGTCTCAACGGGGATTAGCTGTTCCGGCAGGGGTTCTCAGCCACACTAGGGGCATGGGTGATACTAGACATTTCTGGCTTTTGAGAGTCGGTTTCAAAGTGGTGAGCAGGGTGGGGGAGACAGCCTAATGGTTTTGCAAAAGACTTTCCTGCCTGAGGCTCTGAGGTCCCAGATTCAATCCCCAGCACAGCACATATAAGCATGGTGACTTCAGTTTTGGCGAGGATTCTCTGAGCTGTGCCCCTGTTCCCCGGCAGAACTGGACTCCTCCTCTGAGTCTCTTTTCAGATGGTACCTCCTCCATGGGGTCTTCCCAGGAGGCCAGCAGGTGGTGAGTTCTTCCTGTTGTGCCCGGCACTCTGAGCACTTCCCCGGCTGGGCTGGCTGGAATCCCCACTGCTCAGGCCCTCTGTCCTGCGTTCAGTTGTCCGGCAGATGTAAAGCCTCCCTGGAAGGCCTCAGCTTTGGTCTCCTTGCGCGCCCAGCAGGGCAGCTGGACCTGTGAGGCTAGAGGCAGGCTGTGGCTCATCCCTGTCAGCCTCCGACAGCCTCAGGGCAAAGGAACCATCCCCCTGGCCTGTCAGCATGCGAGCAGGTGTCATGAGTTGCTGTGGCCGGTGCCTGTGCTGTGGGGGGCAGAAGCCCCTGCGTGCCCACGGGCCCAGAAGTCGCGGGACTTCACGTCATTTTCAGTGGAAAACAAGCCCTTTGCAGCTTCTGTTTTCCAGACTGGGTGGTGGCGTGGCCCATGTGGTATAAGGGTGCTGGAGAATGCTTGTGTTTATGCTCTCATTGGTTACCATGGGAAAAATCAGAATAGATGGTTTCCATGGAGATTATCTTAAAATTAGTTTCTTGGAAGGTCCAGACATTGCTGGAGGGTTCAGTGGCTGCTCTGGGTGCCTCCGGAGGCCCTCTCTGTAGCAGTGCCAGACTCTGGGGTGAACAGCTGTAAATCGAGACGGATCTGCCTCCTGTGCGTGGGGCTGCCAGGACGCTGGGGAGGGGGCGCTCCCGGGCCTCAGCCTCCCCTGGGCCCCAGCTCCATGGCTCTGCTCATTCATTCCTGTCATGTGGGAGCCTTTTTTTTTTTTTTTTAATTAAGCAAAACAATAAACCTTTATGTTGTGGAAAATTTCAAGCTAGAAACAAAAGTTGAGAGAATATTATGACGAGGCCCCCGACACTCCTCTCCCCTCACCTAGTTCCGGCATCTCGCCGGGCTTCTTTAACTCCCCCTGCCTGCCTCCCAAGACAGACAGACAGACACACGTTTCAGAAGAGCCAGGGTCCACGGGTCTAATCCCAGCTGTGCCCGTCTGCCCTGGATGAGGACGCTGCCCGTTGGCACAGCTGCAGCAGCTCTCTCTGCACACCCACAGCACTCATTCATCTTTCGGCACCAGATGTGTCGTCCATACTCACACATTTCCGCATTTTGTCAGGAATGCTGTCTGGGGCTTTTTGTTCCACTAAAGATGTAGGAGGATTTGAGGAAACCTGTCTCTCCTTTTCGCCGTGGTTCTGGTGCATGGAGGGATGGAATGGTCTTGGCTTAGAGTTGGGCAAGAGGGACTTAAGGACTCTACCCCGCCCTGTCCTCAAGGACAGCTACGTGCTGTGAGCTCCAGTACACCCTGTGTCTAACCTGGACACGGGTCACCCTGCAACTGTGGGGGGGGGGCAGAGGAGAGGTGCTGTAACCTCGGCTCACACCAGCTGTGCGCAGCTTCATTTTCCTGGGAAAGGGAGGCTGTGAGACCCTGTGGGACACAGCCTCCTTTAACTCCGTTGTGGGCAGCACGGGGGCTGAAAGGCTCTGGTGCATCTGAGACCCACCGCTTCCGCGGGGTAGGCAGAGCCAGGCCTGGGTGTCTGTTTCAGCAGAGTTGGCTTGTGTCCTATAAAACTGCACAAAATATGAATTACTGAAGCTTGGGAGTGCTGCCCGGGTGTGGTCGGTGCCTCTGACACTCTCCATTGAACTGAGCGCAAGGAGAGTTTAAAATAGCCAGCCTTTGTTCTGAGGTTTTAAAATTCAACTCCAGTAGTTACAATGATCTGTCTTCAAGTGCATCTATAAATAAACCACCACTGTGTCTCTTTGTCACCAAAAGCTTCGGAGGCTTCCAGAGACATCGGCTGTGCCGCTGCTCTTCATCTGACGCCTCTCATCTGTGGGGCAGCTGCAGCAGGCGGCAAGCAGAGCTGACACTCGGCAGTCGGTAGTGACAGCGACACGTCCCCTTCTAAATGGCCCACAGCCCCCCCCCCCAAGACTCACTAAAGAGGGGGAGGTGTAACCTTGCCTTGCAGAGACCTCACAGAGATCACCATCTCCACAGGTCACGGTCGACACCGCGAGTAATAATTCCTACCTGAGTGAGCCCTGTGATGTCACATGCATGGCTTTCATGGTGCTCTTGTCAGAAATACATAACATTAGGGGTCGGGCAGCGGGTTAAGCGCACATGGTGTGAAGTGCAGGGACCCACACAAGGATCCCAGTTCAAGCCCCCAGCTCCCCACCTGCAGGGGGGTCATTTTGCGGGCGGTGAAGCAGGTCTGCAGGTGTCTGTCTTTCTCTCCCCCCTCTGTCTTCTCCTCCTCTCTCCATTTCTCTCTGTCCTATCCAACAACAAAAGCAACAACAACAACAACAACAACACGGGGAAAATAACGGCCTCTAGGAGCAGTGGATTCGTAGTGCAGGTAGTGATAACCCTGGAGGCAGAAAAGAGAGAAAAAAGGAAAGAAGGGAAGAGAAGAGAAGAGAAATACGTAACATCAATCCAGTCATGAGGAAATATCAGAGCCATGCTGAGCAGCGTTCTTAAAAGGTGCATTTGTTTATTAATGAGAGAGAGAGAGAACCAGAACGTGACTTTGGCACATGGGGTTTCGGAGATCGAATTTAGGATCCCCTACTTAAGAACCCAGTATTCCAGTTGGGGATTGGGTGGTAGCGCACTGCGTTAACAACTACAACAAGGTAGCAACAAAAGCAACAAAATGGGAAAGATGGCCTCCAGGAGCAGTGGACTCGTAGTGCAGGCACGGAGTCCCAGCAATAACCCCGGAGGCAAAAAAAAAAAAGAGCCCAGTGTTGCTGCCCACCCACTGTGCCCCTCCCAGGCCCTTTATTGAGCAACATTTGACAACATAGTCAAGATGCTCCAGGAAAAAGGGGAAAGCGAGGAACTCGAGCACAGACTATAGGCAACTGAGAAGAAAGGTACAGCGTGAGATCTTGGAAAGGATTCTGGAGGGGTGCCGGCTGGTGGCACACCTGGTTGAGCGCACATGTTACAGTGTGCAAGGCCCTGGGTTTGAGACCCCGGTCCGCACCTGCAGGGGAAAAGCTTCATGAATGGTGAAGCATGGCTGCAGGTGTCTCTCTGTGTGTCTCCCTCTCTATCACCTCCCCCTCTCAATTTCTGGCTGACTCTATCAAATAAATAAAGATAATAAGAAAGAAAGAAAGGAAGAAAGAAAGAAAGGCCTTAAAAAGAGAAAGAAAAAAAAAAAAGGGAGGAAGGAAGGAAAAAGGATTCAGGAGTATCAGGACCCAAGGGTGGCAACAGGAAACTGGTGAAGGTCCAGCGGGGCCCATCGTGTGGAGAGTGGAGCCGTCCCAGCGCTCGTTTCTGCTCTTCTCGTCTAGAACTGGCGGTTATGTAAGCAAGATGTTAACTCTGGGGGAGGGAGCGTGGGCTTTTCCAGCTAGTCTCAAATAAATTCTAATCAGTTGAATAAACAAAAAACCAAACCTACAGCCAACACTTGGGCTTTTATCAGAAGTCTGAATCATCTTCTTTATTTTACGTCAGTTTTCAGTTTCTTTATTGGGGGATTAATGTTTTACATTTGACAGTCAGTGCAATAGTTTGTACACGCACCTTCCTGCAGGTGGGCATTTCTGTCTCAGAGTAGAAGGTAAGTAGCCCTCAGGTACTCAGTACCTTCCCTGTGGTGGAGCAGGTGCTGGCCCTGAAGGAAACGCAGTGAGTTCAGAGAGAGCGAGAGAGAGAGCAACGGAGAGAGCGCATGGGGACCAGCAGGGCAGCTTGGCCCACTGTCCGAGAATGATCCAGAGGTACATCCTCTACAGCAACTTCTGGACAGATGTCAGCAGATGCTTTCAAGCATGATCGTGGGTTCAAGACAAGTCTGCCTCCCTGCCTCCATTTGCAACTTCTGGGGCCTGTGAGCAGACCCACCCCACCGTCCAGCCCCGCTTTCTACCTTCTTGTCCGAGTTCCTGACCCCTGAGCTCTGCGTCACCAGGAGTGGTGGCTTGAAGGACTTCAGCCCCAAGAGGGATAGTTTTCCGTCTCCCTCAGAAACCCGCCCCCCCCCCCCCCAGGAGAAATGGGGACCTGCTCTGAGCCAAGGAATGGTGGCCCTGTGACAGTCGGCTTGCCTTCTGACGGTCACCAGCAGTTTGCAGTTGCTCAGCCTTTCCCTTCCAGTCATTTCATCTTTGCTTGTCCCTGTGACAGCCCCCAGATGTGTAAGACATTTCAGTAAGATAGACCTCCCCAGCGCCACTTCTGTTTCCTGGGTGCATATTCGGACAGTAGAATGACTCTCCATTTCCTGCTTACCAGGGCTGTGCTTTCACTCCTTTGAAGAACGTGACTTCATACATCAGCCCTCTTCTGTGAGGGGAAATACTTGGAAACCTTCAGAGACTGAGCCTGGGGGATCAACAGAAGGTCTCTGGGAACCGAATCCAGGAGTGACTGACCTACCCCTGGGTGCGGGGGCCTCGGTCTTGACTTGGGCCTGGGGAAGAAGATTGGGGTTCTTTGGTTTGTGCACTGAGTGTCTCCCACAAGCCAGGTGGGCCTGTGACCAACACAGGGATAATAGATGACAGATACCTATGGTCCCCAACTCACAGGATGGCTTCTCTCAAGGAGAGGACTTCGCGGCGAGGAAGTGAGCCTGGGGTTCTGGGGGTGAATGATTCTGATCCTGTGAGGAAATTTGAAAGTTGGGTTGGGTCAGGCATAGCAAGTCTTCATCCTCATATTCCCTCTTAGACTCATCTTTTTTTTTAAAAAAAATGTTTCATTATCTTTATTTACTAGATAGATACAGCCAGAAATCAAGAGGGAAGGGTGATAGAGAGGAAGAGAGACACCTGCAACATTGCTTCACCACCACCTGTAAAGCTTCCCCCCTGCAGGTGGGGACCAGGGACTCGAACCCTGGTCCTTGTGCATAGTAACATGTTGCGCTCAACCAGGTGCGCCACCATCTGGCCCCTAGACTCATCTTTTAGCCCTTTCATAATTCCTGTTCCAAAGGACACCCCACCTGCTTACCAGTAGTGGGGTCCTCGGCTCTTACACAGTCCCAGAGCATCTGATCAAGTTCAAGGCTGCCGTGCTGACCCCAGGCCCCGTGACCCAGCACCCCATCCTCCTTGGGGGCCCAGTGTGGGAGACTCCTGAAAGTGCCCTGCAAGTTCCTACTCTTATTTTTTAATTTAATTTAATTTATAGAATGGAAATATTGACAAGACCATAGGATAAGAGGGGTATAATTCCCACCACCAGAACTCTGTATCCCATCCCCTCCCTTAGAAGTTCTCCTGTTCTTTATCCCACTGGGAGTATGGACCCAGGATCATTATGGGGTGCAGAAGGTGAGAGGTCTGGCTTCTGTAATTGCTTCTCCGATGAACATGAGCATTGACAGGTCAATCCATACTCCCAGTCTGTCTCTTTCCCCTAGTGGGGAAGGGGTCTGGGGAGGCAGGGCTTCAGGACACATTGGTGGGGTCTTCTGCCCAGGGAATTCAGGTTGGCATCATGGTATTATTGTCTGGAACCTGGTGGCAGAGTAATGAAGCTGGAGAGTTGACATTCCATGCCTGACGTCTCTGGACACAGTCCGAAGTGTAACATGCCGAGGTGGTACTGTTTGCATTGCTTAGGTTGGGATCAGCGGATGCAGTATCAGTTGGTATGAATTGAGAGAAGCATGCAGGAAAGCGAGCCCCACCCTAGAGGTTCCAGGACTGGGAGAAATATGGGCTTTATAGAGAAAGAGGAGGGTTCCTGCTGTCTTTGGGTTTAAGAAGGCAATAGATAGTTATTACTATAACCAAATTATTCGGCAGTTGGGTTAACTTGGAAAATCCCGTCATTAGGATCTGTTGTACCGTACAAGACCTCACCAGCATTGATGTCCTTTAAGGCTATTTACATGTAGCTGTACCTGACAAAATGACGCCACCAGTTGCTTCTGTTCTCCCTGGTCTAAGCTTATAGGTGGCAAGTTCCTACTCTAGCTCGAGGGTGGGAGCAGTCACCAAGCCCCAAACTCACGTTTGGACTAGCTGAGAAGATCTTGTGGGCAAGCGTGACCAACAGTCAGACAGTTCTGAGAAACCAGAATTCCTCCTGCGATCAGGACTGTTGAGCACCTAAAGTTTCCTCTTGTCGGACTCTAGGGCACAATCCTAAAATTGCAAGGCTGTAGCTTAGCTGGTCCACAAATAACGTGCGGTGAGGACAGTTGTAGGTTTCTTCGGAGCTTTGGTTTGAGAAAATACCCACACCTTGTTTTCTTTGAGGAGATGGAGGGGAGGGTGAGCTTACGTGCTGCCTGCTCTCCTCAGCAGGGTCATGGGTGTGGGTCACAGACATGGATGGCAGGTATGGACACCTGTCAACTTTTCATAAGGGCAAATTGTCAAAGCCAAAGGTTTTAGAGAAATACTAGTCTGTGCTATTCAACAAGTGGTCTCGGGAGTCGGGCGATAGCTCAGCGGGTTAAGCGCATGTGGCGCAAAGCACAAGGACCGGCGAAAGGATCCCGGTTAGAACCCCTGGCTCCCCTCCCCACCCCCCGCAGGGGAGTCACTTCACAGGCGGTGAAGCAGGTCTGCAGGTGTCTGTCTTTCTCTCCCCCTCTCTGTTTTCCCCTCCTCTCTTCGTTTCTCTGTCCTATCCAACAATGACGACATCAATAGCAACAATAATAATAACTGCAACAATAAATAAATGTTTAAAAATAATAGTAAATAAATAAATATATTTTTAAAAAGTGGCCTCACCTTAGCTTGCTGTTGACTCTGCCCCTACACTTAGATTGTGGAGTGGACACTTCAGTCGTGTGTGTGTCTGTGTGTCTGTGTCCTTCCAGTTATGCACTGGACTCTGTTTTGGAAACACAATGACATGAGTGGTGTTCAGTGTGTGTAGTGGCCCAGTGGGCCACCCATCCGGGTCTGGACAAGGAGGATCCGGGTCTTGGGTGGAGGTCACATCCTTCTCGAGCCCAGACTCATGTGGTGCACCCATTCCTGGATGCTTTGATCTGTTACAGAGTTTCAGTTTCTGGAGCTGGCCAGTGAGGGGGGGGGGACAAGGTCCAGTGTTAGAACTTCAAAAAGGCGGAGAAGGTCTCCCCAAGCAGGTGTTAACAAATGACCAGCACCACCACCCACCAGAGGGGGCTGCTGGCCAGCGGGTTAGTGATATTAAGCTCCAGCTAGTCCTGGCTGCTGTCCAGGTTGTGTGCAGACTTCACTTGCTCTTGATTGTCAAGCTGTGTGCAAACCTCTAAGTGGCCTGACATTCCACAGCCCGAGTGGCCGCTGCTTGGGAAACGCTGCCTGGGGACCTGACCGCTTTCTCAGCGACCGTCAGGGAGACCGAGGCTTTGGGAATTCGGCTACACCAAAGCATGACTCTGGCATTCTGCGCTCGGAAACGTAACCCCCCAGACCAGTGGTGGGCCTCAGGGGCCTCATGTGGACTCTCTTTTTTGTTGCCCACTGGTAATGTCACACGGTGGAGTGGTTCTTCACCCGGAAGGCAGAGTAACAGAGTTGTGCAAAGTCCCTGCGACGTAGTCTCTGTCCTGTGGCGGGGCACATTGGGCTCCTAGTGTCATTTCACTGGTAACTGCAGGTTTTAAAGTCAGGCTTAATATCAAGAGTACCATTCATCGTTCTGGAAAATGAACTGGTGGAGCCAGGTGGCGGCGCACCTGGTTGAGCGCACGTGTCACAATGTGCGAAGATCCAGATTCGAGCCCCCAACCCCCACCTGCAGGAGGAAAGCTTCATGAGTGGTGAAGCAGACCTGCAGGTGTTTCTCTGTTTCTCTTCCTCTCTGTATCCCCCCCCCTTCCTCTTGATTTCTGGCTGTCTCTAGCAAATAAATAAAGATAAGAAAGGAAATGAACTGGTGTTCTGTGAGTCTATACAAGCAGGTACTATCATGTACCCGCAGTATATAGCAACAATCACGACCAAGACAGAGACTGTTTCAACACCCCGGAAAGTCCCCTGTGTCCTTGTAGCTAATCCACTCTCTCCCTCTGCCCCCAAGAAATTGCTAATCTGCTTTCTGTCACTAAAGATTAGTTTACATTTTTGAGAATTTGGTAAATGGAGTTACATAAGCATATATTCTTTTTCATCTGGGTTCTTTCACTAAATCTGATTCGAGATTCACCCTTCTGGGCACATGTCCGTCACTCTCTAGGCAGCTGATTTAGAGTCCATGCAGTGTCTGTACCACAGTCTGTCTAACTGCCTACTGGTGAACATTTGGATTGTTTGCAATTTTTCACTATTCCAAAGAAAGTTACTTTTTTCTACCTTTATGTATGTATCTTCCTGCAGACATGCTTCCATTTTTACTGGATGAGGAATCTGAAATGAGGGGAACGTAACAGACTTTAACAGATAGAGAGGCAGACAGAGACACCACCACAGTAAAGCCCGCCCACTCCTGTGGTGTGCCAGGATCAAGCACTCCACCTGGACCAGGTAGTTGGTAAGGTAGGTGCCTTACCAGGTGTGCTATCTCGCCGACTCCTGTCTCATCGTTATTTACTGAACGCTGGGCACTATATCTGAGGCAGTCAGGCTTGTTTTTCTTAGTTTAGTTGTGTTGGTTTTCTCTTTTTGTAGAGCTGTGGCCACATCCATGCATAACTCCCCCACTCCTGGGCTGGTATTTGTTTCAGACAGAGAAACAGGAAGAGACAGCACAGGAATGGAGCTTCCCCGGTGTCATGGCATCATCTCCCTTGTGATGCCAGGGCTGAAACCTTGGCTGCTGCAGAGCTGGACGCTCACGCTACCTGCAGAGCCAACTCTCCAGCCTGACAGCAGTCAACCTTTCCAGTCGGTGGGCTGCTTTTAGCGTTTCTCTTGTATATTGACTATCCGTTTGGGGGACTTTTCTCTCAGTGTTCCTGTTTCCTTACTCTTTAGTCTTCCTGCGGCCCTATTTCTCCCCCAGCAAGAGTTTGCTGATGGTCACATGGGACCTGCTTGCTAATTCTGTTGGGAGAGTTCTCACAGTCTTGGCAGGCCCTGAGTTCCTGAGTGAGAAGTCCTACCCACCCCCCAGCCATAAGAGACATAATCTCAGCATAGAATGGCTTCCTGCTTCTCCAAAAGCAGAAGGGTTTTTGTTTGTTTTTTCTCTTAATCACTTCAGGGTCTTTTTTTTTTTAATTTTTATTTACTGACAAGACCATAGGATAAGAAAGGTATAATTGCACACAATTCCCACCACCAGAACTCCGTATCCCACCCCCTCCCCTGAAAGCTTCCCTGTTCTTTATCCCTCTGGGAGCATGGACCCAGGGTCATTATGGGATGCAGAAGGTAGAAGGTCTGGCTTCTGTAATTGCTTCTCCACTGAACATGGGCATTGACAGGTGGATCCATACTCCCAGCCTGTCTCTCTCTTTCCCTAGTGGGGAAGGGCTCTGGGGAAGCAGAGCTCCAGGACACATTGGTGGGGTCTTCTGCCTAGGGAAGTCTGGTTGGCATTATGTTAGCATCTGGAACCTGGTGGCTGAAAAAAGAGTTAACATAGAAAGCCAAACAAATTGTTGACTAGTCAGAACCTAAAGGCTGGAATAGTGCAGGTGAAGATTTGGGGGCTCTGTTTTGGAAATAGCCAGTAGGTGTATTTCAGGTATTTTTCAAGGGCCCATGATTTTACTAGTTTTTGCCTGAGCAGATGTCAGGATCTTTTTATTATTATTATTATTTCTTTATTGGGGGATTAATGTTTTACAGTAAATACAAGAGTTTGTATATTCATAACATTTCTCATTTTTCCACACAAAAATACACCCCTACCAGGTCCTTTCCCATCCTGTCCTAGGACCTGAACTCTCCCCCTACCCACCCACCCCAGAGTCTTTGACTTTGGTGCAATGCACCAACTCCAGTCCAAGTTCTGCTGAGTGTTTTCTCTTCTCATCTTGTTTTTCAACTTCTGCCTGTGAGTGAGATCATCCCATATTCATCTTTATATTTCTGACTTATTTCACTTAACATGATTTCTTCAAGGTCCATCCAAGATGGACTGAAAATGGTGAAGTCACCATTTTTACTTTGAAAATGTCCAATAGTTCTAGTTTATCTCCTCATTTAGCTCCTTCGTTTCTTTATTGATTTTCTGCCTGGATGATCTGTCAAGTTGAGAGAGGGGGGTGTTAAAATCCCTTACTATGACTGTGTTGCTGTTAATATAGTGCCGTAGCTCTTTCAATAGATGTTTGATGTATTTAGATGGCCTCTCCTCGGGTGCATAGATGTTGATATTCACTGAGTCTTCTTGATTGATCGATCCTTTGCACACTAAGTAATGTCCATCCCTATCTTTAAAATTTTTATTTATTTATTTTTTAAATTGGAAATAAAAAGTTTAATTTTTGAAACTGTGTTTGTCATTTATAAATACACTAAAACATAGTCAATGCAAATTCAGGTTAATAATACAGTACTTTAGCAACTTTTCTAAAAGGTCATAGGCAAATAAATTGAGTTACCTGTTTCATCCAGAATGTTTAATTGGTTTGAAATGATAAAAATGAACTCTTTTCTACATGTTGAAGCAAAACTAAAGAAATGTCATTGTTTATAGGATCTTGACAACTGGGATTTCATTCTGATGTCCTTAGGATTCTAAAATACCCCAGATATTTTAAGGTCTATCATGTCAGATATGAGTATAGCTGTTCCTGCCCTTTTTTGTGGTCCATTGGCTTGTATGGTAGTTTTCCATCCTTTCACTTGGAGTCTCTGTTTGTCTTGTTGAGTTAGGTGGAATTCCTACAGACAACATATGGTTGGGTTGTGTTTTCTGATCCATCTTCCTACTCTGCCTTTTAATAGGTGAATTCAGGTCATTGGTATTTATTGATACTATAGATTGAAGATATTTTAATGTCATTGTAGATTTTTAGAGTGTTCTGATATATGGCATGTTTATGATGGTCTGGCTGTTTATAGGAGACCTTTCAGAACTTCTTTCAGGACAAGTTTGGTGATAGTTGATTCTTTCAACTGTTGCTTGTCTGAGAAGGTTTTTATGCCTCCGTCTAGTCTGAATGACAGTCTAGCAGGATACAGTATTCTTGGTTGAAAGCCTTTCTCATTGAGCCCTCGATAGATATCTTGCCATTCTCTTCTGGCCTGTAGTGTTTGTGTGGAGAAGTCTGCTGCTAATCTTATGGGTTTACCTCTGTAGGTGACTCTTTGTTTTTCTCTTGCAGCCTTCAGGATCCTTTTTTTAAATCTTTATTCCTTTTCATTCTAAATATGATGTGTCTTGATGTCTTTAAGTCTGGGTTAATTCTGTTTGGGACCCTCTGGGCTTCTTGAACCTTTATGTCTTTGATGTTGTCTAGACTAGAGAAGTTCTCAGCTATTACGTCCTGAAGAATGCTTTCTTCCTCTCCCTCTCTTTCTGCCTCTGGTAAGCCAATAATGGATATATTATTTCTTTTTTTAAATATTTATTTATTTATTGTTTTTTGTTGCCCTTGTTTTTATTGTTGTAGTTATTGTTGTTGTTACTGATGTCATTGTTGTTGGATAGGACAGGGAGAAATGTAGAGAGGAGGGGAAGAAAGAGAGGGGAGAGAGAGATAGACTCCTGCAGACCTGCTTCACCGCCCATGAAGCAACCCCCCTGCAGTTGGGGAGCTGGCGGCTCAAACCAGGATCCTTAAGCCGGTCCTTATGCTTTGTGCCACGTGCCCTTAACCTGCTGCACTACCACCCGACTTCCACGTATATTATTTCTTTTGAAGTAATTCCATAGGTCTCTGTTGTTGTTTTCAGTATCTCTTAATCTCTTTTTGAGATTTCTTACTTCTTTCTTAGTTTTCTCTAATTTGTCCTGGATCTTGCTCATTCTGTTTTCTGCCCCAGTTATTCTATTCTCTCTCCCCTCTGTTGTTTTCTGTAGCTCAGCTGTTTTGTTGCCCTGTTCTGACACTGTAGTAGCTTGTTCAGCTAGTTGTGCTCATAGCTCAGCTACTTCAGCTTTCAGCTCTCTGATTACCTCAAGATAGTGCTTTCTTTCTGAGTCTCATTTGTTGTTTCTGCATTTCTGATTGACAGTTCTTTCAAAGTCCTTCCTCACTCTTGTGACTAATTCCTTAGCTAGCTTTGGATGTTGATCTCATTTTTCTGTGTTTCTATCTTTGGGGGGGGGGGGGCTTTTAGCTAGACTTTTGTCCTGATTCATTTCTCCATTGTTTCTCCTTGGCTTAACTATTATTATAGTGTGTTATGAAGTCCGTCTCTTAGTACTTTTCAGTCCACTAATCACTCTTGCCTGGATTGACTTGTGTCTAATTAAGGTACTTTATTATTACTATTATCATTATTATTATTGGATAGAGACAGACAGAAATCAAGAGGGAAGGGGGGGATAGAGAGAGAGAGAGAGACACCTGCAGCCCTGCTTCACCACTTGCAAAGCTTTCCCCCTGCAGGTGGGAACCAGGGGGCTCGAACCCAGGTCATTGTGCACTGTAATGTGTGCACTCAACCAGGTGTACCACCACCCGGCCCCCTAAGTAAGGTACTTAAAGAGTTCACAGTTGTGGAAATTAACAG
The DNA here is from genome assembly GCF_950295315.1 of Erinaceus europaeus. Classification (NCBI taxonomy): domain Eukaryota; kingdom Metazoa; phylum Chordata; class Mammalia; order Eulipotyphla; family Erinaceidae; genus Erinaceus; species Erinaceus europaeus. Next base: position 95,245,249 of record NC_080173.1, read on the forward strand.
TTGTTTCAGTGTTATCTGAATCCCTGAGTTGAAGCACAGTGGCTGTTAAAGCCTCTTTTGTTCTTTTCTTCCACGTAGGCTATAGGAGCCTGAGGGCTTTTTACCTATAAGTAGGTTTTTTAGCTTAATCACTCACTCCTGACCAAGAGATAAAGCAGGGTGGGGGAGAGATATCACAGTGGTTATGCAAAGCGACTCCCACACCCTAAGGATTCAAAGCTCTGGGCTCAATTCAGCTTCTCTGCTGACAGCCAGAACCAAGCTGGGCAGCACTTCTGGGCCCTGTGAGTTTCTACACAAGTCCCATTTATAGTCTGTAGGTTCTGAGGCAATTATTTACCATGTTCTCATCGGGAGAACCATGTGGAAAGGCTCCCACTATACAGCCCCACTGCTAGGCCACTGGGATGTAGCTCTTCTCCTGAGTTTCCTGGTCAGTTCTCTTGCTCCAGATGTCAGCACAGGGTCTCACCCCGCTGCTGTTCCAGCCTCTGAGGGCAGTTGAGCAAATGGAGACTCACAGTTGCATTTGGTGAGTCTTAGGGGAGTCCTCTCCTCCCCTCGGCAGTCTTTTTTGCTGGCAAAACAGACTGGAAGTGGCACCTCAGCTGGCAAACTGCCAGACTGTTACCAGCCACTGGGGAGTAGATATGGGCTTTAGCCCCAGGAATTTCTCCTTATGCTCCTCTCTGTCCACGAGCCATACGTGTGTACACTCATCGGCGACTTGGTGGGTTCCCAAAGTTGTCCCAGTCTCATCTTGTTGCAGTCTCAGATGGTCTTTGATATTCCTTGTTCTTTCGAAAAGTTTCTCGACTGGGTAGAGCTGGAGGTCTGGGCAGAGTGGTCTCTGGATGTGCTGGTGATTTGGTGGGTTTCCAAAGTCACTCTAGTTCTGTCTTGTTGCGGTCCCAGGTGGTCTCCTTTGATCTGTCAGGATCATTTTTAATGCAGTACTGAGGAGTGAATCCAGGATCTCCTCCATGTACACCAGGCTATCTTTCAAGTAGCCTCCTGGTTCTCTTTAAATCACATTTGATTGATTAGATTTATCTTTAGGTAGAGGGGTTTGAGCCCGGGCCTGGGTTGTGCACACGGCAAAGCTCACTACCAGAGTGAGCTACTTGATCTGGCCCCTAATTTTTATTCTTTTTTCTGCCAGTGGCTGTTTGGACATCAGTAACATCTTTCACAGGCCATACAAAATCATCGGCTTAGAAATTAGCGCTTACTGTTGCGATGAAAAACACTCCTGGATTTGTTGTATTTGGAGCCCAGCCTGTGGTTGCCTTGACAGGGCCAGACAGAACGATACCAGCTGGGAGGCCAGGCCTTCCTCACTGCTGGTAGAGCTGCTAACCCTGGCGGCAAAAACGAAATCATCTATTTTTAAAAAGTTTAAAAGAGGGTCCGGGAGGTAGTGTAGCAGGTTAAGCGCACGTGGCACAAAGTGCAGGGATCGGCATAAAGATCCCGGTTTGAGCCCCCGTTTCCCCACCTGCAGGGGTGTCACCCGCTTCACAGGTAGTAAAGCAGGTCTGCAGGTGTCTATCTTTCTCTCCCCCTCTCTGTCTTCCCATCCTCTCTCCATTTCTTTCTGTCCTATCCAACAACACTGACAGCAACAAGGGCAACAAAAATGGGAAAAATGGCCTCCAAGAGCAGTGGATTCATGGAGCAGGCACCGAGCCCCAGCAATAACCCTGGAGGCAAAAAAAAAAAAAAAAGTTTAATAGAGTGGCATCATCCCAGTTTCACCGTTTTCTCTTTTTGATGTTTTGATATCTATTGGGTTGTCCAAAAAGTCATGATGCTTTTCTTTGAAAAACATAGAAAAATACCTCATGACTAACCCGACAACCCAGTCCATTTGGCAAAAGTGAAGGAGGTCGTGGACCTGGTGCAGTTCTGCTGTTGTGCCTCTGCGAGTCAGTTCTGTGATTTCTGCTTGTGACGCACCTGAGGGCCACCTGGTGCCCTTTGATTTGCGCAGACAGGGCTGGTGGGATTTCCCACCCCCACCCCCCATGCAGCTCTGGCTGTTCTGCCCTGGACATTACTCACAGCTTTGGCTCGTATGTGCCTTGTCACTCTTGCCCACCTTCTTGTCTCTGATTCCTGGCTTGTTTGCCAAGCTCTTGGGGAAAGCAGTGACTCCAGAGTGTGGAGTGGAGGTGAGCCCCTGTGCGCTGCACCAGGCAGGGCCACTGTCCTCTGTGCCGGGAAGGTTTCATCACAAAGGAATGTCATCGAAGTGGGCTTGGCTTTTTGAGGTGCTGTGGAGGGCCTGTTCTGTGCTGAACGCAGGCATTCCACAACAGGCAGGATGTGTGTGGGGGGGGGGTGTCGGGCGGGGGGGGGAGTTGACACAAAAAGGCTGAGGCCCAGGAGCCAGAGTAGACCCAGTGGGGGCACATAGTTGCTGGGCAGAGCTGCAGGTGGGGTCACCTGGTGGCCAAGAACTGCATGTCCCCTGGGGTCAGATTCCAGCTGCTGGGTACTAAGAGCAACTTACTTAGTCTGTCTGAATCTGCTCCTCTGCCTGAAAATGAAGGCTAGTTAATGCCTATCACAGAGGGCCATTGTAAGGAAGCAGTGGTTGACTTGTCTAGAACCCTGGTGTGGGCTAGGGAGACAGTGCGGTGGTAGAAAACATACTTTGTATGAGGCCCTGAGTTCTAGCCCCAGCACTGTAAGAGAGCAGCACAGAGGAAATATGCAGTGGTTTTTGTGTGTTTGTTTGTTTGTTTGCCTCTCCCTCTCACTTTCTCTTGCATTTATATAAGTAAAACGAAAGCTGGGCCAGGAAGGTGCCCCAATAGTATGTGTGAGGCCCTAAGTTTGGTCCCTGGCCCTGTATTTTAAAAAAGCCTTGGAGGGGGTCGGGCGGTAGCGCAGCGGGTTAAGCGCATGTGGCCTGAAGCGCAAGGTCTGGTGTAAGGATCCCGGTTCGAACCCCGGCTCCCCACCTGCAGGGGAGTCGCTTCATAAGCGGTGAAGCAGGTCTGCAGGTGTCTGTCTTTCTCTCCCCCTCTCTGTCTTCCCCTCCTCTCTGGATTTCTTTCTCTCCAGCAACAACAGCAGCAATGACAACAATAATAATGACAACAACAAGGATAACAACAAGAGCAACAAAATGCGGAAAAATGGCCTCCAGGAGCAGTGGAATCGTAGTGCAGGCACCAAGCCCCAGTGAGAAAACTCTGGAGGCAAAGGGAAAAAAAATAATAATAATAATAAAGCTTTGGCTAGTAAACATTAGTGACTGCCACCTTGATGTGCTAGGTTGACAGTGTGCTGAGTGCTTGAGTGGCAGTTGCTAAGGGTGGACAGGACACAGACCAGAGCCAGGTGGCGGAGGAGCCCGCGACAGGCAGATCCTGGACTTGGGGGAGTCGGGCGGTAGCGCAGCGGGTTAAGCGCAGGTGGCGCAAAGCACAAGGATCAGCATAAGGATCCCTGTTCGAACCCCGGCTCCCCACCTGCAGGGGAGTTGCTTCACAGGCGGTGAAGAAGGTCTGCAGGTGTCTATCTTTCTCTCCTCCTCTCTGTCTTCCCCTCTTCTCTCCATTTCTCTCTGTCCTATCCAACAACAACAATAATAACTACAATAATAAAACAACAAGGGCAACAAAAGGGAATAAATAAAATAAATAAATATATATATATATATTAAAAAAAGATTTAAAAAAAAAAAAAAGAACCTGGACTTGGGAGAGGAGCTTCTTGCCAGGTGCTTCCTGCCTGGGCTTGTTCCCTTCACTGTAAGATGAGACAGTCCTGGAGCCGGGTGGCGGCCTATGCTATCATGCACAAGGACCTGAGTTCAAGCCTCCAGTATCCACCAGCAGAGGGAAGCTTCATGAGCAGTGAAGCAGGTCTGCAGGTGTCTCTCTCTCTCCCTGACACCCTTAATTTTCCTCTGTCTCTATCCAAAATAAATAAACAAATTTTAAAAAGGAGACAGTCCTGAAAGTCTGGAGGAGGTGGACAGATACGGTCGTTCCGCACCAAAGACCGCCAGTCTTGCTTGGGCTCTGGCCGCTGTCAGCACTTATCAGAGCTGCCTCAGCTTGGACTCGGTAGTGGGGGTTCTTGTTGCCAAGTCAGTGAAGTTCAGCTTTGCAGGTCAGCTTCTGGGTCATTCTGCAGAAACACTCAGAATTTCCGTTTCCTCCTTCCCAGGAAGCAGGCAGCACCCCCACTGGCCGTCTATGGGGACGCTCACTACAGGGCAGAGGTTGCCTGCCGCCACCCTGCGGGGGTGGGGTGGGGGGGAGGGGTGTTTCTGGGATGGGGCTTCACAAGAGGACAGTGAATGTTTTTGGAACATTCACCTTCAGCCGCACCTGTGGCCTTGGGAAGGGCTTGCTGTTGGTTGCCGATAAACGCCTCTCACAATCCAGCCCTTTGAAGGACAGGCCCACTCATGTCCCGTTCACAGAGGAGGCCCAGGGAAGTCAACCCTTCTGTCCAAGGCCTTGTGACTGGTCCATGGTGGGACTCACATGTCAGCTGCGGCCCATCTGAATCGCCACTCTCCTCTCCTCTGTCCTGCTGTGTTCTGTGGAGTGAAGGCTGTACCCACTAGACCGGTGATCTGACATTTCTAGAATCCTGTCTGAAGCAGCCCAGGCCACTGGTCTCGTGGCTTCATCTTCTGCCAGCCACCTGGCCAGGACGCTCACACGGAAGTAAATCTCTTTTCTCCCCTGCAGACCTGCATGTGCCGGGGCAAGGATGGAATGAGCACACCCTGGGCCTGGCCATGCTGGGCGCCGTGGGGGTGGGAACGGGCACTGAGCTAACCTTGAGGAGGGTGACATCAAGAAACCAGGCTGACTTCAGTGTCTCTGAGCCAGGGAGACTCCTACTGGAGGGTGCAGCTGGCAGCCAGCCTCGCCTCCCAGAGGGTCTGTCTAAGCCGGTTGGGGGGACTTGCTGCCCTACCTACCCCTCAGTCTGCCAGGGCTCTAATTTTGCTCCTTACCCATAGCCTCTGCTCAAAAAGGAAGGCCCGGATGTGGGAACTCCACCACACTGCCGTTCCTTACTGACATGTGGAACTCGTTTTCCTAAGATTGCTGGTGGTTTTCCACTTAATCCTGTGGAGAGGCTACTCCCCTCCTGGTGTTTCTTCAAGCACTGAATCAAGACTAAGGGACCCCTTTTGCTTTCCTCATCTTTAGCCGGAAGTGAACTTTCCCGTGCTGCCGGGAAGAGGCAAGAGCCAGGAGTCTGTGCAGAGTCAGCCCCAGGAGCCCAGCAGCGTGCCCCAGACGCTGACTAGCACTCTGGAGCACATCGTAGGCCAGCTGGACGTCCTCACCCAGGTAGGTTACGACGTGAGACCCTCCACGTCTACACTTGGCCTGGCGCTCGTGGCCCTTGAAGCTGGCCAGCAGGTGCTGGCGTTTTTAAAAGCCTAATTATCATGAACCTGTATTTCGCCAAATTAAAGAAATAACAGTGCCTACCCTCAAATCCTGGCTGTGAGAGACATCTGAACCCCGGCATAGCCACTGGTTCCCCAAATCACCAATACTGGATCCTGTCTGCGTAGGGCGCACCCAGGACCAGCCTGCACCACAGCGGAGCTCTGAGACTGTCCGCTCAGCCCGCTTTTCACTGTGGGGACTCTCGGGGGGACTGCAAGCTCAGGGTCAGGGCATCCAAGAGCCCTGGTTCCGGGTTCAGGCCGGCACTGCTTCTTAGCCTCTCGGTGACTTGGAGAGATCCCTTCACCTTCCCAGGCCCTGCTGTACTGATCTGTGACATGCCGCTTTGTGGGCTCCGCCTCCCACATCTGTGGTTAGGACTCAAGGAAATGAAACTGTGGAGAGTGTTTGGCTCCTGCCTGATGCCAGCTAGGTAGCTGCTCAGCAAATGTTAGCTCTGGGCCTGGGCCTGGCCCTCCAGAGCCTGCATAGTGTAGCAGTTTCAGTGAGAGCAAGATGTCCCGACGGGGTGGCCACCGATGCTGAGGCTGCTCAGTAGGGGGACGTGGGCCCGGCAGAGGGACCAGCCTGCTGTCTGTCTCTTGTACCTGGACAGTGAGTGAAGCCTGTCGTGACTGGCATGGGGCGTGTGGTGGTGGTGATAGGGACAGTGAGGTTTAAAGGCTCCTCTCCTTGGCAGTAGGTGCAAGCTCCCCTCTCCTGTGCCAGCTCATGGGTTGAGTGAAGCAACGGGAGAGATGCAGAGGACCTGTGACTCTGATGCAAATGGAGCTGGCGTGGCCAGGTCTCCGTTCCCTACCACTGGGCCCAGGGCTAAGTGAGCAGAGCTCCTTCCCTTCGTGTCACAGCTTCCCCGCTGGCAGGAGCACTCGTGAGGAGAGAGGTCAGGCCTCAGTGACTGGCTGCCAGGCGGGCACTCTGTCCAGTCATTTCTGAAAGCCCGTCCAGCCCTGAGAAGGCACACAGAGACACACAGCGAGCAAAGACAAAGAAAAACCCCAGCCTCAGACTCATCAGAAACTGCCGAGCCCGCCTCACCTTCTTCATAGCCTCGTCAAGTGAGAGATCAGGGGAGGTGGAATCAATTAGAACTTGATGGGGTAAAATTGGAAATTAAGTCTGAGAAGATGGTTAAAAATAGCTTCTTTGGCTCCAGAGGAGTAGAATACCGAAAACATTTCCTGTCACTGTGTTTTTTAGGGCCGCACATGGAGGGTTTTGGAATGTGTTAGCAGTGAGGAGTATGATAGTCACTTTCTAAAAAGCAGGCACCACACAGGATACAGCCAGACTCACCTTCAGCCATGCCTGCAGCCTTGGGCTCAGGCCAGGTGCTGGGTGTCTCGGTGGTATCCTTGTCTGGCCACACACCTTTTGGCCTCTGTGTGAATCCAAATGGTGCCCTCAGGAGTGCTTCTGAGATGCCAGGGAGACTCTAGTGGCCTGGCTTGGCAAGAAGGGGAGAGGGCCGGGGGAAAATGTCTTCTCCTCGGTCCCAGCAAGGAGGAGGGCCCAGCAAGTGATGGGTGGTAGTAATGGTGGTGTTTGTGAAACCAGGCATGTATCCTGGACCCTTTATTTGGGAGTCTTGAACTCTGGCCTCAGAGGCCAGGATTGAAACTCTTCAAAGACGTGTACGTCTTGGGCCCTCAAGATGGCTCCGTGGGTAAGAGTGCATGCCAGACCATGGCCCTGGGTTCGAGTGTCAGCCCCACATCCGTGGAGAGCAGAGTGGTGCTTCGGTTCCTGTCCCTCTCTCCTCCCTCCTTCCTGAAAAAATAAGGTTAAAAAAAAAAAGATGTGTACTTCTTGTGGTAGCTGCTCTTGGAGTCGAGCTGTCATTTGAATTGGTATTTGTGGAAAATGTATTTCCTGGTCGTGGATTTTAGGTTTATCTTTAGGAGGGTTTTGGGTTGTTTTTTTAATATTTTTATTTATTTATTTCATAGACACAAAGACATTGGGAGGGGAGGGGAGATAGAGAGGGAGAGAGACAAAGAGACACCTGCAGCCCTGCTCCACCACTCGTGATACTTCCCCCTTGGGCCTTTGCGCACTGTAGTGTGCCCTACCACCTGGGCCCCGTTTTTTTAGTTATTGATGTTGTTGTTTTGGGTTTTTTTTTTCTTCATTTCTTTCTTCCTTAAAACTAAAACAAAGCCTTGTGTGGATTCTCTGAGGTCACATATGTGTGCTTTGTAGTTTATATATATATATATATTTAAATTTATTTAAGCAAGGATTAATTAACAAAACCATAGGGTAGGAGGGGTACAACTCCACACAATTCCCACCACCCAATCTCCATAACCCACCCTCTCCCCTGATAGCTTTCCCATTCTCTATCCCTCTGGGAGCATGGACCCAGGGTCATTGTGGGTTGCAGAAGGTAGAAGGTCTGGCTTCTGTAATTGCTTCCCCATTGAACATGGGCGTTGACTGGTCGGTCCATACTCCCAGTCTGCCTCTCTCTTTCCCTAGTAGGGTGTGTCACTGGGGAAGCGGAGCTCCAGGACACATTGGTGGGGTCTTCAATCCAGGTAAGCCTGGCCAGCATCCTGGTGGCATCTGGAACCTGGTGATTGAAAAGAGAGTTAACATACGAAGCCAAACAAATTGTTGAATGTAGTTTATATTATTATTATCATCATCATCATCATCATCATCATCATCATCTAAGCTGCTTTTCCAAGAATACAGTACAGTAGAGTCTCACTCAGTTTTGAAGATGTAAGGAGTGCTGTAAGCCGGCACTTGCTTCTTCTGAAGTTTCTGGAAAGTGTGTCTTTTGGCCTTTTCAGTCTGTGAGAGCAGATGGGGCTGATTTTGCCTAATGTGGGTCAGAAGAAACCTTTCCCGTGAAAATGCCGCAGCACAGCTCACTGAGTGTTCGGCTTAGGCAGTGAAGTTAGACAGAGAAGGCACCGTCCGGTAACAGGCTTTTTCCGAGCACCAGTCACTTCTAACCTTCCAAATGCATCTCTTGAGTTGAGTGTAAGGCTGTTAGAACAGGGTGTGGATCTCAGCATCTTCTTTCCCAGGAAGAAAGGACAGCAGAGTCCCACTTAGTTGTGAAGATGCAAGCAGTGCATGTGCTTTATAGTTTGTGTGTGCCCTCCCCTCTCTCTCTTGTCAGCCAGCCAAACTCAGATCTTTTATCTGTCCCGTGAGGGGCAGAAACTCTGCTGCCAGCCTGTCCCCAACCCCACCACCTCTCCTGCCCTCCGGGAAAGCACACACTTATCCTAAAACTACCCTGTCCTGCTGCGCCTATCCCAAGTCTCTTCCTGAGAAAGTCAACTTAATCCCAGAGGTCCATAAGGCCCAGGAAAAACAAAAACAAAAACAAACAAACAACAACAAAAATAACACAGCCAGACAGAAATCTTCTCTGGCCTCACTTTGCCACTTCCCTTCTGTGTGATCCCTGGGAGCCTCGGTTTCCCCACTCTGGAGGGGGACATGGGCACAGCCCATCATATCTGTCTATCCCACAGGGTGGCTGCAGAGGTCAGTATCTTGGGTAGGGTCATGGCTCCCCTTAGGGTCTTCATCCTCTGAGCCTGAGTCGCCTCTCACACTCACCCTAGAGCAGGTACCCTGGGGCCGCCACCACAAGGAAAAGGACGTTGGGCTGACAGTGATCGGCAGTCCGTGGGCATCTCTCCCCCGTAAGCTTGTGGAGGCATCAGGCCTGCTGGGAAGCTAGCCAGAGAGAGTTCCTGCATGAGCTCACCTCCTGCGCTGGCTCCCTGGACTTCCTGTGTGGACACTCAGGGCTTCCTTCATGGGCGCCTGAGTGGCTGAGGCTTGGGTCGTGTCTAATGGCAGTCATCCTGGGTCTTCCTCAAGGGCAAGAAGAAGGAGCACAGAGGTGTGGACAGTGACCCAGGAGCAGGGAGGTTGTAATGGGCCTGACCTGACAGCTTTGGTGGCGTTTGCCTCAGAAGCCCACGGCAATATTATTTTTGACTGCAGTATTTCATCTTGGTGCTTTTAAAAAGTACTGAACCGGGAATCGGGCGGTAGTGTAGCGTGTTAAGTGCACATGGCGCAAAGTGCAAGGACCGGCATAAGGATCCCGGTTTAAGCCCCCGGCTCCCCATCTGCAGGGGAGTCGCTTCACAGGTGGTGAAGCAGGTCTGCAGGTGTCTGTCTTTGTCTTCCTCTCTCTGTCTTCCCCTCCTCTCTCCATTTCTCTCCTACCCAACGACATCAATAATAACTACAACAACAATAAAAAAAAGGGCAACAAAAGGGAAAATAAATAAATAAATATAAAATAATAATAAAAAACAGTACTGAGCCTTAAAAAAAAAAAAGACCCTTGAAATTCCTCTGTGTGTGTGTGTGTGTGTGTGTGTGTGTGTGTGTGTGTCTGACCACAGCAATGCTCTGATGTCACGTTAGGGTCCTGTAACTCACTGGGAGCTGCTAGGTCCTGGGACCAGAACTCGCTCTTGGTGGGAAGCCTGCCCAGCCCTACTGACTGGGGTCACTGGCATTCGAGCTCTTAAATGCCCAGGTTGTTGGAAGTCTGCCCACCCGACTCAACAAGGCCAAGAAATCGAAGCCTGTTTGGGGAAGTTGGAGAGAATTGCTTGTCTCTGAGACCCCCCACACACACGCACACGCACACGCACACACACACACACACACACACACACACACGGTATGGTCCTGGTAGTTCCCTATTTGGGGAAGTTGGAGAGAATTGCTTGTCTCTCTGAGACACCCGCCGTACGCGCACACACACACACACACACACACACACACGCACGCACACGCGGTATGGTCCTGGTAGTTACCTATTTGATGAACTGCTCAGCTGACCAGGCGTGATCAAGAAAGATGGTCACCAGCATGGGTCTGGCCTGATGTGAACCGAGCTGCCCAGCCACCCTTGGGGGCTCTCAGTGTCCCTCTTACCTGGTCAAACCGGATTGGCCTCAAGTCAGAAAGACTACACTTTGCAGCAGTTTCATTCCCAGGAAGTAGGGGAGCAACCCTCCAGGTGCATCCGGACTGAACTTGGAAGGAATTTAGAGCGTCGAGTGAGACAGCACCCCCCACCACCGTGACCCCATTTGTGGATGTGTGCACCCCCCTCCCTGTGCCCCAGGGATGCTTGTCTCTGCCGCCAGAGCGGACCCTCTGAGTATCCCCACAGTGGAGGACAGATTAAGCTGCTCTCCACCCTACGCATAGCTGAGGAGTGCCCTTGGCTAAGGTCAAGTTCAGGACATCCTGAACACCTGCCACTTGGGACTTCCAGACAAGAGACTTGTTTTTCCTCTGTTTCAGCGACTGCTTCCTAGGGAGAAGGGGCTCAAGACAAGACACTCTCGGGTCTGTGCCAGGTTCACGTGGTCTGACCAGTTGCTAAGAGGCTGAGTCCTGGCTCTTCCCCATGCCCTTGCCTCTTTATTCGCAGAGCCCTTGAGCTTGGTAGAGGCCAGGGCTGGGGTCTGCTAGCACTCAGACACAAGTCTGTCCTGTGTTTATTACTGCCTGAGGGGTGGGCTGGGCAACCGAGTGACACCCATATGCGATGGTGGCCCAAAGCAGTCCCTCTGCGTAGACCGGAGGCCCCGAATGGCTGTGCTCACCTCCAGGGCCTGTGATGTTCATGTTGTGTGAGACTCTGACAGGCCTGAGGATGGGGGGGCAGGGTGGCGAGGCCCACATGGAACGCTTCCTCAGACTGACCTGGGCTTTCTGTGGTAGGAGGAGACGGGGGACCAGAAGCCCTCTCTGGAAGGGGCAAAGACCTCAAGACAGTCTGGTTATTTTAATGATGACAGGTATCCCTAACTGGGCTCAACAACGGCTCTGAGATTAACCCAGCTACAATAATCTCTGTGGCCACTTGGCATTCTTCTGAATGAAGCACCGCTGGACACAGAGGCAGGGACAGCTCTGCTTTATCAAGTCTTGGCAGATTGACGGCTTTGGAATGGGCATTGGTGGGAAAGTCAGCCTGCGAGGAGATGGCATGCAAAAGGTACACAGAGCTCACAGTCCGTGATCAGCCCGCCTGCGTTCTGTGGAGCTTGGCGTCCTGCGCCGTGGGGCGTGTGTGTCTCTGTCAGACGCCTGGCTCCCGGGTGGCCTGTCCCTGGCTGGTGAGATGGGAGTGAGTCCCGGCTGATGTCGACAGGGCGTGTGGCTCAGGCTGTCCCGCCGCCTGTGGGCACTGCCTCACACGCCCTGGAACATGCGTTTTTATGGATGGTAGTGAGCACACTGACTTTCGTTTGTTTTATTATTATTTATTTTGGATAGAGACAGAAATTGAGAAGGAAGGGGGAGAGACCCTGCGGCACTGCTTCACTGCTAATGAAGCTTCCCCCCTGCAGGTGGAGGCCAGGGCCTTGAACCTGGATCCTTACATACTGTAATGTGTCCGCTGTTTCTACCACTGGTGCTCGCTGCCTGCGCTACGAATCGATTGCTCCTGGCACCCATCTTTCCTCCATTATTGTCGTTGTTGGATAGGACAGAGGGAAATTGAGAGGGGAGGTGGAAGCAAAGCGGGAGAGAAAGACAGACACCTGCAGACCTGCTTCACCACCTGTGAAGCAACTCCCCTGCAGGTAGGGAGCCGGGGGCTCGAACTGGGATCCTTATGCCGGTCCTTGCACTTCACACCACGTGCGTTTAACCTGCAGCTCTACTGCCACCCCCCCACCCCCACCCCCCATTCACTTTTTGTAGCTCCTGCTCTGGGGATAAGCAGGAAGGTGGGAAAGGTTGTGTTTGTTTAAAAGGAGTTGCCACAAGGTCACAAAGAAGGTAAATCAGCCAGGATTCCTTGACCCTGTGGCTAACCCACCAGTAGGAAATGGTGTTCTGTGTACTTGCTGAAGAGCCTGATTCTCAGAGGCGGTGGAGCTTGGGGTGCAGAACAGCCAGGGGAATCCTAGTTCCCTGAGATCATGTGGACCAGGAACGTGGACCTGTGGGATCAGCGGATAGAAACGCACTTTGTTTTCTTAGCAGCACTGGGGGCTGGAGGGGGTGGTGACAGAGAGACGGAGAGTTTCTTTAGGGACTCAATGTTTTTGTACATCAGTTTTGCATAACCCTGGCCAACTTAGCGAGGCGGGCGGCAAGAGGAGAGGGAATGTCCGCTCCTTCCCCTCTGAAGTCCAGGCCATGGAGTTTTTATTCCTCAGCAAATTAGGCCTCAGGTGGGATGGGGAGGGCAGGGGAGGGGAGGGAAGGGAAGTAACTGGGAGCTTCCTGGACTCGGGCCCTGCTCTGCACACCCCCACTTCCTGCTGAGGCCAGGAGGCTTCCTCCCTCCCAAGGTCAGCTGGGGGGGGGGGGGGAGCTTCGGCCGCTCATCCTCCTCTTTGTCCTCTCCAGCAATCCCTTCAGGCCTGCTGGGTCCACAGCCCAGCCGGGAGGAGGGCCCCTTAGCAGCCGGTGGTCTCATCCCAGGAGCAGGGCTGCCCTTGGGCCTCCTCGGGGCTGACAGGAGCGGGTCTGCAGTGTCTGCATCCCGCAGTGCCCAGGCCACTTGGATAAGTCCACTCGGCGTGGACCTGCTCTGTGTGGGGAGTAGGGAGACCAAACACCATCCTCACGGCTCTGGACTGCTGGCTGGTGGATTCTGGCAGGCCACTCGATGTCTGGTGTTTGTACCTCGTGCTCAAAGGTGCTTGTGGCCACAGTTCATTCGACTGTGCTGGATGGAAGCTGGGCTGGCCCCTCCAGTCCCTCCCTGATAGGTGACAGAGGGCTGTCCAGGGCTCCATCGGCAAGATGGTGCCATGTTCATGCACGTGTGCAGCCAGACAGACAGACACCAAGAGACGAGGCGGAGCCAGGCTGGCACTGGGCCCAACAGCCCTGCTTTGTTTTGATAGCTCATAAGACCCCACAGCAAAGCGATTCCACTTTTATTGCATCTGTTTTTGATCTTTAGAATCTGAGTGAAGTCCAAGCCATGCCACAGGAGAGATTAATTCCACATTTTCCCATCTTTGCAATGAAATGAAAGGAAAGTTAGATATTCTGCGGGGCAAAATCGAGACAGGACGATGAACCAATGGCCAGCCTGACACAGGCGCCCCCAGTGCTATGGCTGGATAGCTGTGCCCTCCCCCCTGAAGCCCCTAGCAGCTGGGACCTCCCCACCCCCACCGCACTAATCTGGCTCCTGTTGGGGGAGGGGGGCTGGGGCACCAAGGCTCTTCTGGGGAGGCTGCCCGGGGAGCTCAAATCAGCCACAAGCCTGGAAATGATTAAAAGGAACTTTCCATCACAGGAGAGTTTGCAGAGAGACAGCCAGACCACCACGTGCCCCGATGGCTCAGACCCTCCCAAGTCTGACCACAGCCGCCCTCCTCAGGCCTCGTCAGACCCCAGCTGTGCCCGGGGCCCCTCCGTAGTTGTAAGCCTCACCCTGGCCCCTGGGAAGGAAGGAGCTGGGAAAGTCACGCTGCCCACAGTGCCTCAGTGCCTCCCCTGTCCGGCCACATACCTGCAAATACAAATACATGGCTTTGCACTTATTTATCCCCTCCTTGGTCCCCACCTGCTAGGGGAAAGCTTCACAAGTAGTGAAGCAGGGCCGTAGGTGTCTCTCTTTCTTATTCTCCCTCCGTATTTCCCCCGTCCCTCCCAACGGCTCCCTGCCTCTATCCAAAAAATACATGAATAAATAGAATAAATTTTTAAAATGTTTTAAAATAATTTGAATTTGAAAAGCTAACCATTTGTTTTCATTTCTCTTAGTAACTCAAAAATATATGGTTGCTTTGTTTAAAATTTTTTCCCTTTTGTTGCCCTTGTTTATCATTGTTGTTGTTATTGCTGTTGTCGTTGTTGGTTAGGACAGAGCGAAATGGAGAAAGGGGGGGGAGAAAGACAGACACCTGCAGACCTGCTTCACCGCCTTTGAAGTGACTCCCCTGCAGGTAGGGAGCCGGAGGCTCGAACCGGGATCCTTACTCCGGTCCTTGCGCTTTGCACCACCTGCGCTTAATCCACTGCGCCACCCACCACCCAATATATGGCTTTTTAACTGCCTGCCAAGGCCTCACACCCATGTGATCCACCACTGCCAGTGAGCGTTTTTTCCCTTTCAAGCTTCAGACAGGGAGAAAGAGACAAAAGAGAAATAGCACAGTGTCATCCCACCATCCATGGACCTTCTCCACGTGCTGTGTCTGCTGCTCCCATGTGGTGCTGGGGCCTCAAACCTGGATCCTCATTCATGGTAGAGTGTGTGCTCTGTCGGGCGACCCATGTCCCGGTCCCTACTAGTACATTCTTAGAGATAAATGAGTTTATTAGTAGGGAGAGAGAGAGAGACAGAGGTCCAGAGCAACACTCTAGCACATGTGATGCTGGGGATTGAACTCAGGACCTGTGCCTGAGAGTCCACCGCTTTATCCGCTGTGCCACCACTGGGCTGCCTCTGTCGACGTATTAGTAAGTATTGCCGGGGCTCCACGACACAGACGTGCAGACCGTGCAGACGAGGTCTGTGCGAGCCATGAGCGTGCTCCGCCGGGAAGTCTGGACGTGGCAGAGCCAGTGTGGAGGACAGGCGCTCAAGGCTTACCTGGGAGGCGGCAGGAAGGTGAAGCATAAGAGAGGGCACTGAAACCAGTGGTCACTGGAGGAAGCTTAGTGGGGGTCTGCCCAGCCTGGCGAGGAGACCCTCCAGGAGACAGCAGCCAGTCTGACGGCACTGGTCTGATCGTGCCAGTCGTTCCCCCCACCCCGGTTCTTCCTTTGCTCACCTGCCCCCTCCCTGGCCTGTCAGCCCGCCCTCGCACCCCTGTGCCCCCCATCCCACCTGTCACCCAGCACACACTGCTCCTCTCGATCTGAGCTGCTCACTTCTCACCAGCCCACGGCCCTGGCAGCTCCTCCACCCTTCTCAGCCCTCCCACCCCACTCCTCTGGACGCTCACACACCAGCGTCCCAGTCTCCGGGCTCCCCACTAGACTGCCTTCTCCGAGTGCTTTTAATTCCCCCAACACTGTGCCCCCAGCCCAGCAGACTGCTTGAAGGGATGTGTGTGGCTCTGTTGCCACTGTCTGTCAGTCTGGCCCAGCCAAGCCATCCGGCTCCATGCCACCTGTCTGCCGTGCTCCTCAGAGGCTCAGGAGGGGACTCTGTACTGTAGACACCAAAGCTAGCACCTTGGGCTCCGCTGTGAGCAGGAAGTGAGCGGCGAAAAAGACCCTGATGAGTGGGGCTCACTCCCATAGCCGGGTTGGACTGAGGGCAGGGGGTGGGGGCCTTCACTCACGGGAGCACTGTGTAGAGAACTAGCCAGACATGTGAGAAATGCAGATCGAACGGAGGGCCAGTCACCTCAGCCTGCCTCTGTTCCCTTGGAGGCGCCTGCAGTGCTGCCCACTGCCCGGCATGGCACACAACACCGTGCCCAGGAACAGCCTCTGGTTTGCCGTGTGCAGCAGGCTCCTGACAGGTGGTGGCATTGAGCGATGCCGTCAGGGCTCACTGTGTCCCTCAGGACTTTGTAGAAAGGATGACCAGTCTTTCCGCTGCCTTTGCGTGAGTTACACAGCAGGTGTGGGGCAACGTGGAGCAGAGACTCGGGAAGGAGGCCTGGCTCTGAGCAAGCACCCCGTCACCTCGGTCTGTTTTACTCCCTATTGTGGTCAAACCCCAGGACAAGCTTCTCCTCTCAGAACACCTTCTAGGACCAGTACTCTGTAAACTAGCCAGGAGCACTTTTTTTTTTTTTTTTTTTTTTTTTTACCAGAGCACTGGCTGAGGTGGTACAGGGGGGATTGAACCTGGGACTCTGGAGTCTCAAGCATGAGAGTCTCTTTACATAACCATTATGCTATCTGCCCCCTTCCCAGGAGCACCAACTTCTAACTGTATCTACTTAGGCCTGGGGAGGCAGTTCAAAAGAGCAGAGCTCCCCACCCCATTCCCCCTTGTGTCCAAGCACCCTGGGGCTCCCCCTCCACTTCTTATTTATTTATTTATGAGAGAGAAGAGGAGAGAGAGAGCCCTTTCACTTTTCTGTGGCCACCACACTCTGTCCTGCTCAGCACTGGCCTCCTGACAGCTCAGAGGATGCTGTGTCCTCCTGCCTTCAGACCTTTGCACTTGCTGTAGAACGAACCTCCTTTGGTCCATTCTGTGGTGTTTCCTCACAGAGGCCTTCCAGACCCCCCTCAGAGTGAGACTTCACTTTCCTGGCTGTGCCGACCCAGCCGCAGTGTCAGCCCATGTCAGGGACCTGGCTCCACCTGGACTTAGTCCCTGTGGGTCAGACAGGCGCAGCTGGCACCTTCTCCTTTGCCTTCTCCCCAAATACAAAGTGCAAAGGGGGGTGTGTGGGAAAGGTCTTTTTAAAAATTATTTATTATTTATTTCCTTTTTGTTGCCCTTGTTTTTATTGTTGTAGTTATTGTTGTTGTTGTTGATGTTGTCGTTGTTGGATAAGACAGAAATGGAGAGAGGAGGGGAAGACAGAGAGGGGAGAGAAAGACAGACACCTGCAGACCTGCTTCACTGCCTGTGAAGCGACTCCCCTGCAGGTGGGGAAGCCGGGGGCTCGAACCGGGATCCTTACACTGGTCCTTGCGCTTTGCACCACCTGCGCTTAATCTGCTGCGCTACTGCCTGGCTCCCAGGAAAGGTCTCAAAGGGAAGGAGAGATGACAATTGGGGGGGGGGGTAAAGAAGATGAGGGAAAAAAAAAAAAACAGAGCATACCAACATGGAGAGAAAAGGTCAGTCACAGAGGCTGAGGAAGTGGGGGGCTGACAAGTTTTTGTTTTCAGTTTATTAGATAGAGACAGAGAAACTTAAAGGGGAGGAAGAGATAGAGAGGGAGAGAGAAAGAGAGACACCTGCAGCCCTGGTTCACCACTCATGAAGCTTTCTCCCTGCACGTGGGGACCAGGAGCTTGAACCTGGGCCCTGGCGCACTGTGGTGTGTGTGCGCTTAACCAGGTGCGCCACCGCCTGACCGCCACCCCCCACCCCGGGTCGACATGCAGGTAGCCAAATGAAAGCCCAGGGGGAGAGGACTGGCTCACAGAGCAGGGCGAGTGTCATAGCACAACTGGAAGGAGAGACTAGGCAGAAAGGGCCTGCGGGCTGTGTCGGCATGTGTGGAGGGCTGCCCTCCAGTAGGTGAGCCCCCTTGTCCTGCTGGATCCCACCACTCTGGAGGCGAGGGCCGTTCTGAGGGAACGCCAGACTCTCGCCTCTCCCTGCAGAGTCCACAGCAGTGTCTCACTCAGGCCCCTCGCCGGCTTCTAGAGGAGGCAGAAGCCCAGCGAACCCGCCGTGGCCCCTCAGCAGCGTCAGAGTCCCCAGCACACACGTCCAGGAAGGACCCCCCTCGCCTGGCCACCATAGAGGCCAAGGGAGACGCACACTTTCAGGCTCAGTCTACACACAGCCGGTGAAGTGGCCAGTCGGGGCTGTCCAGAGACAACATGGAGGCTGGGCTCAACTGTTCCAGGCCCTGGGCCTGTGGAATAGCCCGAGATGTGTTCTCTCCCAGTGGGAGTTGGAGGCCTGGGTGCCAGACATGTCACTAAGGACCGGCATCTTGGTGCAGCTTCTTTGGGCAGTGGTACAGTTGCTGGGGACTAAAAATACAAGGCTGTCACTTTAAAACCAGCTATTTTTATGCCATACTCAGAAGGCCCTTCAGGGTGTTACAGAAGATGTCTTACACGTCTTGAACTGTGAGAGAGCAAAGCTGCTCACCCTGCTAATATCGCCCCACTAGGAACCCGACTCCTGTGTCTGCTCTCCCCCAACCAGTGAAAGCAGGATTCAGATAAGACGCCCTTGTTCAGCCTCCCCAGGACGGCTTCTGAGGAGAGCTCAGGCGGCTGAGCCACGCTGGGAACCTTGACGCTGCCCCTCCCTTCCCACGCCTCCAGCGCCCTCCCTCCTGTCAGGACCCCAAGGCTGAGCATCCGTTCTCTTGTCTTCTGGTGAGGGGAAAGGCTGTTTGTTTTCCAGTGGGACTTGGTGGCCTCACTGAGGCTGTCCTCGGCCAGGGCCCCTCGGTTTGCCTGCCTCTACATCTCCTCTCCAGTACTCAGGGCCTTGTGGACCTCTCTCTCTCTCTCTCTCTCTCTCTCTCCCTTCCAGTGAGAACAAGCACTGCCAAGCACTGCCCTGCTCGCCCAGGCCTCTTCCCCAGCTATCCATGCCTGCCTGGCCTGAGCACCCGGGGCCATCCTCCTGCCCATTCGTTGCAGGGCAGTCTGGTCCTGCGTTCTCGGGGCCAGGGAAGGGCTCCTCCTCACTCCCCAATGCTTCCTGCCTCATAGAGACCTCATCTTGGCCAATTTCCTCCCTGTCCCCTCACCCACCTCAAGTCACCACCATCCTCTCCTGTTCTCTCATCTTATTCCCTTCCCACGATGTGTAGCTCTACCCAGAGCATCTCCTGCAGAGAGTTCTCACTCCCTGGTCCTAGGACCCCAACACCCCCCCCCCCCACACACACACACACACACACACACACACTTCAGGACACAGCACTTAGGCTCCATCCTTCCAGCTCCCTGAACCTACTTCCCCAGCCTTTGGCCAGGCCAGACCCTCTCTTCTCTCCAACACAGCTGGAGGGCAGGGCAGTGACTTAGCACTTGCCTCCTCAAATTCAGAACCTCATGCTTGAGAGAGTCTAACATGGTGTGTGTTTGGTTGGTTGGCTGGTTTTTTTTTTTTTCTTTGCCTCCAGGGTTATTGCTGGGACTCGGTGCTGGCAAATCCACTGCTCCTGGAGGCTATCCCCCCCCCCCCATTTTTGTTGCCCTTGTTGCTCTTGTTGTTATTGTTGCCATTGTTATTGGATAGGACAGAGAGAAAGGGAAGACAGAGAGGGGAGACAGAGGGGGAAAGAAAGATAGATATCAGGGGTCGGGCGGTAGCGCAGTGGGTTAAGCGCACGTGGCACAGAGCGCAAGGACCGGCGTAAGGATCCCGGTTCGAGCCCCCGGCTCCCCACCTGCAGGGGAGTCGCTTCACAGGCGGTGAAGCAGATCTGCCGGTGCCTGTCTTTCTCTCCCCCTCTCTGTCTTCCCCTCCTCTCTCCATTTCTCTCTGTCCTATCCAACAACGAATGACATCAACAATGGCAATAATAATAACCACAACGAGGCTACAACAACGAAGGCAACAAAAGGGGAAAAATATGGCCTCCGGGAGTGGTGGATTCATGGTGCAGGCACTGAGCCCAGCAATAACCCTGGAGGAAAAAAAAGAAGAAAAAAAAAAGATAGACACCTGCAGACCCGCTGCACCGCCTGTGAAGCGACCCCCCTGTAGGTGGGGAGCCGGGGGCTCGAACCAGGATCTTTACGCAGGTTCTCGCGCTATGCGCCACATGCGCTTAACCCACTGCACTACCGCCCGACCCCCTGTTTGTTTTTTAACCAGAGCTCTGGCTTATAGTGGTGTGGGGGATTGAACCTGGGACTTTGGAGCCTCAGGCAGGAGAGTCTCTTTGCAGAACCATTCTGCTGTCTTACATGCTATTTGCTGTATCTACTGCAGCAGCTCCCAGTCTGCATAAATGGGTGTTTTTTTGTTTGTTTGGTCAGTGTTAGGGCTTCACTACTCCAGGTCATTTTTTTTTTCCATATAGAAATAAAAGACAAATACAGATACAGAAAGATAGCACAGCACCGAAGCTTCCTTCAGTGCTGTGGGGGTCAGACTTGTTACCCAAACGAGCTATCTGGCCAGCCCACAGATGGGTGTTTCTAAGGTCAGGGTTTCCCATGAGGAGAAATTGTAACAGCAGAAGGTAGGAGGGTAGTGCAGAAACCAACTCCAGGGGGATCTTCTGACTCTGGAAGTGAAACTGGACTCTCAACAACCTTGCCCCACAGGCTTCTGCAGATGGCAGGTGAAGCTCATTACCCCGGGAAGCTGCTGGTGTTGGGGAGGGATGACCGTGTCCAGTTGTGGGACCTGAGTTCCGCTTCCCGTTGCTCTGACTCGGGGGACAGGCCACCTGTGAGGGATGAGGGGCCCAGTTCAAGTATGCTGATCACCTACCTCAGTAACTTAAGTGCCCAGTGAAAGTAAAATTGGAGGCTGGGTGGTGGCACACCCAGCTACACACACATAGCATGAGGCGCAAGGATCCGGGTTCGAGCACCCCAGCTCCTAACGTGCAAGGGAGAATGCTTCACAAGTGGTGAAACAGGTCTGCAAGTCTCTGTCTTCTTCTTTTTTTTTTTTTTTTAATTTTAATGGTTTATTAGTCTCTTGTCAATTTCTTACAGAATTCCAACCATTCTTTGAATCTCAACCTCAGTGCCACCTCCACTCTTAAAACGTCTCTAGATTAAGAACTGATCATGCTGGGGCCAGGTAGTGGTGCACCTGGTTAAGCACACACATTGCAGTGTGCAAGGATCCAGGTTCAAGCCCCTGGCCCCCAACTGCATTGGTGAACCAGGGCTGCAAGTATCTCTGTCTCTTTCTATCTCTCCCTCCCTTCTCAATTTCTCTTTTTATTTCTTTATTGGGGAATTAATGTTTTACATTTGACAATAAATACAAGAGTTTGTACATGCATCACAGCTCCCAGTTTTCCATATAACAATACAGCCCCCACTGGGTCCTCTGTCATTCTTTTTTGGACCTGTATTCTCCCCCCCCAACACACACACACACACACACACCCCAGAGTCTTTTACTTTGGTGCAGAACACCAACTCCAGTTCAGGTTCTACTTGTGTTTTTTCTTCTGATCTTATTTTTCAACTTCTGCCTGAGAGTGAGATCATCCCATATTCATCCTTCTGTTTCTGACTTATTTCACTTAACATGAATTTTTCAGGTTTCATCGAAGACTGGCTGAAAACGGTGAAGTCACTGTTTTTAATAGCTCAGTAGTATTCCATTGTATATATATACACCAAACTTGCTCAGCCACTCATCTGTTGTTGGACACCTGCGTTGCTTCCAGGTTTTGGCTATTACAAATTTTGCTGCTAAGAACATATGTGTACACAGATCTTTTTGGATGGGTGTGTTGGGTTCCTTAGGATATATCCCCAGGAGAAGAATTACAGGGTCATAAGGGTAGGTCCATTTCTAGCCTTCTGAGAGTTCTCCAGACTGTTCTCCACAGAGGTTGGACCAATTTACATTCCTGGCAGCAGTACAGGAAGGTTCCTTTGACCCCACACCCTCTCCAGCATTTGCTGCTGTTACCTTTTCTGATGTATGACATTCTCACAGGAGTGAAGTGGTATCTCATTGTTGTCTTTATTTGAATTTCTCTGACAATCAAAGACTTGGAGCATTTTTTCATATGTTTCTCGGCCTTTTGAATCTTTTCTGTGGTGAGTATTCTGTCCATGTCCTCTCCCCATTTCTGGATGGGGTTATTTGTTTTCTTGTTGTTGAGTTTGGTAAGCTCTTTATATATTTTGGCTATTAGACTCTTAATTTTGTAGCCTGACACCTTACTGTATTGCCTGATGATTTCCAAAAGCTTCTTGCTGGATTCCTTAGGTTTTTCTTTGTATACTATCATGTCATCTGCAAATAGGGAGAGTTTGACTTCTTCTCTTCCAATCTGTATGCCTTTAATTCCTTGCTCCTGCCTGATTGCTATGGCAAGAACTTCCAACACTATGTTGAATAAGAATGGTGATAGTGGGCAACCCTGTCTAGTACCTGATCTGAGGTACTAGAAATGGAAAATGCTTCCAGTTTTTCACCATTGAGTATGATGTTGGCTTTAGGGTTGCTATATATAAACTCCACTATCTTCAGGAATTTTCCATCTATTACCATTTTTTATAATGTTTTGATCATAAAGGGATGTTGTATTTTATCAAAGGCTTTCTCTACATCTATTGATATGACCATGTGGTTTTTGGTCTTCCTTTTATTGTGATGGATCACATTGATTGATTTACGTATGTTAAACCAACCTTGCATGCCTGGGATAAACCTCCCTTGGTCATGATGAACAGTCTTTTTAGTATACTGCTGTATCCAGTTGGCTAGACTTTTGTTCAGTATTTTAGTATCTATGTTCATCAGGGAAATTGGTCTGTAGTTTTATTTTTTTGGTTGTGACCCTGCCTACTTTTGGTATCAGAGTGATGTTGGCTTCATAGAAGCTGGAAGGGAGTATTCCAGTGTCTTCAGTCTTCTGGAAGACTTTTAAAAGTGGATGTATTAGTTTTTTTTTTTTTTTTTTTTTTTCTCAAGGCAATGCAATACCTTTATTGATCAGAGAGCCAAGGCTTTTAAAGGGCAGACCCGGAAGTGGCAAGTCAGAAACGGAAATGGCTAGGAAAGGGGTGGAGAAAGGCAAAAGGGGGATGGGAAGGTAGAAACTTCCTTAGCACCTGTTGTGAAGGTTTTAACTGGAAGGATTAATATTACCCTGCAGTCAGGGAGGGTCTTGAGGGTAGAAAGAAGATAGATCAAAGGAATGGAATGGGTGGGGATTTTTCATGCAAAACGATGATTATGTAGATAGGCCATAGTATGAGGAATGCAGAGTGGAGCAGGGGGAGCTGGCTTAATGCTTTTTGAGGCTCCTCACAATTTCCCAATTTCTCCCCCTTTCTTTTTATCTAATGGCCATAGAATCAGGAATGCATTCTGCTTTGTAAGGCAGGGAGTTTTATAAGACGAGGCAAACCTTTGGGGTTACTCCTGTCCCTCCTTGCTCTTCCTCTTGATAGAGAGAGAGACTTAGAGGATAGACGCACTCCTCAGGTAAAGCCCTGCCCAGCTCAACCACATCCTCACAATTTCCCGACATCTCCCCATTTCTGCTATGTAATGGCCATATTTAAATGGGTCAATGTCTGTAAAAGACTCCATTTCTGTCAGGGGAATAGCATTGAAGGGGTGAACAGAACCTTTTGGACAGAAACCTGAATGATATCATGCAGGCATTTTTAAAAGAACTGGAATAAGACAGGGAGCGATAAGTAAGAGTAGGAGGAGGCCTGATAGGCGGAGGAGCGGGGGCCTGATAGGCCAAGGGCCGAGAGGGGTGATTTGGTGTTTCAGAGTCCCGAGAGCAGCTGGCTGTGAAGTCCATAGACTGCTACAGTCAGTCCTCAAGAAGTCCAGCAGTGTAAAGGGAGTGTTCAAGAGCTCCACCAGCAAGTCTGATAGAAGTGGTATTAGTTCTTCTTTGAAGGTTTTGTAGAACTCATTTGTAAAACCGTCTGGTCCAGGACTTTTTTGAGGGGGAAGGTTTTTGATAACTGTTTCAATTTCATTAGCTGTGATGGGACTGTTTCAATTTCATTAGCTGTGATGGGGCTGTCCTCTTTATTTAATTTTGCAGGTTCGTAGGTATCTAGCAAATTGTCCATTTCTTCCAGGTTCTCTAGCTTGATGGCACATAGTTCTTCATAGAAGCCTCGCGTGATATGTTGAATTTCTGCGGTGTCTGTTGTGATATTTCCTCTTTCATTTACGATCTGATCTATTTGTGTCTTCTCCCTTTTTTGTTTTGTGAGTCCGGCTAAAGGTTTGTTGATTTTGTTGACTGTTTCAAAGAACCAACATTTACTTTGGTTGATCTTTTGTATGGTTTTCTTATTTTCAATGTTACTGATTTCTGCCCTATCTTTAGTGATTTCTGTCCTTCTGGTTGCTTTAGGGTTCCTCTGTTCTTCTTCTAAGTCTTCAAGGTGTGCAATCAGGTGGTTTATTTGTGCTTTTTCTTGTTTCCTAATGTGTGCATGTATGGCTCTGAACTTCCCTCTCAGTACTGCCTTAGCTGTGTCCCAAATATTTTGATAGCTTGTGTCTTCCTTTTCATTGAACTCTCGAAACATCTTGATTTCTTCCTTTATTTCCTCTTTTACCCAGTAGTTGTTAAGAAGTGTACTGTGGAGCTTCCACATTTTGGGGACTGTTACTAATCTTTTGTTGCTTGTTAGGTGTTAGTTTAATTCCTCTGTGGTGTGAGAAGATGCTTGGGATAATTTCAATACTCTTGAATTTGCTGATGCTGTCTTTGTGGCCTAACATATGGTCTATCCTTGAGAATGACCCATGTAGACTTGAGTAGAATGTTTATTCCAGTTTCTTGGGATAAATGACTCTGAAAATGTCCAATAGTTCTTGTTTATCTCCTCATTTAGCTCCCTTATATCTTTATTGATTTTCTGCCTGGATGATCTGTCAAGTTGAGAGAGTGGGGTATTGAAGTCCCATACTATGACTGTGTTGCTGTTAATGCATTGCTGTCGCTCTTTCAGTAGATGTTTGATGTATTTAGATGGCTTCTCATTGGGTGCATAGATGTTAAGTCTTTTTGATTGACTGATCCTCTGAGCATTAAGTAATGTCCATCCCTATCTTTTTAAATTTTATTGATTTTAAAGTCTGTTATGTCAGATATGAGTATTGCTGTTCCTGCCCTTTGTTGTGGGCCATTGGCTTGTATGATAGTTTTCCATCCTTTCACATTGAGTCTGTGTTTGTCTTGTTGAGTTAGGTAGGTTTCCTGTAGTCAGCCTATTGTTGGGTTGTATTTTCTGATCCATCTTCTACTCTGTGCCTTTTCAGAATTCAGGCCATTAACACTTGTTGATATCAACGATTGAAGATATTTTAATGCCATTCTTGTAGATTTTTAGAGTGTTCTAACATATGGCATATTTATGGTGGTTTATAGAAGACCTTTCAGGACTTCTTTCAGGGCAGGCTTGGTGATAGTTGATTCTTTCAACTGTTGCTTGTCTGAGAAGGCTTTTATGCCTCCATCTAGTCTGAATGACAGTCTAGCAGGATAGAGTATTCTTGGTTGAAAGCCTTTCTCATTGAGCCCTTGATAGATATCTTGCCATTCTCTTCTGGCCTGTAGTGTTTGTGTGGAGAAATCTGCTGCTAATCTTATGGGTTTACCTGTGTAGGTGACTCTTTGTTTTTCTCTTGCAGCCTTCAGGATCCTTTCTTTATCTTTATTCCTTTCCATTCTAAATATGATGTGTCTTGGTATCTTTAAGTCTGGGTAAATTCTGTTTGGGACCCTCTGGGCTTCTTGAACCTTTATGTCTTTGATGTTGTCTAGACTAGAGAAGTTCTCAGCTATTACGTCCTGAAGAATGCTTTCTTCCTCTCCCTCTCTTTCTTCCTCTCGTAAGCCAATAATGCATATATTATTTCTTTTTTTTTTCTTTTTTATTTAAGAAAGGATTAATTAACAAAACCATAGGGTAGGAGGGGTACAACTCCACACAATTCCCACCACCCAATCTCCATATCCCACCCTCTCCCCTGATAGCTTTCCCATTCTCTATCCCTCTGGGAGCATGGACCCAGGGTCATTGTGGGTTGTAGAAGGTGGAAGGTCTGGCTTCTGTAATTGCTTCCATATTATTTCTTTTGAAGTCATCCCTTAGGTCTCTGTTGTTGTTTTCAGTATCGCTTAATCTCTTTTTTGAGATCTCTTCTTTTTTGGTTGTCTCTAATTCATCGTCCTCGATCTTGCTAATTCTGTCTTCAGCCTCATTTATTTCTTTTACTTTCTTTCTTTATTTATTCCCTTTTGTTGCCCATGTTGTTTTATTGTTGTAGTTATTGGTCTCGTCGTTGTTAGATAGAACAGAGAGAAATGGAGAGAGGAGGGGAAGACAGAGGGGGAGAGAAAGACAGACACCTGCAGACCTGCTTCATTGCCTATGAAGCAACTCCCTTACAGGTGGGGAGCTGGGGGCTTGAACTGGGATCCTTCCACTGGTCCTTACGCTTTGCGCCACCTGCTCTTAACCCACTGCACTATAGCCCGACTCCCCAGCCTCATTTTTTCTATTCTCTTTGCCCTTTACTGTTTTCTGAAGTTCATCTATTTTGTTACCCTGTTCTGATACTGTTTTAGCTTGTTCAGCTAGTTGTGTTCTTAGCTCAGCTATTTCAGCTTTCAGCTCTCTAGCAACCTTGAAATAATTAGTGTTTTCTTTCCGAGTCTCATTTGTTGTTTCTGTATTTCTGATGACAGTTCTTTCAAACTTTTTTTTTTACATTTTTTTATTCATAAAAAGGAAACACTGACTAAACCATAGGATAAGAGGGGTACACCTCCACACAATTCCCACCACCAGAATCTTTCAAACTCTTTACTCACTCCTGTGATTATTTCCTTAACTAGTGTTTGGATGTTGACCTCATTATTTTGCACTTCAACCTTTGGGAGGCTTTTAGCTGGACTCTTTTCCTGGTTCATTTCTCAAATATTTCTTCTTGTTGGTTTAATCATTCTATATAGTATGTTATGAGGGCCCTCTCTCAGTACTTTTCAAATTACTGATCACTCTTGCCTGGATTGACTTGTGTCTAAGTAAGGTAATTAAAGGGTTCACAGTTGTGGAAATTGACAGTTGTTTCAATAGTATTTTAATCCCTGAGTTGGAGCACAGTGGTTTAAAAGCCTCTTTTGTTCTTTTTCTTCCCTGTAGGATATAGGAGCCCGAGGGCTTTTAAACTATTCTTAGCTTAATCCCTCACTCCTCACCAAGAGATAAAAGCAGGGTAGGAGAGAGATAGCACAGTGGTTATGCAAAGTGATTCTCACACCCCAAGGATCCAAAGCTCCAGGCTCAATTCAGCTTCTCTGCCAAGCTGGGTAGCACTGCTGGGCCCTGTGCATTTCTAAACAAGTCCTGTTTACAGTCTGTAGGTTCTGAGGCAACTATTCACTATGTTCTTATCCGGAGAACAACATGGAAAGGGTCCCACCACACAGCCCCATTGCTAGGCCACTGAGGTATAGATCTTCTCTGGAGTTTCCTGGTTAGTTTTCTGTCCCCTGGTGTCAGCACAGGGCCTCCCCCCTGCTGCTCCAGCCTCTGAGGGCAGTAGCAATGGAGACTCACAGTTGCATTTGGTGAGTCTTAGGGGAGTCCTCTCCTCCCTTCAGCCGTCTTTTTGTTGGTGGAACAGACTGGAGATGATGCCTCAACTGGTTAACTGCTGCTGGTAAACTGCTGGACTGTTACCAGCCACTTAATCTCTCCCTAGGCTCCTCTTTGTCCACCAGCCACACGTGTTTGCACACACTGGTGATTTGCTGGGTTCCTGAAATCCTTCTAGTCTTGCCTTGTTGCGGTCCCAGATGATCTCCTTTGGTATTCCTAGTGTCTCTGTCTTTTCCTTCTCTTATCTCCTCCTCCTCTCAAGTTCTCTCTCTCCTATCCAATAAAATGGAAAATATGGCCTCCAGGAGCAGTGGGTTTGTTGAGCCAGCACAGAACCCAAGCAATAACCCCGGAGGCAAAACAAGAGAGAGAGAGAGAGAAGAAAAAGAGTAAGTTTGGGGTGTTAGGGCATTTTTTCATCACATTATCTATTAAAAAGTTTTTGTGGAGGAGTCAGGCAGTAACCTAGCGGGTTAAGTGCAGGTGGCGCCAAGCTCAAGGACCGTTGTAAGGATCCCAGTTCCAGCCCCCGGCTCCCCACCTGCAGGGGAGTCGTTTCACAGGTGCTGAAGCAGGTCTGAAAGTGTCTATGTTTTTCTCCTCCTCTCTCCATTTCTCTCTGTCCTATCCAACAACGATGACATCAACAACAATAATAACTATAACAATAAAACAACAAGAGCCACAAAAGGGAATAAATAAATAATTTTTTTTTTTTTTAAGTTTCTGGTGGTCCTGGATGTAGCACAGTGGATAAAGCACTGGACTCTCAAATGTGAGGTCCTGAGTTTGGTCTCTGGCAGCACATGTACCAGAGTGATGTCTGGTTCTTTCTCTCTCCTGTCTTTCTCGTAAATAAATAAATTCTTTTTAAAAAAAAGTTTTTGTGGGTGAGTTGGGCAGTAGTGCAGCAAGTTAAGTGCAGGTGGCGCAAAGCACAAGGACCTGTGTGAGAATCCCAGTTCAAGCCCCTGGCTCCCCACCTGCAGGGGAGTCTCTTCACAAGCGATAAAATGGGTTTGCAGGTATCTATCTATCTATCTTTCTCTCCCCCTCTCTGTCTTCCCTTCCTCTCTCCATTTCTCTCTGTCTTATCCAATAACGATGACATCAATAACAACAAAAACAATAACTACAACAATAAAAAAAAAGTTTTTGTGGGCTGAGGAGACAGCATGATGGTTTTGCAAACAGACTCTCATCCTGAGGCTCCGAGACAGCAGGTTCAATGCCCCAGCTACCATAAGCAAGAATTGAGCAGTGCTCTGATTAAAAAAATTAATAATAATCATAATAAGTTCTTGTCAGTATGTCCCTTTTCCTCCTATAATATTGCCTTTTCAGAGCTCAAAATTGTGACTTCTGTGATAACACCAAACCTAAGGGTTTTGTTTTTTTGGCTGTCGACTAGGGACACCCAAGACCTCACACATGTGACACACACACACACACACACACACACACACACACACTGCCCACTAAGCCACTTCCCTGGCCCACTCTTTTGTTTACTTCATAAAAGATGACAAGCCAAGAGTTTTGTCTTTGCTGCTCTTCCGTGGTGCCAGGGGCCCAGCTCGGGGCTTTGTGTCTCTAAGGCACACACCGACCACACTGTACCACTGAGCCACCTCCATAGCCTTCAAATTTAAACGTTCAGCCAGGCAGAAGACCGCTGTTGGGGCCATTCTGGTGGCCTGGATAGAACAGAAGGTGAGAAGAGAAAATGCACGAGTTCCACAGGAAGGAGTGGACATGAGCTGGTCTTGGGGTCACATGGCCAGGGCGTGAGGGCAGGCATCTTCTGTGTGCATGGGGGTGGGGTGGCACAAGGTGATGGTACACAGCTTACCTTAGTGCCCAGGTTTGTCACTTAGAAGCTGTGTGATGTCAAGCGAGCGGCTTAATAGCAATGTGCCTCAGTTTCTTCATCTCAAGAAAATTGGGAATGACAGAGGCTTCTGCCCTGAAAGGTTGTTGGTTGCTGAAGAGGGCTTGGCAGGATATGAGCTCTCTGTGACTGTCAGCTGCTAGGCACAGTCTCTGGAGCAGAGTTTGCCAAGAATTGGGTGGGCAGAGGGGAGCAGGACTTGGGGCTGCCATGAATCTGGGCTTCACACCACCCAACTGCAGAAGGCACTTTGAAGCACATTGCTGCAATGGGACAAGGACGAGAAGAAGGAAATGGACTGCCTGTTTCCTCCAAGGCCAAGTGGTCAGAGCAGCCACTCTGTGGAGGAGTTGGGCTTCCCGAATGAAGCTGTGCCCGGGGATGGGCCGTCTTTCCTGGCTACTGTACCCAGACAGGTTGGCTAGCAACCAGAGTCCTGGGTTCCTCCTCCCTTGCCCCGTCTCCCCTTTCCTGCTTCAAGAAGTCAGAGACCCGTGTATCCCCCTGCCAGGTGGCCCACTTCGCTTGAAGCCACCTGCCCGCAGACCCAGCCTGCAACCCCTCTTACCGCCCCCAGGACTTTCTGAGGTCCAGGGCAGAGTAGGTAAAATACAGGGTAGGTCAAGTGCCTTTTAGAAGGTCAGTTCCCATTTGTCCTTGAATAGAAGGCAAGTAACTGGGCTGTGAGACTTGGCCTTGGACCACAGAGGCGTTTACCTGTGAGCACCCCCTCCTCACCCTGCCCACAGCTTCGTCTGTGCCAGGACACAACAGGCCTTGTGTGGCAGGATCATTGCCAAGATTGGGCATAGAGCAGTGGGCAGCCTGCTCCGTGTGGCCCTGGGCAACCGTTGGGGGGGGGGGGGCTGAGACCCTGCATAGTTTCTGTGCTCTGCGACAAGGGGTGAAGCTCAGCCTGTGAGCAAGCATGTGGTGGAGCCCGAATTCACCCTCACACCCACACTGTCCCAGAGGTCCTCCCCTTCCCCCATGGGCCCCAGGAACTGGGGAGCACGTGACCATCGTGGGGCCTTTTTGCTGCCTGCACCGCCAGCCCCCCACCCCCCGATGTACCTAGCTGCTCTTGGGGTGTCCGATGGTAGCATTTCCACCCCCAGAGGAGCCCTTCTCCTGGGGGAGGGAGGGGAGGCTCACCAGAAACAGGAAAGCAAAATCCTCATATTTCGTGTTTCAGGAAAAAGATGCCCGAGAGAATGCCAGTCCTCTAATGTACAGCACTCCCCAAAGTGCCCTCCTACCCCTGCTTCCTCCCAGCTCAGAGACGAGTCGGGGGGGGGGGGGGGTCTGTTGTGACTGGGAGACACCTGGTGGATGTGGCTGCATGGTGGCTGCCCCCCAGCATCTTGGCAGGGGAGACGGAGGCCAAACGGGTGACACAGATCTTCCAGCTTGGCCAGGAAAGGGGAGGCACCAGGGAGCAGATGCTGGAGGGAGAGGGGGTTTAGGTTTGAGGTGGAATTCTGAGGCTGGTTTTGTCTGTAACACAAACACTCCCTCACTGCTCCCAAAGGAGGTACCCCAACCGGGCTGACACCCCAGGGTGGGTGGGAGAGGAAATGGTATTGGTGTTTGAGCCAGGAAAGGTGAAATGTCGACCAAAGACATGGGCAGAGCTCTACCAATCTGAAGCACAGCCCCACACACACGCATGCACACACACACATATACACACACACATGCACACGTGCGCGCACACACACACACACACCCCTAAGTGGAAGCCTGGCAGGGCGTAGATTGCTGTTGACACTGGCCCAGTGCCTACTGTCTACACATTTGGAAATTCAGTCCCTGTGAAGTTAAAAAGAAAATGTGGAAGAGGAAAAACAGCAGCCACAGCTCCTCCACCAGCGCCCTGCATCTGGGGCCATCGGAAAAAGTCTGGATGCAGAGCGGTTTGGAGTTTGGCTCGGTGCTGAGATTAGCAGCAGCCAGTGGAAACTTGCAGGAACGCTGCTCCTGGCCTGCCGGGGGCTGTTTCCGCCGCCGCTTTCACGAGCTGCAGACCCCTGTCATAGCCGGCACAGGGCGGCTGGCATCGTTTCTTCAGCTCAGCTTGGCCTCTTTGGGGTGCAGCTGCTCCTCAGGCGCTGTCCTGCGACCGGGGTGCAGAGCCCTCACGGCCCTGGCTGGCTCCTTAGCCTTTGTGAGCAGCTGCACCCCACAGGGTGCGGCGAGAATTTATAGCAGCCTCAGAGGGAAGCCCCCACCCCAAATGTTTCAGTCTTTTATTAACTATATGAAAAGAAAGTTTTCTTTCCACTGGCCCAGGGCCCAGAGCATTGATGGAGCCTCAGGGAAGGTAGCAAGATTTCTTGGTAAAGTACAGACACATGGGTAAAACTAATAGGAAGTTCTTTCTTTTTCTAATATATATATATATATATATATATATATTTATTTATCAGTGAGGAAGCGAGGGGAGAAAGAGCCAGAGCATCACTCTGGCATGTGCAATGCCAAGGGTCAAACCTGGGACCTCATGCTTGAAAGTCCAGTGCTTTATCCACTGCACCACTTCTCGGCTGCTGGAAAGCTGTTTTTTTTTTTTTTAATCTTTTTTATTTGTATTTATTTATTATTGGATAGAGAGACAGAAACTGAGAGGGGTGGAAGTGAGGAAGAGAGATACCTACAGCCCTGATTCACCACTTGTGAAGCTTTCACCCAGCAGGTAGGAGCCAGGGGCTTGAACCCGCGTCCTTGCGTACTATAGTGTGTGCGCTTAACCGTGCGTGCACTTAACCAGGTGTGCCATCGCCTGGTCTCTGGAAAACTGTTTCTTAACTGGACCCTTTTCTAATGCCCTTACTTAGGCTGCATTGCACAGGGAGCAGGCTCATCTTGTCAGTGGGCATGCCTTGTGCCCAGTGAGGACCTGGCACGCACAGATACTCAGCCAGCCACGAGGGAAGTAAATACCACTGTGGGCAACATAGCAGGGCTGAGCGGGGGCTTGACTGATGGGCCAACACTTCTGGGGGAGCATACAGGTTCCTCTGCTGACCCTGTCCAAAAGCAAAGTAGGTGGCAGGCAGCCTGGCCTGTGAGCCATGTCTGGGAGATGCCTTGGTCTGCGAAGCACGAGCAGCTTAGCACAGGGGTGTTTGTTGGGCCAGATGTCCAGTTCTACAACCACCCAGGCCTCCGGGCATGGGAGAGGCTGGGGAGAGGGCCGGGGGAAGGGGCTGAGCTCAGCCTCCAGAAGGCAACATGCTGGTGATCCCTGTTGTTGCAGTGGCTACCAGGGGCCAAGCCAAGTCACTTGTCTCTAGGACAGCGGTAAAGTCAGTGTGTCTGCCCCTCTGCCTTGCCCACAGTCACCCTGGGCCATGCCCCTTCCCTAGATCACCCATTCTAGCAGTGCTCCTCACTGGCCCAGGTGGACTTTCAGGTGGAGAGGTGAAGGGCCAGGGCCGGTGGACCCTGAACAGATGAAGGGGTGCCGTTGTGTGGGGATGATGTTTTGTCCCCTTTGGAATGGACATGGCTGATGGGCTGAGGCTCTGGGCAGAGCCTGAGCCATATGCATTAGTAGTTCTGCTCCAGATTCCAGTCTAAATCTTAGGCCACCAGGACTGGCAGTGCCTGCAGTTTTTTGTTTTGTTTTTTCTTTTTTTTTTGCCTCCAGGGTTGTCGATGGGGCTCGATGCCTACACTATGAATCTACTGCTCCTGGCGGCCATTTTTTCCATTTGTTTGTAGTTGCTGTTGTTGGATAGGACAGAGAGAAATCGAGAGAGATGGGGGAGACAGAGAGGGAGAGAGAGAGACAGACACCTGCAGACCTGCTTCACCACTTGTGAAGCGACTCCCCTGCAGGTGGGGAGCCGGGGGCTCCAACTGGCATCCTTGTGCTTTGTACTATGTGCGCTTAACCCGGTGCGGCGCCACCCCAACCCCCTATTTTCCTTTATTTATTTATTTTTTTTTTACCAGAAATGATCAAAGGCTGTGGGACCTGCCACCTACATTTCTCTCACGGTGTGCCCCCTCTGTCCACAAACCACAGAGGAACCCCATTCAGAGCCAGGATAGGCGGGCACAAAGGCAAGTCCTTCCCAGCAGCCTCCAGGAAGCAGCAGAAGCCTGGACGGGCAAAGCCCGCGCGTGGCATTAGGACATTAGGACAGCAGGCTGGGCCGAGGGGGCGAGCGGGGACTGAGTGGAGGAGGAGTCTCAGCTCTGACGCTGTTTGTTTTTGCAGACAGTCTCCATCCTGGAGCAGCGGCTGACACTGACAGAAGACAAGTTGAAACAGTGTCTGGAGAACCAGCAGCTAATC
Organism: Erinaceus europaeus; assembly: GCF_950295315.1. Taxonomy (NCBI): domain Eukaryota; kingdom Metazoa; phylum Chordata; class Mammalia; order Eulipotyphla; family Erinaceidae; genus Erinaceus; species Erinaceus europaeus. The sequence continues at coordinate 95,278,805 of NC_080173.1, forward strand.
ATGCAGAAAACAATACCGTGATCAGGGGAGCAAGAATCAAGAGCTCGATCAATTTGGGGGTGCGGGGGTGGCAGGGATTTGTACTGTGGGACTTAGGGTAACTAAATAAAGGGGACTCAGTTCTGTGGACATCACATCCAGCCTCTCGCCCCAGAGGCTCACCCTGCTCAGTCTGTGGGGCCCACCCTGGCAGGGCCGTGTGAAAATGCTACCTGAGAGCCCTCTGGTGACAGTGCCCAAGGGTGGCCTCAAGCCCCCTTGTCGTTCACCCACCATATTGGGCCTGTCTGTTTTTCTGCGATGTGACTGGCTTTTCCCACCTGTCCTGGATTAATGAGGGAACGGTGAATCAGGGGTTTACTCCAGTCCTGCCCGGGTGGGGCCCCTATCTGCACCAGGTTTATCCAGAAGCAAGCCATGCAGAGGGGCGGGGCTCTGCCAAGGCCTTCTGTCGGCCCCACACATGCTCGCTGGGCCCTGGTGATTGGCTCCTCTGTGTCTCTCTGCTCTGAGAATCTGACGTCAAGGATGGACTTTATTGAGGTTCTCGAAGAAGTAAGTGGCTTATTCTAGGAAGAGGGAGGTAGCAGTATTCATACAATACGCTTTCATGCCTGAGGCCCCGTACCAAAGCCAGAGCTGAGCAGTGCTCTGGTTTAAAAGGAAAAGCAGGGAGTCGGGCGGTAGTGAAGTGGGTTAAGCGCACGTGGCGCCAAGCGCAAGGACTGGCGTAAGGAGCCCGGTTCAAGCCTCCGGCTCCCCACCTGCAGGGGAGTCGCTTCACAGGCGGTGAAGCAGGTCTGCAGGTGTCTGTCTTTCTCTCCCCCTCTCTGTCTTCCCCTCCTCTCTCCATTTCTTTCTGTCCTATCCAACAATGACAACATCAATAACAACAATAATAATAACTACAACAATAAAAACATCAAGGGCAACAAAAGGGAAAATAAATAAATATAAAAATTAAAAAAAAAGAAAAGGCTTTTTCTGATCAAGACTTAACCCAACCCCTCCCTCCCCACCCCTCATCCCGCCACCTATATAACTGGGCTGAAAATGGGAGTTGGGAAAGTCCCCACCAGGACTCTGAAGCCCAGAGCACCTTGTTTGCAGTTGCTCATATTGTTTGGGGAGCCACCACCCACCTCCTCTGGGCTGACCCCAGTTGGCTTCTCTGGCTGGGCCCTGTTGCTCAGAGTCTAAGGGTTTCCGTAGGCACCTGGCATCCTCGGGGAGGGGGTGGTGTCCGCTTTTCCTGTGTCTAGGTGTTATCCAGCCCTTCACTTGTCTTAGGGGTGGGCAGTGTTGAATCTTGAGAGCTGGTACCATGCAACTAGTGAGGTTCCTGGCCTCTGCTGAGTCCGGGCAGGATGCCCCAGAGCTGGGCCCAACAAGGTACCCTCCTGTGTCCTGGTAAATGACAGGAACTGGGGAAGCTCCTTCCAGATCAATGGGCGGAGAGCAGCAAGGCATCTCTGACCAGCTCTGGCTCAAGCCCGGCCCGGGGTTGGCATTACCCATTTCCAGTTTCCACAAGGGTCAAGTTAGAGGTTTCTCCCTACAGGAGGGGATGTGGACCTGAGGGCCTGTTAGGGAGGAGGGACATACATGTCTGGGGGCTTTAGTGTCTGTCCTGGGCTGTTACTCGCCCACTGTGATCAGAGTTGAAACACCCCCAGCCCCACCCCGGAGCGGGGACGTGCCACCACACCACACATCTTGTCTTTAGGACTCTGTCAGCAGGCCCTGGGATAGTCAGCCTGGGATTTGAGGGAAAGTTGGTCCAAATGAAAATGCCACCCCAGGAGCAGTGAAGCAGCCCACGCACCAAGCCACAGCACCACAAAACAGCGGGCTGCCCGCCTCCAGTCCTGGAAGCCGGCGTTGTTGCCGCCACGGCCACGGTGAGCTATGGATGGGGCTGACTCACCTGCACCAGGCTCCTCCCGGGGGCCCTTGCTTACAGAGGTCAAGGTTGCAGCTGGAGAAAGGGGAGGTGCTGTGGGCACTCTGGGCACTGTGTCCAGCCTCAGTGCCAACCCCTCCCTTGCATGCTGGACGCCTGGGCTGGGCAGCATTGTCTGGGCTGGTGATGGGTAGGACAAGGGATAATGCCACATGCAGGGGAGGAGGGCAGGGACCTGGATGGGCTTGCAGTCGCTTGGCAAAGTCGGGGCCACACGACAGGGCCTCTTGGGTGATACTCTCTGCCAGTCCTGTTTAGTGGCACCGCTGTGGAGGGCTCCTTTGCTAACCTCCCTTTCCTGCCCTGAGCCTGGAGGCAGCCCTCTCTGGTCATAGAAATGGAAATACTGGGAGTCGGGCGATAGCACAGTGGGTTAAGTGCACGTGGCACAAAGCACAAGGACCGGTGTAAGGATCCTGGTTCGAGCCCCCGGCTCCCCATCTGCAGGGGAATCGCTTCACAGGCGGTGAAGCAGATCTGCAGGTGTCTGTCTTTCTCTCCCCGTCTCTGTCTTCCCCTCCTCTCTCCATTTCTCTCTGTCCTATACAACAACAACGACATCAACAACAATAATAACTACAACAATAAAAACAAGGGCAACAAAAGGGAATAAATAAATAAAAATAAAAGAAATGGAAATACTCCAGCTTAGCTTAGATCCTGGTCACTGAGCTCCCAGAAAACCAAGTTGCAGGCACTTGTCCCCCCACCCCCCGAAAAATAAGGCTACATACAATAGGGGCTGTTAGGAAGTGGCTCTCAGTGGCAACCTCCACCCCTTCACCTTCACGTGGCAATTCTCCCAAATTGTGAAAAAGGAGTCACAGTACCCCCTCCGACCCTCTGCCAGGTGCTGAGAGTTCCAGGTATGAACCTGCACTGGCTGCCAGAGAATGAGGGAGGTGGTTGACTTAGCCAGATAAACTGCCTGCCTCAACCTGTGGGGAGCCCTCAGCGCCCTCTCCCCAAGTCCCCAACTCCCCAGGGGAACCTGCCCTGCTGTCTCAGTGGCTGCAGTCCTGTGCCACCTCCAAAGGCCCTGAGCTGGGCCTGCCTCCCACCCAGAGCAGGACATCTTGGCTGTAGCTTTGTGGGTATCTAGGGCCCCTGACCCATTCACATCCCAGTTCTGTCTGCCTTGATCCAGTCCTCTGGCCTCTCCCTCTGCAGACCAAGACAGTACCCACTTCATGGGGCTCATGGGCCACTCGGAGCCATGGTGTGCACAGAGCGAGGGGCAGAGTGGGACTGTGGTCCACCACCACCATGAGGGGGCTATCTACCAGGTCAGTCCCTTCCCTTGGAATTTGGCCCAAATGTCACTAGGAATAGTGGGGGGTGGGCGTGGAGGGCAGATAACCTAATGGTTATGCAAAGAGACTCATGCCTGAGGCTCCAAAGTCCCAGGTTCAATCCCCCACCCCCTGTATCACCATCAGCCAGAGGTGAGCAGTGCTCTGGTAAAAAGAAATAATATAAAAAAGAGAGACTTCGGGAGTCGGCCGGTAGCGTAGTGGGTTAAGCGCAGGTGGCGCAAAGCACAAGGACTGGCATAAGGATCCCGGTTCGAACCCCGGCTCCCCACCTGCAGGGGAGTCGCTTCACAGGCGGTGAAGCAGGTCTGCAGGTGTCTATCTTTCTCTCCTCCTCTCTGTCTTCCCCTCCTTGCTCCATTTCTCTCTGTCCTATCCAACAACGACAACAACAATAATAACTTCAACAATAAAACAACAAGGGCAACAAAAGGGAATAAAAAAATAAATATATAAAAAAAAATTTTTTTAAAAAAGACTTCACATATAAAATTATTGGGTCCAGGCGTACCAGCTTAAGCACACACATTACAGGGCGCAGGGATCAAGGTTCGAGCCCCTGGTCCCCACCTGCAGGCGGGAAAGCTTCACACGTGATGAAGTAGGGCCGCAAGTGTCTCTCTTCCTCTTAACCTCTTCTCCCCTCTCAATTTCTCTGTCTCTAGAATAAATAATATTTTTTTTAAAAAAAGGAATAGGTGGGGGAGGGTGCCTCTGACTCTGAGTTACTGATCTCGAGTTAGATGACTGACGTTCTCTTTGTCTGGGGTACCTGCCATGGGGACGGAGGGGAGCCAGCAGACAGGGAGGCTCCGGCAGCCCCCATGTGCCTGAGGAGGCCTGGCCACAGGCATGGAGATGAGTGGTGCTGGTGAGCGTGATTGTCCGAAACCCAGCCCGCTGAGCAGGTGAGAACACGGTGAGTCGCACTGGCCCTGCTGTCCCAGCTCCCTGTCATCAGCCTCCTTTTCCTAAGTGGTTTGCTCCGGGGAAGTTTCTGGTGGTTCCAGCCTTAACTGGCAGGTGGCCACTTAAGAGGAACAGAAACCTACCCTGGGGTCTCCTCACCAAGCACCCCCTGGCCACTCCACTTGGCTCTAGCTTGCCAGGGCAGCGATAGCCTGGTGGCCTGGGACATTGATGCATTTCCTGTGAGCGCCACGACCCTGGCCCAGGACCTTGTCCACTGCCTGTGGGCCCTAGCCCTGCCCAGGCAGCCTGGCCCTCACTGGGCTCAGTCCCTCTGGGGAAGAACCCCTCTGAAGGCTTTACCACTGCTCTCTCGTATGAAGCCAGGCCCGGGACATGAGGCCCTCACGGCCCTGCTGGACTTGGGCCGGTGAGCTGGGGGTGCTGCCATTGGGGATTTTTCTGCTTTGCAGAAACACTCCCGTGAACCTGTTCATCACCCAAAGCAGGGAGCCCCTCTACTTGGGGGGAGGCCACTTAGAACTCAGGGCAGGAACCCTGCTGCTGCCCACCCTCTCTGGGCACTAGGAGGAGAGGAAGTCCCTCCGTAGCTTCCCTCTCTCAGTCCTAAGCTTCTCCTTTAGGCTCAAGCGCATGTTCCTACAGTGCAGCTTGGACATCTTGTGTGGCTCCTCTGTGAGCAGAGGCCTGACTTGCAGGAGCTACGATCTTTGCCAGCGGCACCACCCATCCTCCCCCAGCTGTGGAATTCTGAACATCCCTGGGTGCCTGGGGCGCATGTTCATTCGGACGCCTGTCTGTCCTGGCCATCCCTGGACTGGGCTTGGCCCAGGATCTTGCTTGAACCGGACAGTTCTCCCATGTCACTCAGCTGCCCCCCAAATCTCCCATCCCTCCTCTGCATCAAGCCCTTCAAACTCTGACCCCAGACAAGTCACCCCAAAGACAAGTCCTCACGCCCAGGCTTGGGGTGGGACTACTGGCCATGTTCCCAGGGCCAGCACGTCCCCTGGCCCCCAATCTGCTCAGCCCCCAGAACCTTCCTCCCAGCACAGCTGCTGCTGGAGCGTGTCTGCAGGAGCCTCTGGAACCTGGAGAAGCAGCCGCCGCACAGTCAGTGCCCTCAGACTCCAGGCAGCCCTCACACCTGCCAGTGGAAACAGATGCTTTTCCACCCAAAGGTCCAGGCCGCTCTGTGTTGGGCTGCAGCTGCAAGCGATGCCCAAAACTGGCTCCCCTGTTGGCCGGGGTGTGCCTGGGCGTAGGGCCTGTGAGGGTCCTTGTGCTCTCAGGGGTGTCCTGAGACCTTCATGGGACAGATGCCTCTGGTTTGCAGACCCCTCCAGTGAGGAATGAGAACCTGAAACAGGCCAGGCAGCTGAGAACCCTTCCATGCCCCCCCCCAGTATGTGCAGGCCTGCCCACCCCCAAGCAGCCATCCTGGTGTGGAGCCCCACGAGGCAGCAGCGGCAGCCAAGAAGCTGCTGTTCATTTCCCTCTGGTCTCCTGTGTTTGCCCCTGGCTCCTTCCTTGTTCTCAACACAGCAGCCAGAGTCTACGAAGCTCCACAGTTAAAAAGAATCCAAAGGGGGCCAGTGGTGGCGCACCTGACTGAACGCACATGTTAACAATGTGCAAGGACCCGGGTTCGAGCCCCCAGTCCCCACCTGCAGGGGGGAAGCTTCACGAGTGGTGAAGCAGGGCTGCGGGTGTCTCTCTGTCTCCTTCCTCTCATTTTCTGGCTGTCTCTATCCAATATATAAATAATGATAATTTAAAAAGTTTTTAAAAAAAGAATCAAAAGGAGGGGCCACCTGGGTAAGTGCACACATTATAGTGCACAAGGACCCAGGTTCAAGTCCTGCAGGAGAAAAAGCGTCACCAATGGTGAAGCAGGGCTGCAGGTGTCTCTCTGCCTCTCTGCCTCTCTTCCTCTCTGTCCCCCCGCCCCTCTCAATTTCTCTATATATCCAATAATAATTTTTGAAATAACAATAATAATAAAAAGGAAAGTTTCTAAGTGGCTCACATCACCTCTGCTTGTCCCCTTCTAGGGGTGTTGGCACCCTCCAAGTTCAAACCACAGTGTTCACCATAGCCAGGAGGCCCCGTCTGGCCCTCCCTGTCCTCCGTCACCCTGTTCTACCTCAGTTGACCTCCCCGAATGCCTCCCACCCACATCAGTTTCCTCGATGTCTCTTGGACATATCAGGCACATTCAAGCCCCAGGGCCTTTGCACCTGCCATTTCCACTGCCAGGAATGCTCTACTGTCACTCCTTAGCTACAAGGTGAAGAGTAGGAGTGACCTCAGGAGCTGTGGGAAGACTTGCCAAGACTTGCACAAAGCCCTCAGAGCCAGCTTGAGCCAATGTGTGACCTGAAAGGAGGTTGGAGTCCTACAGACCAGCCAGCCAGTGCTCCCCACGTAGCCCCCAGACTCTACCCCCGAGTTGGCACAGTCCCTGTCACTGGGCACCCATGTGACCACATGGTTCCTGCACAGTCTATCTGGTGAAGCTTCTGACCCCCAGGCCAATAATCTGGGTACCCAGACATGGAGGGAGTATGGGGGGGGGGGCACAGGCTTAGCCTCCCCGCCCAGCCCACAGCTGAAAGAGGTCAGGGCATGCTGAGGGCTGGTCAGGGGGTCAGGGTGGGCACCTTGTGGCTGCCCAAGCAGCTGGTTGTAGAGGGCCTTCCTCAGGCTGCCACAGACCATCTTGTCTACCCTTCTCCTCAGGACTCACAACACCAGCCAAGCAGGGGCCCTTTCTGAGGGAGAGGAGTGGGGTTTTTTGTTGTTGTTGTTTGTTTGTTTTTTAATTGGGTGATTAATGTTTTACAGTCGACAGCAAATAACAATAGTTTGTACATGCATAACATTTCTCAGTTTTCCACATAACAACACAGCCCCCACTAGGTCCTCTGTCATCTTTTTCCGGGACCTGAACTCTTCCCCCCACCCACCCCCTGGGTCTTTTACTTTGGTGCAATGCACCAACTCCAGTCCAGGGTCTACTTGTGTTTTCTCTCCTGGTAGGAGTGGGCTCTCTACGCGCACGTCACCACTGCTGGCCTAGGCCCGCCTGTGGGGCCTGTGAGCCGGGCAGCCAACCTTGTGGGGGTGGGCACCAGTACTTCTGGGAAGTCCACCCCCTTCCTTGCCTCCTGCTCCCTCTCCTCTCCCCTGCCATCCTCCTTGGAAACACATGTTTCCAATCCTTTCCCAGGCCCCTCTCCGCTCCCCAGCCCCTTCCCACTTCCTCTCCGAGCATCCACTCACATGTGGAACTCATTAGGAGACCCTCAGGGCCTGTAACCCAACTCTGGCCTGGGCTTGGAGAGGGGCCCCCCTGACTGCAGTTCCCCTCGCCCCACGCTGAGACAACGGCCCCCCATCTGGCCGCTGTCCGGAGCTGCACGGCGTCTGTCAGTCCGGCAGAGCGCACAGGAGCTGGGTGTGGCCAACAGCCACAGCTCCTGGCTGGACGTGCAGCCCCGCTTCCTGCTCCTCGTTTTCCAGCCTGTTTTCCAGCTTGACTTCATCAGCCCAGCCTCCTGGAGCCAGGTCCCACAGCTCCTCACCATCATGGAAGTGGAAACTGCTTGTGGCAGAGGAACCTCAGGGCCCCTACAGCAGGCCAGGGGAGGGGGGCTGGGTTCCGAGCGACCCCCTAGCTGACCCACAGCCTTGGGATGTCCGGGAGAGAAGGTGGCGTGGTCAGCCACTAGACAACAAGAGGCCACTTTCTTTCCTTTCCAGGGCTTGGCTTGGGTTTCATGCTGTGCAATTGCACCGTCCTGGATGAACTTGATTTTCCTTTTTTTTGCTTTTTTCTAGATAAGAGAATGTGACAGAGAAAGGAAAGACAACACAGCACTGCTCCACCACTCAAAGCGTAGTGCTCCTGTGTGGTGGCAGGGGCTCAGACCTGGGTCCTCACTCCTGGTAAAGTGTGCACTCAGGGTCAGGCGGTGGCGCACCTGGTTGAGCACACATGTCACAATGCATAAGGACCCGGGTTCAAGCCCCCGGTCCCCATCTGCAGGGGGAAAGCTTTGCAAGTGGTGAAGCAGGGCTGCAGGTGCCTCTCTGTCTCTCTTCCTCTCTATCACCCCCTTCCTCTTGATTTCAATAAATAAATAGAGTTTTTTTAAATAATTTTTTTTAAAAGAATATATTCTTTTTATTTAAATGTGCACTTGGCAGTCGGACAGTAGCACAATGGGGTTAAGCTCACACGGTGCCTAATGCAAGGACCAGCGTAAGGATCCCGGTTCGAGCCCCCGGCTCCCCACCTGCAGGGGAGTCGCTTCACAGGCGGTGAAGCAGGTCTGCAGGTGTCTGTCTTTTTCTCCCCCTCTCTGTCTTCCCCTCCTCTCTCCATTTCTCTCTGTCCTGTCCAACAACAACGACATCAACAACAACAATAATAACCACAACAGTAAAACAAGGGCAACAAAAGGGAAAAAAGAACTGATTTAAAAAATAAATAAAATAAAAAGTTTTTTTTAAAAAGTGCACTCTTCCGGTGCACAACCTCAACACCTCTTCCTTCCTTCCTTCTTTCTTTTTTATTTTTTTATATTTATTTATTTATTCTCCTTTTTGTTGCCCTTGTCGTTTTTTTATTATTGTTGTAGTTTTTCCTTTATTATTGCCACCAGAGTTATTGCTGGGGCTTGGTGCCTGTAGTATGAGTCTACTGCTCCCAGTGGCCTTTTTTTCTTTGTCTATTTTATTTTTAAGCTAGAACAGAGAGAAATTGAGAGGGGTGGGGGAGATAGTAAGAAAGAGAGAAAGACACCTGCAGACCTGCTTCACTGCTCATGAAGCAGACACCCTACAGGTGGGCAGTAGGGTCTCAAACCTGGGTCTTTGTGCTTGGCAATATGTGTGCTTAACTGGATGAGGGGTCCCCTCAAGACCACGTTTTCTTCTTTTCTTTTTTTTTTTGCCTCCAAGATTATTGCTGGGGCTTGGTGCCTACACTACAAATCTACTGTTCCTAGTGGCCATTTTTTCCATTTTGTTGCCATTGTTGTTATTGTTGTTAGATAAGACAAAGAGAAATGGAGAGAGGAGGGGAAGACAGAGAGGGGGAGAGAAAGACAGACACCTGCAGACCTGCTTCACCGCCTGGGAAGCGACTCCCCTGCAGGTGGGGAGCCGGGGGCTCGAACTGGGATCCTTCCGCCAGTCCTTGCGCCACGTGCGCTTAAAAAAAAAAAGATTTATTTATTTATTTATTTTCCCCTCCAGGGTTATTGCTGGGCTCAGTGCCTGCACCATGAATCCACCGCTCCTGGAGGCCATTTTTCCCCCCTTTTTGTTGCCCTTGTTGTAGCCTCGTTGTAGTTATTATTATTGCCATTGTTGATGTTGTTCGTTGTTGGATAGGACAGAGAGAAATGGAGAGAGGAGGGGAGAGAAAGACAGACCTGCTTCACCGCCTGGGAAGCGACTCTCCTGCAAGTGGGGAGCCAGGGGCTCGAACCAGGATCTTTGTGCCGGTCCTTGCGCTTCGCACCTTGTGCACTTAACCTGCTGTGCTACTGCCCAGTCCCCAAGACCACTTTCTGAATATAGAATTCCCTGGAGGACTCACTGAGGCACAGATCTAAGGGCTAGTAGTGGAGATTACAAAAAAAAAAAGTACTCTGGCCACCAGCGTTTGAGAACTCCCAGAAAAACAAAGGAAAGACACTTGTGTCCCTGCAGGACTTGTCAGAGGCTTTAAGACACTCTTACACTGTCAGCCGGGGCACAGGCTTCAGTGTTCCTCAGACCTATGACGACATGGCCCTTGTGCAGGAATGCTAGGTGGGCCTGGTGTTGTATGGATCCCACTTTGGAAAATGCCCGAGGATGAGGCCTGGGGAGGCAGGAAGCATGAATAAAATCTACGTGACAAGAAAAAATCTGCATGTCAGAGCTGGGGCTGTCTGTCATCTGCTGGTGTTTCATTCCCCACCCCCAGGGCAGGTGGGGTGAACAGGGATGGTGAACAGGGCCTTGCCCCATGGGGTGAGAGGCGCAGGCAGGCAGGCCGGCTGGCGGTAGGAGTGTCCAGCAACTACAGGCTGGGGCAGACGGAGCTCAGTCAAGAAGAGTGGCTATGTCTCCTCTCCCAATTTTCTGGCCCCCTAACAGCTCTCCAGCCCCCTCCCAGGCCCCACCCCCAGGGCCTTCCCCACTTCGTGGACAAGAGGGACCCCTCACTCAGCACCTTCCCTTCTGCCTCGTAGCCGTGTTCCGTGAGACACTGCACTCCCACTTTGTAGAGGAGATAACTGAGACCCAGAGAAAGGAGGGTGGTTGTGGTCTCATGGGCGAGCCCCCCTGCCAGTCTTTACTTCACCCCATCTCCCCGACACCTTGTTCCAACACATATTCACACTCACGCCTCTAAGAGCCTCGCAGGGTCTGTTTGGGGAGTGCAGTTGACCTCAGGTACATCTGAGGACCCGGACCAGGCCACACCTGCAGCCCACAATGCTCGAGGGTGCTTGGGGGGGGGGGGTGTCTGTGCCCAATTCCTTAGACCAAGGACAAGCCTGCTGAGAGCCGGCCTGGCTGCCTCGACCCAGCAGACAGAGGCACTGCCTTGACTTATGGGTGGAGAGACCTGGGGCGGGGGGGGGACCTCCATACGTATCCCGAGTCCACACAGGCAGCATTGGGACCCCTCACCACCACTACTCTGAGCCTCCTGGTTTCCTCCTGCCCGGGATCCCAAGCCTGATTAGTGCCACAGCCTTGGGAACCTGGCTGTGCCCCGTCTTGGGCAGGTGGTTCTGGGGCAGCTTATAGGAAAGGCTCCAGCTCCCAACAAATCACCTCCACTCCTCACCCTCTCCAGCCCCAGGCTCTGAACTTCCCTAAGCTTCAGGTCATGGGCTTGTCCCAGAGCAGCACTGTCTCTGGAAGGGGCACTGTCTTTGAGAGTGGGCTGTGGACTGGGGCCTGGGCAGAGCTGGCACATGATTCCAGCATCCTTCAGAGGGCCCACTGGGAACCCTAAAAGACAGAGTTCAGGGAGTCCGGCGGTAGCGCAGTGGGTTAAGCGCATGTGGTGCAAAGCGCAAAGACTGGCGTAAGGGTCCTGGTTCAAGCCCCGGGCTCCCCACCTGCAGGGGCGTCGCTTCACAGGCAGTGTAGCAGGTCTGCAGGTGTCTGTCTTTCTCTCCCCCTCTCTGTCTTCTCCTCTTCTCTCCATTTCTCTCTGTCCTATCCGACAACGACAACATCAGTAACAACAACAGTAATAACTACAACAATAAAACAATAGGGGCAACAAAAGGGAATGAATAAATAAATTTTCTTAAAAATTAATTAATGAGGGAGTCGGGCTGTAGCACATCGGGTTAAGCGCAGGTGGCGCAAAGCACAAGGACCGGCATAAGGATCCCGGTTCGAACCCCAGCTCCCCACCTGCAGGGGAGTCGCTTCACAGGCTGTGAAGCAGGTCTGCAGGTGTCTATCTTTCTCTCCTCCTCTCTGTCTTCCCCTCCTCTCTCCATTTCTCTCTGTCCTATCCAACAATGACAACAACAATAATAACTACAACAGTAAAACAACAAGGGCAACAAAAAGGAATAAATAAATAAATATTTTAAAAAATTAATTAATGAAAGAAAAGACAGAGTTCATTGAACCTTTCTTCTTGGGAATCTCCCAGGTCTTGTGCCATGTGCTCCTGTGATCATAGTGGGGCCTGGTTAGCCCAGGCTGGGGAAGGGAGCCTGCACACTGTTTCCTGATGCCACCACCAGTGCCCGCCTGCCTGGGCATGTAGCTACAGGGACGGCAGACGGCTGGATGTGAAACGGCATGGCACTGGGTGCTGAGGCCTCAGCCCAGCATCCTGTAGCTAGACCAGCTCAGCTGGGTCCTGGTCATCTCCCCAGCCTTGGCATGATCACATGGGTCACTGTCACTGCTGTCTCTGTCGCCATGACTACCTCCGGGAGGGATTCCTGAAAAACAGAGCTGAGTGGGTCAGTAGGGAAGGGACCAGACAGGCCCAGGCTAACACTAATGAGAAATCAGGCAGATCCAAGGCCCGCCAGCCCCGCCCTTGAGCAGACTAACCCAGGCCCCGGGCACATCCGCCAGCCAGGTGTCCTGGGAATTCCCAGGCCTCCACCCTCCCAGCAGCGAAGGCTAGGTCAGCTGCATTGCAGGGACCTGCCTCTGACGACTCTCCTTGCCATAGGCCTGGGGCCAGATGGTGGTGCTTACCCAGAAGACACACGTTACCAGGTATGAGGACTCAAGTTCAAGTCCCCAGCCCCCACCTGCAGGGAGGAAGCTTCACAAGAAGAGGAGATATGAGGTGTCTATCCTGTCTTTTCATCTGTCAAAAAACAAAACAAAAAACGAAGGAACCAGATATACCCATCCCAAAGTATCTGTGTGTACTTACGGTCATAGCAGCACAATTTGTAATAGCCAAAACCTGGAAGCAAGCCAGGTGTCCAACAGCAGATGAGTGGCTAAGAAAGTCGTGGTCTATATACACAATGGAATACTCCTCAGCTAGTAAAAATGGTGAACTCACCTTCTTCACCTCATCTTGGATGGAGCTTGAAGGAATCATGTTAATTGAGATAAGCCAGAAAGAGAAGGATGAATATGGCATGGTCTCACTCAGAGAAGTTAAAAATAAGATCAGAATGGCAAACACTAAGCAGAACATGGACTGGAGTTGGTGCATTGCACCAAAGTAAAGGGCTCAGGGGGTGAGGGGAGGGAGTGCTCAGGCCCTAGAGCATGATGGTGAAGGAAGGGCCTAGGTGGGGGGTGGAGTGTTGTGTGGAAAACTGAGAAATGTTACACATGTACCAACCACTGTATTTTACGGTCAACTGTAAACCATTAATCCTCATAACAAAGGGGAAAAAAAGGAACAGTGGGGTTGTGCAAGCACTGAGCCCCAGTGACAGCCCTGGTGGCAGTAAATAAATAAATAGGCTGGGGCTGGTGGTATGGGCACCAATTAAGGATACTTAGTGTGAAGCACAAGGACCCGCGGAAGGATCCCGGTTCAAGGCCCTGGCTCCCCACCTGCAAGAAGGGGGGGGAATTGCTTCACAGGCAGTGAAGCAGGTCTGCAGTTGTCTGTCTTTCTCTCCCCCTCTCTATCTTCTCCCTCCTCTCTCCATTTCTCTCTGTCCTATCCAACAACAACAACAATGGGGAAAAAATGGCACCAGGAGCAGTAGATTCATAGTGCAGGCACTGAGTCCCAGCAATAACCCTGGAAGCAAATAAATAAGTAAATAAATAGGCTGCCTCAGTGAAGACAGGATCAGGGCAGCACCGTCTGAGTCCATGAAGTTAGAGACAGTTTGGTCGGGAGTTGGGCGGTAGCGCAGGGGATTAAGCGCAGGTGGCGCAAAGCACAAGGACGGGCGTAAGGATCCCGGTTCGAGCCCCCGGCTCCCCACCTGCAGGGGAGTCGCTTCACAGGCGGTGAAGCAGGTCTGCAGGTGTCTGTCTTTCTCTCCCCCTCTCTGTCTTCCCCATCTCTCTCCATTTCTGTCTTATCCAACAATGATGACAATAGTAACTACAACAATAAAACAACAAAGGCAACAAAAGGGAATAAATAAATATTGAAAAAAGAAAGAAAGAAACAGTTTGGTCGCCATTTTCTTTAGCTTTTATCCACCTATACCCCGCACGTGACTGAAAACATCTGGTAGTTGTCCGCCCTCACCGCTTCCCTTTAAATAAATCAGTCTTTACAAGAAGGGGGGTGGGGGGAGGCAGAGGAGCTCAGCTCAGGGCAGATATTGTGAGGATGGGTGTGGGGTCAGGCCTGTTCTGTCCTTCCTCATTCCTCCTCTGCTGTTCTCTGAGCCCCCAGGAAGTCGGATCCAGTCCACCAACGGACAGCTCAGGATTGACGAGATGACCTCAGTGTCGGAAAATGGGGCTCCCAGCTGAGTCAAACCCCCTGCTTACACCAGTCCCCTCTCCAGGCGCAGGCGTGCGGCGGCGTGCTGAGACCAGAACAGAGTTGGGGAGCTCCTGGATCCCCAGAGAGTATTGGCTGAAGTTGCAGAAGCAGAGTGAGTTGCTTCCTGGTGGGGCGAGGAAATGGAAGCTGAGATCCACAGTCCAAGGCCTGGATGGGCCCACTGGGCAAGATGAGACGGCACCCACCTCTTCATGCCAGGGCAAATTCTGACCCCGGGGATTCTTGCCGAGTGACTCTAGATAGGTCATTCATGACAAGCTGAGGCTCACAAGAGGAGTGGAAGTGAGAGACTTCCGGGATGGTCTGTGGTGTCAGGGGAGAACCAGAGGCATTTCAAATCATGGGACCATGTTCAGTCTAGGAGGCTGGGTCTGCAGGTGTGTGCAGCCCCTTCCCAGGGGCCCCCTCTGCTTCTGGAGAACAAGTGGGTGTGGGGGAGGATATGAAAGGAGTTGAGACCTGGGAGGAGGAGAAGGTTCCAGCGAAAAGGACTCGGGTGAATGAAGACCCTGAAAAGAGAATGAGCAGGAAAACAGTGGGGCCTGGGCTGAGTGGAAAGGAGGGAGAGTGAAGGGCACCCCGAGAACCCTGGGCCCCAAGGGGGCAAAGACGGAAACAAGGTGAGGGCCAGGCCGGATCAGCAAAGACTAAGCTGAGTACAGAGCAGAGTGGAGATGCCAGGGGCAGTGGGAAGCTTAGCAGCAGGGAAAAGCCCGGGCTGATTCACCAGCTCCCAAGACCCCTCTGGGTGGAGTCCATCTTGGACTACAGCACTGGAACAGGGGCCAGGAAGGAGATGGCGAGGGGGGTCCAGTGCCAGGAGAAACAGGAAGCCAGGTCCTGAGGTGGGTCGGGCAGGTACATCATGGAAGCAGGAAAGGCCTCAACAGCACGGGTGCCATGGGCTGCAGGACAGTCCTTGAAGTGGTGTGAGCTGATGCCCAGATGCCTCCCTATCCCACCCTGCCAGGGGACGCCCCTTGCTTCCCAAGAGATGGGAAAGCGGCAAGAGTCCGGGGTCCTCCTGAAGGAGCCTGGAGCCCCAGCAAGAGCCAGCTGGGGGCCCTGGACAGTGGGAAAGGAACACTGCACCCTTGGGCCCAACTCCCTGCCTCAGCATAACTTGTGACCATGGCCTCAGCTTCCCCAGCAGAGGAATGTCCAGGCTTGCCAGTCCTTCAGGGTTCACGCCAAACCTAGCAGGGGACATCCTCTGTGGGAGACAGGTGTGTGCCCGACCAGTAGGCCCACGGGGCCTGTGTGGGTGCTCATAACTGGGAAGGCCCATCCACCCTCCCGCCAGCGTGCTCTCCCACCCTCCGTGTTTATGTGTTTCCTTCCCGTCACCTGGGCCACCGTGACTCACCCCAGGCTTCGAGAGTAAGTGAGTCACAGGCTGGGACCCGAGCCAGGCCCGTGGGCAAGACATTTCCCTGTCTGCACCTCCGCTTTCCCATTTGTAGAGTGGCTAGCAAGCCCTGCTCAGCTCATCTCACTGGGGAGCCTGAGGAGAGTGCAGGAGTGAAGGCAACACTGGGTGTGGCCTCTGGGCTAAGATAGAAATCAGCCTCCATTTAACCACAGCCCACATCAGCCCTGAGCAGAGATGTCACATGCCCAGGTTGACCAGATTCCCGTCCCTCTTCGAGGAATCCCACGCCTTGGAATGAAGGAAAGGAGGAGCCATGAGAAAGGTGGGGGGAGTCCAATAATGAAAGAGAGGCTCACAGATGTGAAGTCAGGAGGGTGAGGTGCCACACTCAGACCTGCCCCCCTCCCAGGCCCCTGCAGACTGCTAAGGTCTGGCCAGTGCCTGCTTGGAAAGGGGTTCGGAAAATTCTGATTGACTAGCAATGTCTGCCCAGGACAGGGCAAGGCAGAGTGGTGGACATGTGTCCTCTCTTTTCTTTGTTTTTTTTTTTTAAAAATATTTATTTATTTTCTTTTTTTGCCCTTGTTTTATTGTTGTAGTTATTATTGTTGTGGTTATTGATGTCATTGTTGTTGAATAGGACAGAGAGAAATGGAGAGAGGAGGGGAAGACAGAGAGGGGGAGAGAAAGATAGACGCCTGCAGCCCTGCTTCAGTGCCTGTGAAGTGACCCCCCTGCAGGTGGGGAGCCGGGGGCTCGAACTCTGATCCTTATGCTGGTCCTTGTGCTTTGCGCCACATGCACTTAACCCACTGCACTACCGCCTGACTCCCGGTTTTTTTTATTATTATTATTTTTATTATTATCTTTATTTACTGGATAGAGACAGCCAGAAATTGAGAGGGAAAGGGGGAGATCAGGAGAAAGAGAGACAGAGAGACACCTGCAGCCCTGCTTCACCACTCACAAAGCTTTCCCTCTTCAGGTGGGGACCGGGGGCTCGAACCTGGGCCCTTGAGCATTGTAACACGTGTGCTCAACCAAGTACTCCACCACCGGGCCCCCGTCCTCTCTTTTTCCATTCTCAGGCTGGCCCTAGTAAGCAGGGTCTGCAGTGAGCGTCCACAGGGGAATGCACGTGGCGAAACTGGCCTGCTCTGTCGCTGTGAGAGGAGGAGTGAGAGTCTAGTTCCCCACCTCTCTGCCCTTGTGCGCTCCTTGCCCTGGGGCAGATGCTGAGAAGATGTTTGAACATGTGTGGGAGGGGAACCTTTCCCTCTCCCTTCTCTAGGCAGCCTGAGGACACCTCAGGACTCCCCAACACAGGCTCCCATCCTGCCAGGTCTTGTTCTTTGTCTCCTGGGCATGGCCCTCTCTCTACAACCTACTCCCCAGGGCTCCCTTATCCTCCTGCCGCCTCCACCCTACGTGCCTGGGGGGCAAGGGGAGTAGGTATGTGGCTCCCCTTGCCAGAGTATCACCCAGGGTCTGGTGGGCTCCTCCTAGGAAGAAGGCAGGGTGGACTCCAGTGGACTTGGCATCAGAGTAGCTGTGAGGTGACTCAGTGGAAGGGAGCTGGATTGTGTGTGTACAGCCCCAGGACTTTTTTTTTTAACATTAGAGCTTTATTAAATAATGGTTTATAGTATAGTCGTTAAAGTAGTGACTTAATAATGATCAACAAAACTGTAGAATAAGAGGGGTATAGTTGCATATAATTCCCATCGCTAGAGCTCTGTATCCCATCCCCTCCTTAAAAGATTCCCTGTTCTTTATCCCTCTGGGAATATGGACCAAGAGTCATCATGGGGTGCAGAAGGTGGGAGGTCTGGCTTCTGTAATTGCTTCTCTGCTGGAAAATGGCTGTTGGCAGGTGGATCCATACCCCCAGCCTGTTTCTGTCTTTCCTTAGTGGGGCAGGGCTCTGGGGAGGTGAGGTTCCAGGACACATTGGTGAGGTCATCTGCCTAGGGAAGTCAGGATGGTGTCATGGTAGCGCTTATAAATTGGTAGCTGAAAGGTGGTAAGATATAAAACAGGACAAATTGCTTAATAACCAGGAACCTAAAGGTAAGAACAGAGCAGATGGAACTAAGGGTCTTTGTGTGGGTAGGAGCTAGGAAGTCTAGTTTAAGTATATTCCAAGAGGCCCGGGACTTTAGTTGATTTTGTCTGAGCCTGACAGCTAACATGCAAGTGGGCTAAAAATATTATCTGGAAAGATGGTGTCAGAATTGAGAGTAGGACGAGAGAGCTGGATCAGGACAGAGAGTAGCTCCTAATATGAAGAAAGTATATAAATGCTGTTAACTAGAAACCCCTTTGATCTGACCTAGGGCTCACTTTTTAAAAAATTTTATTTATTTATTGATTCCCTTTAGTTGCCCTTGTTGGTTTATTGTTGTAGTTATTATAGTTGTTGTTATTGATGTCGTTGTTGGATAGGACAGAGAGAAATGGAGAGAGGAGAGAAAGACAGACACCTGCAGACCTGCTTCACCGCCTGTGAAACGACTCCCCTGCAGATGGGCAGACGGGGGCTCGAACCGGGATCCTTCTGCCGGTCCTTGGGCTTTGCGCCACCTGCGCTTAACCCACTGCGCTACCGCCCGACTCCCTCGCTTTTTTTTTCACCACTCCCATCATCAAAAATCTGTCCCCATCCCCACCCCCAGAGATAACTACTGTAGTTCCCCCACTGTCTTAGATATAGGTTGACATTTTTTCACATTCATACATTCAGCTCTATGTTCTGCATGTGAGTGAAACCACTCTGTAGTTTTCCTTCACCTCCTTACTTGCTCCACCAAGCATAACCTTCAGTTCCATCCACTTTATCCCAAAGGACACATATCATCTTTTCTTTTTTATTATTTGTTTCTTTTTAATTTTTTTAAATATTTATTTATTTATTCACTTTTGTTGTCCTTGTTTTTTATTGTTGTAGTTATTATTGGTGTTGTTGGATAGGACAGAGAGAAATGGGGAGAGGAGGGGAAGACAGAGAGGGGGAGAGAAAGACAGACACCTGCAGACCTGCTTCACCGCCTGTGAAGCGACTCCCCTGCTTGTAGGGAGCCGGGGGCTCGAACTGGGATCCTTATGCTGGTCCCTGTGCCTTGTGCCACATGTGCTTAACCCGCTGTGCCATCGCCCGACTCCCACATATCATCTTTTCTTATTGCTGAGTAAAACCCTATTGAGAATATATCTCGTAACTTTTGTTTTTTCACTCCAGGAATATTGCAGGGGCCCAGTACCGGCACTGTGAATCCACTGTTCCTGGCAGCCATTTTTCACTTTTATTGGGTAGGACAGAGAGAAATTGAGAGAGGAGGGGAAGACAGGGAGGGAGAGAGGCAGAGAGTTACCTGCAGACCTGCTTCACCGCTTGTTGAAGTGTCTCTCCCGCAGGTGGGGAGCCAGGGGGCTTGAACTGGGATCCCTGTGCCGGTCCTTGTGCTTCGTACTATGTGCTCTTAACCCGCTGTGCTGCCATCCAGCCCCCTGTCCCATAACTTTGTTATTCAGTCATCTATCAAAGGGCATTTTGTTTGTTTCCAAGTCTTTGCTATTTGTAAGTGAAGCTGCTGAAATAAAATAGGGGTGCATAGATCCCTTTGAATCAGTGTTATTATATCTTTTGGGCTATAATAGGAGTGGAGTTGCTGGCTCACAAGGTATTTCCATTTGAGTTTACTTAAGGATTCTTTGATTCTCCAGCCTTTTCTCCATAATGGCTGCACTAATTTGTGCTCCCACCAGCAATGTGGTAGAGTTCCTCTCTCTCCACATCCTCTCCAACACGGATCTTCTCTCTCTCTCTTTTTTTTTTTTTATTGAGCCCATCCTCACAGGTGTGAGGTGGAACCTCAGTGTAGTTTTAAACTGCATTTCTCCAGTGGCGAGTGGATTGGAACATTTCTGCATATGTCTGTGGGCCACATGTGTCTCATCTTTAGGTAACTATTTCTATCTTCTGCCCACTTTTTTTTATTGGGCTGTTCTTTTTCTTTTTGTTGAGCTGTGTGAGTAATTTTTTTTTTTTTTTTTTTGCGTTCTTTATAGATGTTGGATATCGACCACTTGTCTGAAGTGTAGTGCGCAAACATCTTTTCCCATTTGTTGGGTTTCCTGTGTGTCTTTACGAGCTTTTCTTTTGATGTATAGAAGCTTTTCCATTTGAAATAGTCCCATCTGTCCATTTTTGTTTCTGTTTCTCTTGCCCGTAGGGTGGAGTCTCCAAATGCATCTTTTAATGTTAAGGTCCTGGAATGTCCCACCAATGTGTTCTTCCATGTATCTAATAGTTTCAGGTCTAACAGCCAGGTCTTTGATCCAGTTTGAGTTAATTTTCCTGTATGGCGATAGGTGATGGTCTAGTTATAATTTTCTCCATGGTTGTCCAAGTCACCCAACACTGTTTCTTTCTTTTTAAAAAAAATTTATTTATTTTCCCTTTTTTTTTTTTTTTTGCCCTTGTTGTTTTTTATTGTTGTTGTAGTTATTATTGTTGTTGTTACTGATGTCGTCATTGTTAGATAGGACAGAGAAATGGAGAGAGGAGGGGAAGACAGAGAGGGGGAGAGAAAGACAGACACCTGCAGACCTGCTTCACCGCCTATGAAGCAACTCCCCTGCAAGTGGGGAGCCGGGGGCTCGAACTGGGATCCTTCTGCTGCTCCTTGTGCTTTGCACCACGTGCACTTAACCCGCTGTGCTACCGCCTGACTCCCCCGCTCCCAACTTCTTGAGGGCCTTTATCATAAATGGGTGTTGGACCTTATCAAATACTTTTTCTGCATCAATTGATAAGATCGTGTGGTTTTTATCTTTCTTTGTGTTGATATGGTGGATTACACTGATTGGCTTGTGGATGTTGAACTATCCCTGTTTCCCAGGGATGAATCACACTTGGTCTTGATGGATTGTTCTCAAAATATGTTGTTGGATTCAATTAGCCAAGATTTTGTCAAGGATCTCTGCGACCGTGTTTATCAGGGATCTAGATCTATAGTTTTCTTTTTTTGTGTGTGTGTGGAGTCCTGCTTTGGGGATCAGGGTGATGTTAGCCTCATAAAATGTGTTTGGGAGTGTCCCCTCTTTTTCTATTTTCTGGAAGAGTTTGAAGAGAATGGATGTTAGTTGTTCTTTGAATGCTTTTTAGAATTCATTAGTATAGCCATCTGGACCTGGGCTTTTGTTCTTGGGAAGGCTTTTCGTTACTGTTTCAATTTCTGCACTCGTGATTGGCCTGTTAAGTTTATCTACTTCCTCTTGTGTTGGTAGCTGGTATGACTATAAGAATATGTTCAGGGAGTCGGGCGATAGCCCAGTGATTTAAGCGCAGGTGTTGCAAAGCACAAGGACCAGGGAAGGACCCCGGTTCGAGCCCCTGGCTCCCCACCTGCAGGGGAGTTGCTTCACAAGTGGTGAAGCAGGTCTGCAGGTGTCTATCTTTGTCTCCCCCTCTCTATCTTCCCCTTTTCTCTCCATTTCTCTCTGTCCTATCCAACAACAATGACATCAATCACGACATAATAATAACTACAAAAATAAAACAACAAGGGCAACAAAAGGGAATAAATAAGTAAATAAATATTTTTTAAAAAGAATATGTTCATTTCTTCTAAGTTGTTGACTTTATTTCCATATAGAAGTCCATGATCATTTTGCATAATCTTTCATATCTCTGCTTTGTCTGTTGTAATCTCTCCTCTCTCATTTCTGAGTGATTTTTATCATAGCTTTCTCTCTTAATGAGTGTCGCTACTGGTTTATTTATTTTATTCATGCTTTCAAAGGACCAACTTTTGATTTCAGTAATCTGATGGTCTCCTTGTTGTTGTTGTTGTTTTTTAAGATTTTATTTATTTATTAATGAGAAAGATAGGAGAGAGAGAGAGAGAGAGAGAGAAAGAACCAGACATCACTCTGGTACATGTGCTGCCTGGGATTGAACTCAGGACCTCATGCTTGAGAGTCCAGTGCCTTAGCCACTGCACCACCTCCCGGCCCACAGTCTCCTTGTTTTCTGTGTCATTGATTTCTGCTCTGATTTTAACTATTTCCTGTCTCCTGCTGACCTATGAATCTCTTTGTTGCTCTGTTTCTAGTTGGTTTGACCCCCGGCTTAATAAATGGCACCACACATTCTGCCCTGATCTTTCTCAGTCTCTCTGTCATGATAGACACAATTTTTTTTTAAAAAGATTTATTTATTTTTATTTATTTAATTTATAAAAAAAGAAACATTGACAAAACCATAGGATAAGAGGGGTACAACTTTGCTCAATTCCCACCACCAAAACCCTGTATCCCATCCCCGCCCCCATAGCTTCCCTATTCTTTATTCCTCTGGGAGTATGGACCCAAGGTCATTGAGGGTTGCAGAAGGTGGAAGGTCTGGCTTCTGTAATTGCTTCCCCGCTGAACATGGGCATTGACAGGTCGATCCATACTCCCAGCCTGTCTCTCTCTCTCCCTAGTGGGGTGGGGCTCTGGGGAAGTGGAGCTCCAGGACACATTGGTGGGGTTGTCTCTCCAGGGAAGTCTGGTTGGCATCATGCTAGCATCTGGAACCTGGTGGCTGAAAGATTTATTTATTAACACAAGAGAAGAAGAAGGGAGGAAAGGGAAAACTAGTGCATCACTCTGATACATTCAATGTCAGGACTCAAACACGGGATCTCATGCTTTCAAGTCCAGTGCTCCGGCCACCTCACTACCTCCTGGGTTGCTACCTTAAAAAAAAAAAAAAAAAATTGTGGTCTGGGAGGTGGCACAGTGGATACAGCACTGGATTCTCAAGCATGAGGTCCCGAGTTCAATCCCCAGCAGCACATGTAGAAGAGTGATGTCTGGTTCTTTCTATCTCTCCTCCTATCTTTCTCATAAATAAATAAATTCTTTAATTTTTTTTTTCTTTTTGAGGGACCAGAGCTTGCTGGATCGGGAGGGCATGTGCCTTGACATGTGTGCAACCCAGATTCAAGCCCTGTCACCACATGGAAGATGACTGTACCGCTGAGGGAAGTATGGTGGTGCGATGTCTCTCTCTTTATCTGTCTGCTTCTCTCTGATGAGATGAATGAAAAATCTGCCTAGGAACAGTGAAATCAACATGTACAAGGCCCCCACATTACAAAACAAACAAATACAATAAATTCAGAAGTTGACACCGCAGAAATCCCAGGAACAGGCAGCAAGGCAGGGCAAGCCCAGGAGACTGGAACAACCAAGTGTGAATCCTGTTCGCCTGAAACACCCTCTGGGATGTCTGTGGACACCACTCCAAGAGCGGCGAGTGCGCATCCACACAGGAGTTGTGTGTGTGTGTGTGCACTTGACACTGTGTACATGTGCACTGGGTATCCCTGCCACTGAGTGTGGTCTTGTCTCTTCTGCACAATCCCCTGTGCCTGCGAATGTGGAGATAGGTCTCCGTGATTTGTGCCTGTATTGTAGGTGTGTGTGTGTGTGTGTGTGCACATGAGCACATGTAGCCACTTCTGAGTAGGACAGGAGAGTTACTGTCACCAAGCCGCCCACAGTCCACTCCTAGCCTGGCTTAAACACTATCTGTTCTGACCGTGAACCAGCAAGACACCTCGTGAAGGGGTGAGGCAGTTATCCCAAGGTTCAGGGGCAAGCAGAATGACCCCCAGTCTAGGTCTCAGGTGGAGCTCTCGACTATGCATCTCCCCTGGCCTGGTAGAGCCGCCTGGGCGGACCCCAACTCTGTCATCACCATCAGCAGCAGCAGCAGCAGCAGCAGCAGGGGATGGAGGACCCAGTCCCTGTCCAGGCCGTGCCTGACTCTTAGAGATCCACATGCGAAGCTGCCCATCTAGAAGTGAGCAGGATTTCATCTTAAATTTGCAGTAATTTCCTTATGACAGGAGGGCAAGACACTGACACCCCTCCCCTCCTGCCCTTCTGTCTTGTGCTTAAGGACCCCATGGGCACCAGTGAGGAGAGGAAGCCAGCTCCCAAGATGCTTAAACTATTCCAGGTGACACAGCTCCAGGGTCACTCAGTCATGTGGGTGCGCGTGTGGGGTGAACGGCGTGGTATGCACACCTGTTCGCATCTGCTCCTGGGGACATACAGCCCATTGGGAAGGCTTAGTTTGCCTTTGCAGGCTTCCCTTCATGCCTTCACTGCGTGGTTCTGGGGCTGGGATGTGCAGGCAGGGAGGGCAACTCCAAACACGCTGCATGAGTTTGGACCTGTTGCCGTCAGCCTGCTTTATTCTTGAGACACGAATGTTAGGAGGAGAAATGGCTTTGAGGGGAGGTGGATATGACAAGGGAGGGAAGTCTTGTGGGGTGGAGGTGGAGGGGACCTGGGGGAGGATTCATTGGTCTAGAGCAAACATGGTGGGGAGAGGCCCCTAGAGTGTGGGGCGGGAAGGAGGCTAATCTAGGCTGGAGAAACCGAGGAGACCTCTCTGAGGTTGACACTTAGCTGAGGTACGGGTCTTCTAGAGGGCAGGTAAGAGGTAAGGGCAAAGTATATGCAGGCTGAAGGTAAGGCCTGGAAATGTGTAGGAAAGGCTTCCAGGGGGCCAGGTGGTGGTGCACCTGGTTGAGGCATTATAATGCTCAAGGACCCAAGTTTAAGCCCCCAGTCCCCACATGCAAGGGGAAAGCTTCATGAGTGGTGAAGCAGTGCTGCAGGTATCCCCTGTCTCCCTCTATGTAACCCCCCTTCCTCTTAATTTCTGGCTGTCTCTATCCAATATAGTAAAGATAATAAATTTTTTAAAAAATAAATAAAGGAAAAGACTCCTTCCTGAGATCAGGTCACCTCCAGGAACTCAGACCTTTCCTGGGGATCCCCACCCCACCTCTCAGGGAGACGTTAGTGAGCCCCCACCTCTCCTGGGAGGTCCAGGTAAGGGAAGACCTGAAGCCTGAAAGGTAGGAAAAGCTACATTCCTGAAAAGAAAGAATGAATTTGATCCATAGACTTAACCCAAGAGTCCAGGGCCCCTAGTCCTGAAGGAGGCTCACATCTGCAGGGCAGGGCAGGGCAGCTCTGGCCTCCTGCTGTCTGACCCAGGCAAGTTTCTGCCAAGCTCTGGGCTGGCCTGGTACTCTTGCTAGGACCCACTGTGTGCATTGTGTTGACAGTTCAAGGCTTTGGGTCTCTTCTCCAACTGAGGCGATGGGGGTTCAGGGCCTTGCTGGCATTTCACATGACCAGGCTAATTCTTCCCTACCCCATCACTTCTCCGGTCACCCCACCCCACAAGCACTCAACAGCAAGACCCTGGTTCTCTTCACATTCCTACTTTTCCAGCTCCACATGTCCGCACAGTTTTCTCCTCCAAGGTGTCTCTGTGTCCCAGTGGAGACAAGAGGTGGAGAAAGATGCCAGACAGGAGGGGATGCAGGGTCACCTCTCTTCTCTTCCTCACACAAGGTGGTAAGTAAGGCAGGGGATAGATTTGGGGGGGCACAGTAGAAGTTCCCATTTTACTTGTGTCCCCACTAGTGAGCACATTGGCCAGTTTTGCAGAAGCTGAAGACAGGGCCTGGTGCTCCAGGATCCTACAAGAAGCTC
The DNA here is from genome assembly GCF_950295315.1 of Erinaceus europaeus. NCBI lineage: Eukaryota > Metazoa > Chordata > Mammalia > Eulipotyphla > Erinaceidae > Erinaceus > Erinaceus europaeus. The sequence goes on from NC_080173.1 coordinate 95,303,944, forward strand.
TCCCAGGAAGGTTCCCTCCGGGGGAGTGATGCCTCTGTTCCTTTAGCCAGCACCCGCCCTGGCCCTAGAGATGGCCCTTTACATCTGACAGACAGATGTGTGACAGACAGATGGGGCACTGTCCAGACCAACACTCCCCACCAAAGAGAAAACTGAGGCCCAGAGAGGTGAGCGCCATGCCCAGTCACACAACACATTGAAGTGGTAGCACCGTAGGATCCCAGGGAAGTGGTTTTGTCCAGCAGCCCCAGAACAGCCCGGGCAGACCTGATGCTGGTGTACACCCACGTGTGGCTGCAGGGGTGTAAGCTTTCTGGGGATGTGACTGTGGGACACAGCCCTGTGTCCTTTTCTCATGGAAGTCTGCGGGGAACAGGGCTGCTTGGTGTTTTCCCTGGAATCTTCAAGGTTGCAGACAGCACCACCACCGCACACCGACTGCCTGCCTCCAGCTTGGGGTGAAGGGCGGTGGAGGGGGTGGAGGAGAACTGGTTCAGAGCCGGGACCAGAGCGGAAAGGGGGGCAGCAAGGAAGGGACGAAGGTGGACGGAAGGCCGGGCCCAGTTGCGCCCCGCATGCGCCCCATTTTCGTTCCAAGGCGACCTGCAGCCCCATTCACCTCCCCGCCCACCAGCCCCCGAGCGGACACACAGCGCGCCCAGAGCCCGCCCCCTCCCGCGCTGGGCGGAGCCAGACGAGGCTCCGCCCCCTCCTTCAGCCTCGATTGGCCACCCGTATAACGTGCGCCCGCCCGTCAGGAAAGCTGATTGGTGCACGGGGAAGCCAGCCGACAAAGGAGAGGGGCCAGTGCAGGAGCGCTCCCCCCCCCTCCCCTTGCGGAGAAGTCACGTGGCGCTTCCCTCGGCGTCTGTCACCACCCCGCGTGTAAAGCTTTCTTAAAGGGCCCGCTCTTTCTGCCCAGAACCGGCTCTCCGGGATTCCTTCGTCCGGAGGGCCCACCGACGGCACGCCCAATTCTGTCCCACTAGTTCCCCGTCAGGCCTGCCGGAGTGAGACAGGGACAGTGCTGTCGCCGAATGCAGTGGCCGCTTAAGCCCCGTGCCTGGCGCGTAGCAGGCGTCCACCTTCCTTTCTGCTGAATGAACTCGCAGGGAGAATGAATGAATGAGCTGAGAGCTGGGAGGCGCGGGGATGGCTGCGCGGCCAGACCTCCCCTCCACCCCGTCCCCCGGGAGACCGTTTCTGGGAATGTGGGGGCTGGCGGGAGGCAGGACGGCCCACTGCGGGGGAGCACCGAGCAGCTGGGGGCCAGGCAGGGGCCAGGGTCGGGGAGAGCGTGCCGGCCGGGCCTCCACGACGAGCCGAGGGAGCCGCGGCCCCACCGCGCAGTGAGCGCGCCCGGTGCCCCCCGCCCGCCCGCCCGGAGTCCCCGCAGGGGCGCGGCGCCTTTAAGCTCGGGAGCCGGCCCGGGGCCCCGCCCCCCGCCCCCCGCCCCCCGCAGGACGCCCGGGCGGCCGCGCGCCGGAGCCGCCGTTTAATTGGGGCTGTCAGGCGCGGCGCGCGCAGGCCGGGCGGGACCGAGGCCGGGAGGCCGGGGCGGCGGGCGCGCAGCTCGGCGGGAGGCGGGCGCCCGGAGACGCGGCCGGGGCGCCGTCCCAGGGCAGGGCTGCCCGGCCGCGGCCCCGGGCCGCCCGCGCTCCCCATGAAAACCCAGCTCCGCGGCCCCGCAGCGCGGGCGCCCATGTCGGCCTCGGGCGCGGCGGCGGCGGCGGCGGCGGCGGCGGCGGCGGCGGCTGGGGGCACCGGGGCGGGGTCGGAGCCCGCTGCGGGGTCCGGGGCGGGCGCGGCGGCGGCGGCGGCGGCGGCCATGCCCTGCAAGAGCGCCGAGTGGCTGCAGGAGGAGCTGGAGGCGCGCGGCGGCGCGTCCCTGCTGCTGCTCGACTGCCGGCCGCACGAGCTCTTCGAGTCGTCGCACATCGAGACGGCCATCAACCTGGCCATCCCGGGCCTCATGCTGCGCCGCCTGCGCAAGGGCAACCTGCCCATCCGCTCCATCATCCCCAACCACGCCGACAAGGAGCGCTTCGCCACGCGCTGCAAGGCGGCCACCGTGCTGCTGTACGACGAGGCCACGGCCGAGTGGCAGCCGGAGCCCGGCGCCCCCGCCTCGGTGCTCGGCCTGCTGCTGCAGAAGCTGCGCGACGACGGCTGCCAGGCCTACTACCTCCAAGGTGAGGGCAGCCGGCTGCCGCGCTCTTCCCGGGGCGCCCCGCCACCCCACCCCCGGGCGCCCGGGCGCCACGTCGCTCCCGACCCGGCCCGGCCCGGCCCGGCCCGGCCCGAGCTGGCACCGAAACCCCTTTCTCGCCGTGGGCCGGTGAGCCGCCGGGGACCTTCTGGGCTTGGGCTTTGCTTCTTTTTCTCTTTTTCTTTTTCCTTTGCCTTTTCTTCCCCGTTCTCGGGAGCATGGCTGTCCCCCCACCCCAGCCCAGCCCGGAGCCCCAGAGGCCCGAGGGAGGAGGACACAGGGCCCGCGCCCCCGGGGCTGCGGTGCTCGGGGCCGGACGGCCGGGACGGGGCCTTTCTCAGCTCGCGTCCCTCGTGCCCGCGCGGCTTGGCGACTCCTGGCAGGGCCGCCCCCACGGGGGTGGTGGCGGGGGAGGGGGCGTGATGGCCCCTCGGGGCCGGCCGGGCAGCAAACAGTGGCCCCGGCGCACCGTCCTCTGTCCAGGGCCACCTCCCCCGAGCGGGTGGAAAGGGGCGCCAGCGGGAGTGGGGGCGCGGGTGGCTGCAGCCGGTGTTTCCAATTAACATTCCAAAATGGCCTCTCCCGGCGGCGGGCGGGGAGGGGAGGGGAGGGGAGGGGAGGGGAGGGGAGGCCCGGCCCGCGGGGCCCTGCCCGGCTGCCAGGCGCTGCCCCACTTCTTGTCCCTCCGCGGCCCCCAGCAGCCTCCCACCCAGTGCAGCCCAGGCTGGGGGTGGCGGGCAGCCCTTGTGTTGTCAGAGGAGGTTCCGGAAAGGTGGAGCGAGCCAACCCCTTCAGAGTGTCCTGCTTGACTTGGGGGGAAGGAGGGTGCGTGACAACCCCTCTCTCTAGGAAAGGTCCAGCCGCGGCTCTGGACCCTGCAGTCTCATGGGTAGGGAGAAAGGACAGCTGGGCAGATGTGGCCCCAGGTAGGGCTCTCTCCCTCCCTTTGCTGCGTCGCAGTTCTTGGGCACCCTCGGCTGCAGACAGGCACGGGAGCTGCAGAAGGGAAACGAGCCCGAGTGCCCTACAGCTGGCGAACGGCCCGCCTGGGGCCCTGGCGCGTTGTGGGGAAGGATAGGGAGCTTGCAAAGGCGACTTCAGCTCCCCGAGCCTCAGTTTCCCCATCTGAGGGTGTGGAGGGCACCATGCGGGGATCCTGTTTTGGCGTGTGACACGCGTGCTGTGCTCAGAGCTCTTGTGTAGCCAGCTTGGGCTGGGGCTGGTGGTGGCCGGTGGCATCCAAAGTCCTTCACCCAGACCACCATCCCCCCATCCCCCCCCCCAGGTGGTTTCAACAAGTTCCAGACCGAGTACTCGGAGCACTGCGAGACCAACGTGGACAGCTCGTCTTCACCCAGCGGCTCACCGCCCACCTCGGTCCTGGGCTTGGGGGGCCTGCGCATCAGTTCTGACTGCTCGGACGGTGAGTCGGACCGAGAGCTGCCCAGCAGTGCCACTGAGTCAGATGGCAGCCCCGTGCCATCCAGCCAACCGGCCTTCCCCGTCCAGATCTTGCCCTACCTCTACCTCGGTTGCGCCAAGGACTCTACCAACCTGGACGTGCTCGGCAAGTACGGCATCAAGTACATCCTCAACGTCACGCCCAACCTGCCCAACGCCTTCGAGCACGGTGGCGAGTTCACCTACAAGCAGATCCCCATCTCTGACCACTGGAGCCAGAACCTCTCCCAGTTTTTCCCCGAGGCCATCAGCTTCATCGGTAGGTGCTGCCCTGCTCTGGGCAGGGTGTACGGGACTCCGGGTGTCTCCTGTGTCTGACTGGGTGTCTCTGGGCCTGTTGAGACCTGTGTGTGCCCTGCATGTGCCAGCGTGTACCACGGGTGTACCCATGCCTGCTCTGAGTCATCAAGGCCCTGGGGGCCTGAGCAGTGCTCTGAGTCCTGGGCCCCCCGGCTGTGGGCACCGCAGACCTTGCTGTCCCTCTCGGACTTCCCTGGCCCTGCCAGTGGGTTGAGCACACTCTCTGACCTCCCATGGGCCTCACTTGCTCTGTTTGTTAGTTTGCTGGTTTCTTGTTGGAATTTGATTAATTTTGTCGAGAGAGCTACAGGGAGCAAGCAGAGAGAGCACTGCTCAGCTCTGGCTGGTGGTGGTATGGGGGATTGAACCTGGGACCTTGGAGCCTCAGGCATGAAGGCTTTTGCATAACCATCATGCTGTCTCCCCAGCCCCCCCTGCTTGCTCAGCATCACAACCCCAGCACATATGTCTCTCCAGGATGGAGCTGTCACGACGCCTGGTTAAGCTTTACTGGGTGTATCTGTGTGGTGGTGCTGGGGGGGCGGGGGCGGGGGACACTGGAGGAGCTCCAGAATCACAGATCTTCCCCAAATAGACAGTTTCTGGGACGTGGTGGCCCTGAGTGTCTCGATGGGACCTCAGATGCTCCTGGCAGCCTGTGGGGTTGCTTGGTCTGTGGGGGTACACAGCATGTGAGGGAGGGCTGAGGACGTCCCCAGACTAGCGAGCTCTGCTCTCTGCTGCAGTGCCCTCAGGCCCCTGGATGCCCGGCTCAGCTGACTCGGGAACTTCAAGTGGCCTCACCTCTGACCTCCCCACCCTGCTTCCTCCGTGGCCAGCTGGAGGCTGCTAGATTGTAGACCATTTCCTCTGGCCCCTGCTGCCCTCCAGGGTGCGGGGGAAGGGATGCAGGATCAGAAGGACCGCACACCCTGGATTCTCTGAGCCTGCTGGCCCCGGGTTTCTGCCTGGCCTCCAGTGACAGGGTGGGAGCGGCCCGGGCAGCCTGCTCCCACTGGTGGTCATGTCCAGCGGAGGGCGTTTTGGTGTCAGCTGGGCTGGACGAGCTTTAATAACAGGAAGTGGGAGGTTTCTCCTCCTCATCCGCTTACTGGGAACCAAAACTAGGTGCCTGGCTGACAGGAAGGAAGGAAGCTGAGGCCTGGGGGAGGGGCAGTGTCTGGGGCTGTTTGGAGCTTCCCAGCTCCGCCCAGGTAGGTAGAGTCAACAGGGTGGTAGGAATCCCCACAGTGCTGCCACCAAGAGGGACCCCCACAGTCCCCATGGGCGAGCCTGGTTTTGGGGTACCTTTGTCCTTTGGGCTGGGGAGGAAACGGCATGGGATGAGGGAGAAACTTCCGCCCCATTTGACCAGTGAAGGAACTGAGGCCAAAGCACCTTATAGGGGCCTCGGTGGGATAGGACCACACACCAGCCCACCCTCCCCTTGGCCATACCCTGAAGATGCTCAAAATAGATCCGGCGGGAGTCATCTGGAGGGGCTGCGGGCCAGGCTTTCCCCAGATTGTGGCGTGTTAGCACCGGAGGTTCATCTGAACCATCCTGCTCTGCCCCGTCTGCCAAGGCCAGGCCACACAGCTACAAATGAAGCCCCAGCATCTCCCTCCCCTCCCCCCCAAGTCTTAACTCCAGTTAAGACTGGACTAAACACCTACCGTATGCTTAGCCCTGGATACTCGTGAGGGGCGGGGTGGGAAAGGAAGACAGAGACAGCGTACACCAGAGGAGGGATGATTACTGAGCCTCTGAGTCACCTTGTAGGATGGCGCTGGTTGAGAGCCAGCTGAGCACCTGGCGCCCAGGAGCTCAGGATCGGGAGGTGGGGGCCTCCAGGGCTGCCTTTGGTTAGACCCTGTGCTGGTGCCAAGAGAGGCCATTGTCTTCATGCCCAGGGGCAGAAGAGATCACAGGACCAACTAGTGAGTGGCTCAGCCCGTCTTTGTCGAGCCCCCACTGGGTGTGGGGCAGAGCAGTGAGGAGGCTGAGAGGCGGGGGCAAGGCTGGCAGTGGTGCGAGGTCACTGACACCGGCCAGGCCCCATCTTCCACTCCACTTATGAAGCCTCTGACCCTGAGGTGTGAGACTGGGACCCTGAGAGTGGCTGGGCACAGGGCAGAGCCTAGTGCAGCCCTGGGCTGGCCCGTCTCCTAGGAGGCGCTGGGGGTGCCAGTGTGCCCACAGGAGCTGCGCCAGGAGAACTAGCTCAGCTCCCACCCACAGGTGTGTGTCGGCAGAGAGTGCCTGGTGGGTGCTGAATTGGGCGGCCCCTCAGGAGCCTTTTGCCTCTGCACCAGCTTCCCCATTTGTAAAACCTTTGGACAGAGGGCCTGAGGGGCCACAGGTGATGGATGGATGGTTCTCATAGCGGGCAGCAGTGGTTACAGTCACCAGCCACCCCACACAGGTCAGGTCTCTGACGAGAGCCCTGGGAGTAGGGGCCCCCGTTATAGACATGAAAACTGAGGCATGTGTCCGTGGCTGGAGCTGACGCGTGACTCATGCTCTTGACCTCTGTCCCGAGTTACTGCCCCACATGTGGGGCTTCACCAGGTCCACTGAACCCGGTGGTGCTGGCTGCCCCTCACTCTCCCCGTGTCCCAGCCCTGCCCGCTGGGCTTTCTGATGGAGGCGCTCCCTGACGTGTGCCTCTGTTTTCAGATGAGGCCCGCTCCAAGAAGTGTGGGGTCCTGGTGCACTGCCTGGCAGGCATCAGCCGCTCGGTCACGGTCACCGTGGCTTACCTGATGCAGAAGATGAACCTGTCGCTCAATGACGCCTACGACTTTGTCAAGAGGAAAAAGTCCAATATCTCACCAAACTTCAACTTCATGGGGCAGCTGCTGGACTTCGAGCGGACGCTGGGGCTGAGCAGCCCGTGCGACAACCACACCCCCAGTGAGCAGCTCTACTTCTCCACACCCACCAACCACAACCTGTTCCCGCTCAACACCCTGGAGTCCACGTGAGGCTAGGAGCCGGGGGGCCGGTCCTCCACGGGGCAGCCCACCACCCCTGCTGCCTCTGGCCTAAGCTGTTGCCTGGCCCCAGACTGATGGGTGACAGCTTTTCTCGCTACCCTGGGGAGGTGGGCCCACAGCCATGGCCACCCTCGGCAGGACGTTGTGGAGGGCCTGGGGCTCTCAAGCGCATGGCTCTGGGAGTCCGGGGGGGCCTTATCCTTGTTCAGGTCACTCCTTTCCGCTGAAGACCCAGCCCGTTTGGCTGGTGTTTTGTTTTATTTTAGTTTTTTAAACACGTTCATGGACCTGAGTTTACTTTCTAATGTTGGCAGGTAAATCCAAGCTCCGTGGAGCACAGAATGTTCAAATACTTCTTGACTTTTTCTTGTTTTTTAAAATGAAAGTGTTATTTTCAAGCTACATGCAACAAACAAATTGTACAAACCAGTATTTCATCCTTTCTTGATCCCGCAAGAGAGAGAAAAGTATTCTCAGTTTCGTTTTTCTATTTCGAAAACCAGTTTTGTTTTGTTTTGTTTTTTTAATGGAAAAGACAAACCCCATGTTGATCTTGACCAAATGCGTTTTGCACATGTATGAAGCCTCTGTTTCTTGCAGCGGGCCCTTCTCGAGGGGCGGTCTGCTGCTCTGCCGCCATGGGACCCCCAGTCAGCCCACAGCTCCTACCCTCCCGACTTGGCAGTGCAGTGCAGTGACGGTGACTGCATGCACGTTGTGGCTGCCTGCCTAGAGGATGGCCTTTGCTTTGGGGTCCCTGCAGACTCCCACGGGCAGGTGGGAGGCCCTGCCAGGTCCTGCTGGAGGTGGGGCCACAGGACACTGCCAAGCCGGTAGCATTAGGCCCCTGGGGTCAGTCCCTGTCCAGGCCTGGGCCTGGGGCCCTGGGCCCTTTTCAGCAGCACCCACTCACTACCTTTGTTTCTGTCTCTCTCTCTTATAGCGGAGAGTAGAGGCTCAGTGGCCAGAAAAGCTTCTGGGGGGCAGGGGAGGGGGCGGCCCTGCCTCCTGAGGTTTCTCTCCTCCATCCTGGCTGTTGCTTAGAGTCAACTGCCACTCCCAGCCCTGGCCTGTGGAAGGCTGCCTTGTTCTCGTTGCCCAGGCCTTCTGCCAGGAAGCTCATACCCATTGCTGCAGTCCCAGGGCAGAGGCAGAAGGGGCGAGAATGGACTCGTAAAAGGGGTGCGGAGCTGCCCACCCCTAGTTCTCACAGAACAAAGCCACGGATTCCGTTACCCCCTCCAGTTTCCTTCCTTCAGCCTCACTTCTCCCAGGTGTCTGGACTGCACGGGGCCTGGGAGGGGTGAGCAGCCAGGCCCCAGAGGCAGCCAGTCTTCTGCATGTGAGCAGGCCACGGAGACTCTGCCCCCACTGCATCTTACCTCACGGGGTTGTTTTCAGGGATTCTTTCGGGCATCGGATTCAGATCTTGCCACAGTCGAGAAATTGACAAAAAACGAAAAACCTTCCATGCTGTACATGGTTCTCTTTCTCTTTTTTACTTTAAAAAAACCCCAGAAAGATGCATCAGACTTGTATAAATGAGGGTATGCCAAGAGGGTGGCCGGTTTTGCTTTATGATCTTAATGAAGGAAAATTTGTGACCCTACATGTATGTGTATATATATATATATATATATATATATATATGTGTATGTGTGTGTACACACACACACATACACACACACACATTCATATATATATATATAAAAATATAAATATCCCGAGCCAGCAACGGGACTTTGTTTATATTGCAAATAAATATTATTTTTTCTTTAAAATGGATCGTGTCTGCTGAGGGGTGGGCACTGCTCTTGTGGAACCTGTGCTGTAGGAGGTGGCGCCCAGCCGGCCTGGGTCCTGCTGGGCGCCGATGGTGAGAGGTGCACCCAGGTCTTCAGCAGAAGCAGAAAGAGGCAGAATGCAAGTGTTTGCCCCCAGTCCCGCAGCCAAGGGCATCAGAACTTTCTGGGCTTTTGCTGATTAGAGGGGAGACAAGGTTGGAGAGCTTCCTCAGACCGAGGCGGCACAGCTGAGCCCGCTGCACACCCAGAGTTGCCTCACCTTCCTGCTTCAGTGTTGCCTGGACCCCTCGGGGCTCGGGGCTCCTGACCCTCCCACCCCCTGCAGCTCAGGGGCCCCAGCCCTTTCTTACTGCTCTTGTGGGTAGGACTGGGCGTGCACACCTATCACCCTTGCCCTCCCCTACCCCCTTCACAGTCCTGGGATGCCCACGGAACTGAACCTGGTCAGATCTGTCGGCCTCTCTGAAATCTGGTCCCGCTTCGCTTCTCGGGCTGGGTGGCCCCTAAGGTGGGGCCAGCCATACCTAGATACCTAGTATGCAGTCAGTTCGGTTTTTGATGGGGGGCTGGGCAGTGAGACATCTGGCTGAGCACACACACTGCCTGCAGGGGCAAAGCTTCAGGAGTGGTGAAGCAATGCTGCAGGTGTCTCTCCCTCTCTTCCACTTCCCTCTCGCTTCTTAAAATACATTTTACTTGTTAATGAGAAAGATAGGAGAGAAAGGACCAGACATCACTCTGATGTATGTACCTCCAAGGATTGAACTCAAGACCTCATACTTGAGAGTCCAATGCTTTATGGGCTATACCACCACCCACCCCCCTCAATTTCTGTCTCTATCCAAGATAGAATATTTTAATTTGCTAGGACAGAGAAAATGAGAGAGGAAGGGGAAACGGAGAGAGAGAAGAAAAAAAAAAAAAAAAAAACACCCATAGCACTGCTTCACCACTTCCCTCCTGCAAGTGGGGAATGAGGGCTTGAACCTGGGTCCTTGTGCATGGTAATGCGTGGTCTCAGCTGGGTTCACCACCACCCGGTTCCACAGCAGGCATTGCTTATTTCCTGCCCTGAGTCCACGGGAGGGGATTGGTTATGCCAGGTCTTCCTCAGGGTGGGCGAGCCGGCAGCCTCCTGTACCAGCCCCACCCGGGGCCCACGCCAGCCAAGATGGGGCTGGATAAGGAGTGTAACTATAGCATGGGGGAGTGGGGCCCCCACTGGGTAACCTCAAGGGGAGATGGGGCTCCCCAGGGGCTATGTCCTTCACCCCAGATTGGATTGGGTGAGCCCCGTCAGAGACCTACTAGAGGGGCTGGGTGCTGACTTAGTTTACTTGGCTTCCCCCCTTTATCTCTTCTGTTGTGACCAGCACTGAACTGACTCCAGGTGACAGGGTCAGAAGGGTTAGGGCCGCTCATCCTCTTCCCCAGGACTCTGCAGTGAGCTGTCCGGACCACACATTCTCTGCACGAGTTACATTTGGCCAGAAGCTAGTCCAAACTTCACACACATGATAAGGGTCGGAGTGCAGTCTCTGAAGGCAGAGGGGCTCAGGTTCGAGTTCCAGCTGTGCACCCCTCTCACCCAGTGCTCCTCCTGTCTTTAGCCTTGGGGAGCATTGTTGTGCCGTCAGCAGGCCGGTACAAACAGGAGGAGGGGTTCTCAGCACCAGCAGAGGGGCGGGCACTGCGTTTGCTTTGGGCTTCCTCAGGGCCGTGGTCCTTCTGTGTCAGCGCAGGCCAGAGGGTGGGGGGCCCGGCCAGGCAGAGACTGGGTCTTTGTTCCTTCTCACTGCCCTCAACCAGGGCTGGGGAAGCCCGCGAGTGCCCGGCTGGGGGCTGGGCCCTTGCCAGCCTGAGTAAGTGCCTGGCAGAGCCAGTGCGCCCGAGGACAGGATGGGGGTGGGCGTAGCAGTTGCTTCTTCCTGCACCAGTTCCTCAAAGGACTTGGGTGGGGGGTGTGCGGGGAGGATGGGCTTCCTGGGCCACCTGAGGTCGGGCAGCCTCTCCCCCTCAGCATCCTCACCTGCAGAGACGCCCTCTCAGCGTTCCTTTGGTGGGGACTGAAGGGATAGTCTGGGTCTATGGCCTCGGGTTAGGCCTTACTTCCTCAGCTGTCCCTGTCTGGGGTCCTGTGGTCCCTCACTCTGAGCCCCTTACCCCACCCTGTCGCTGCCTTGCTTCGCCCCGTGAGCCCTGTCCACTCCAAGTGGTCCTCGGTCCAGACCCTTGGTGCTGGGGTCTCCTGAGCTGTTGAGCCCCTGGCTCCCTGTGACTGCGCCTGCCCTGTCTTTGTGTCCTCAGCCTGTCTCTCTTTCTGACCCTTTGGGTTCCTGATCCTGTCTTCACCTCTGCCCAGACCCCAGGGACGCCCTCACGCACTCAAGTCTACGTTTTCTCGTGGGAGGAAGAGCTGAAATGCTCCCTCTCTCGCTCGCTCCCTCACTGAGCGGCCGTTTCCTTAGGAGCTGGCAGGGCTGTTCTAGTGGGAACAAGCCTGAGGAGAGCGGAGTGACAGCAGGCGGGGTGGCAGGATCTTGGGGCTCTCGAGCTGTCCTCTGATGAGCGAACCCGGTGCAGCCCCAGGAGTGACTTAAGGCCGGACATGAGAAGGAACTTGTGGCAGCACTGTGATGCAGTCTGCACACTGAAGGGTGTCTGGCAAAGAGACGAATATCTCCCCAGCGTGGTCCTGCTCTGAGCCTGGGAGAGAGGCAGGCAGTCCTCTCAGGCCCCCTCCCCAGAGCACAGTTCTCTCCTGAGTGGGCCAGGAGCGGGTGGACGGCCAGCTTGTGCTGGAACCGGTACCCTCCCTGCTGCCCTTTGTCTGGCAGACTCAGACCTGGACACTGAACTGGGCTTGCCCCGTGTGTCCATCCCCACCTCCAAGTCCCAACAGGAACCAGAGATCCTAATACAGGGCTCTGGAAGGAGTGTTTCCACCTCTGAGTGACACAGGAGCCTGGGCTGTGGAAGGGAGTGTCTGGGTTCCACCTGGACACAGCCCGCTCACCTCCTCTAGGAAGGCTGCTGGGATTGTCCCATCTGCCTCTTGATGCCCTACAGGACCCGAGAGCACAGGGAGGGGTCCCATTTCCCTTAACTCCATATAGATGGAGAAAGTAGACCTCCATGGGGTGGCACAAATAAGGGCTGGAGTTAGGCCTCTCCACCTTGCTGCCTGTGTCTTGCTTCTCCTCCTCTCCCCTCCCCTTTCCTCCCTTCCCTTCCCTTCCCCTCCTCTCCTCTCCTTCTCTGCTTTTTAAATATTTATTAATGAGAGAGAGAGAGAACCAGATGGACACTGTGTCGGATGCAGTGCTGGAGACAGAACTCAGGACCTCGCAGTACTGTGTCCACTGAGCTGCCTTCTAGACCACTGCGCTGGGTCTTTCTAGCCAGGTACTGCCTGTCCACCAGCTAAAAGCCTTCTCACTCGGCCTCTCTCTCTCTCTCTCTCTCTCTCTCTCTCTCTCTCACACACACACACACACACACACACACACACACACACACACACACCTGCAAATACACTGCCCCCTCATTTCTCAGACAGGACAAGCCCAAGCAGGCCCCACCGTGATGGAGAGGAGCCGCCTGCCGTGACTCCAGCCTCCTCTTGTCAGGGTGCGGCAGGCAGGGTGAGGTCATCCCTTGCCAAGCCTGGTCTTTCAAGAACATCGTTAGCAGTTCTCCCAAGGCGAGGCGTGGCGGGATGAGGCCCAGGCCCCATTGTCTCTTGATGAGCCGGATGAGCCCCAACAGGTGACACGGGAGTCCAGCCCCTGTGGAGCCTCCTTTGCTCAGGCAGCCGCATGCCCTTCGCCCCGGTACACCCCCTGCCCAGGACACCCGTCCCCTGTATCTTTGGGCATCTGTAGGCTTGCCACTGCCGCCTCCACACCCACACCTCCTCCTTCCTGTACAGGGTGAGAGGGGCAGCGAGAGGACGGGGAGCCCCTCAAGAGCCTTAAGCCCGGGTGCTGATGGGCTCTGGCTGTCACTCCAGAGAACCTCCAGTTGCTGAGGAGAGAACAGCCTGAGGGGCAGCTGTGCAGGACGGGGATCTTGGGGGGCAGGGGGACCAGCAGGATTTGAACCCTGCGAGAGATGGGGCCCATGGTGTGAGCTCCATGCCTGAGGTCTAAATGCCAGTCACAGTGCCATTCTGCAGAGTGGAGTCTCAGTCCCCTCATGGCCAGGGGAGCCTGAGTCTCCAGTCACCCAGCTGGAGGGGAACCTACCCTGTGAGCCTTCACTGTGCACCCACATATCCAGCATCCAGAGGAGAGGCAGGGCACTCTCTCACTGGACACTTTCCCAGGACAGCACATCCCTGAAAGTCCCTCTCAGAGCCTCAGTTTCCTCATCTGGACAGTGGGGATAAGAAATGAAGATCTGGGAGTCGGGTGGTAGCGCAGGGAGTTAAGTGCACGTGGTGCAAAGTACAGGGACCGGTGTAAGGATCCCGCTTCGAGCCCCTGGCTCCCCACCTGCAGGGGAGTCGTTTCACAAGCGGTGAAGCAGGTCTGCAGGTGTCTGTCTTTCTCTCTCCTCTCTCTGTCTTCCTGTCCTCTCTCCATTTCTCTCTGTCCTATCCAACAATGATGACATCAATAACTATAACAATAAAACAACAAGGGCGACAAAAGGGAATGAATATATATATATATATATATAGAATTGAAGACCTAAGAAGAAACAGCAGGATGGACTTCCTCCCAGGAGGCCTTGGACACGTCAACTGTGGTGTTAACTTGGCACCCTTGAGCCAGCTGCAGCTGGCCTGTGTGGTCACGGACTAGTATCCCCCATGTAACCTTCAGATGCTCTGTTTGCACAGGTGAGAGATGAGAATGGTGACCCCAAGTGACCTGGCCCTTGACTGAGGACTCAGGGATTATGACCCAGACCCTCAGTTCTGCCCCAAGGGCTGGAGAGCCTGGCCTTTGTCCCCAGGGCCCCCAGGAAGAGCCTGGGAGCCAGTGCCAGAATAAGAGGAGAAGGCTGGGATGCAGGGCTGGGGCCCCTGGTTGGGGAGTGGTGGGCCTGGGGGGGCTCTGCTGTAACTCTGAAGGGCACTCTTTAAAAAAAATTTTTTTAATATTTATTTTTCCCTTTTGTTGCCCTTGTTTTTTATTGTCGTTGTTAGATAGGACAGAGAGAAATAGAGAGAGGAGGGAAAGAGGGGAGAGAAAGATAGACACCTACAGACCTGCTACACCAGCTGTGAAATGACTCCCCTGCAGGTGGGGAGCTGGGGGCTCAAAATGGGATCCTCACACAAGTCCTCGCGCTTTGCGCCACCTGTGCTTAACCCGCTGCGCTACCGCCCGACTCCCCACTCTCTATTTATTTTTAAAAATTTTTTTATATTTATTTATTTTCCCTTCTGTTGCTCTTGTTTTTTCATTGTTGTAGTAGTTATTATTGTTGTTGTTGTTGATGTCATTGTTATATAGGACAGAGAGAAATGGAGAGAGGAGGGGAAGACAGAGGGAGAGAAAGACAGACACCTGCAGACCTGCTTCATCGCCTGTGAAGTGACTCCCCTGCAGGTGGGGAGCCGGGGGCTGGAACCGGATCCTGATGCCGGTCCTTGTGCTTTGCACCACATGCACTTAACCCGCTGCGCTACTGCCTGACTCCCTCCCGCTCTTTTTAAAAATATTTTATTGGAAGTTGGGTGGCAGCGCAGTGCGCAGTGGGTTAAGTGCAGATGGCACAAAGTGCAAAGACTGGATGGAGTAAGGATCCCGGTTCAAGCCCCCAGCTTCCCACCTGCAGGGGGAGTTGCTTCACAGGTGATGAAGCAGGTCTGCAGGTGTCTATCTTTCTCTCCCCCTCTCTGTCTTCCCCTCCTCTCTCCATTTCTCTCTGTCTTATCCAACAACAACATCAATAGCAACAATAATAATAACTACAACAATAAAACAACAAGGGCAAGAAAAGGAAATAAATATATTTTTAAAATTTAATATTTTATTTATTGTTGGATAGAGACAGAGAAATTGAGAGGGGAAGGGGAGATAGGGAAATAAACAGAGACACCTGCAGCCCTGCTTCACCACTTGCAAAGCTTTCCCCTTGCAGGTGGGGACCAGGGGCTTGAACCTGGGTCCTTGTGCACTGTAATGTTTGCGCTTAACTAGGTGTGCCACCACTGGTCTCTGTCCACCTCCCCACCCTGCTCACTATGCAGCAGACACCACCTGTGAACCCTGGTCTCTGGTCATGGCCCCTGAGGATGGCTGGGTCATGGATTCTAAGCGTCTTTCCATGGCTGTCAGAAAGGACCTCTATCCCCTTCCTTCCTTCCTTCCTTCCTTCCTTCCTTCCTTCCTTCCTTCCTTCCTTTCTTTCTTTCTATGCTTTCAGGGTTATCACTGGGGCTCGATTCCTGCACCACACATCCATTGCTCCTGGTGGTCATTTTTTCCATTTTATTGGACAGGACAGAGAGAAATTGAGAGAGGAGGGGGAGATAGGAAGAGAGGAAGATAGACACCTGTAGACCTGCTTCACTGCTTGTGAAGAGTGTCCACCACCACCACTACCACCACCACCCCCACTGCAGGTGGGGAGCGGAGGTTCAAACCTGGGTCCTTGTGCTTAGTACTATGTGCGCTTAACCAGGTGCACTACCACCTGACCCTCAAAAGGGCCTCTATATTCACCCTCTTCCTCCAGCTCTAGTCCTTTGAGAAGAGTGTGGGGCTGCTCTCCGCTCCTCCGTGAAGCCTGGCCTAGAAGTTCAGAAGTTCGGGGCCGTTCACACTGCTGCTCAGACCCCAGGAGCCAGACTG
This sequence comes from Erinaceus europaeus, assembly GCF_950295315.1. Taxonomy (NCBI): domain Eukaryota; kingdom Metazoa; phylum Chordata; class Mammalia; order Eulipotyphla; family Erinaceidae; genus Erinaceus; species Erinaceus europaeus. The sequence continues at coordinate 95,319,527 of NC_080173.1, forward strand.
TTCTCTGCTCCACCCCCACCACCCTGTCCGGGGGAGGAAGAGGGGGTGTGGGCACCACAGATCCTTGCTGTCTGGATGGCGCTTGGATCATCCTGTTAGCTGCCCCACCGGCTCCTCTGAGCCTAGGACTCTCCCTGGGCCTCGTGCCAGAAGGGGCATTTCCAGGGCAGACACCTATGCCCCGTTCTGCCAGTTGGTTTCCGAGAGGAAAGCAGAATGGTTTGCCTTTCACATCCTGCTCTTACTGTAGCTGAGGAGAGAAGCAGGGAGCCCTGGGATCAGGCACCGGGGGGGGGGGGGGGGGGGTGCTGCCTGCAGCCGATGGCCCAGCTGCCCCTCCTGCCTGGGACTTTTGCTGCCCCCTCTGATGACCCCTCCCCCCGCAGCTCTAATTGCAGTGAGAAGAATAACAGCACATGTGCCCGGGCCCGGCTCTGGGCCAGTGTGTCCTATTGGCTTTTCATGCTCAACTCATTTAATCCCTCCAGTCACTCTTGGGGCGCTTTATTACCCCAAAGGGCAGGTGATGAAGCCAAGATGAAGAGCTGCAAGGGGATGGGAGCCTCCTGGGGTTTGGGGCTGACTCAGGACCCCCTGCTCTCGGCTCTCCCAGGCCTGTGAGATCCAGTATGGCACTGGGCCTCTGAGCTCCCCCACTCCTGACACCACAAGGGCTTCCTTCAGTGCCATTCCCAGGGAGGGAGCCACTTTCTGAGGGGCTGCACTACATCTGTGTGTCCCCTTCCCAGGCAGAGAGGCTAGGAAGGGGCTGCAGAGACCCACGGGCTCCCTGTTCTAGCCTGGAAGTGTCCCAGGGAGGCAGACACTTTGCTGTAAAGCTGGGCTGCTCACTCTTCCTGCCTCCAGGTCTTTGCATGTGTCACTTCCTCCCCCCTGGAACCCTCTGCATCACCCACCACCCACTTCAGTGAGGCCCCTCCATGTACTTTCTCCTTAAGCTTGATCCAGATGTCTCCTCCTCCAGGAAGCCATCCCAGCTTGCCCTAACAGGAGTGCTGGTGCTCGTCTTGGTTCTGCTGGCCCTCCCCAGCTTCATCCCCTGAAGACCTTGCTGGCCAAGGTGTGGGTCCAGCTAGGCATCCTCAGCCCCTCTGGTCACTGTCTGGGGCACTCTGGTAAATTGCCCAGATGTGAAAGTCAGGCCTACGTTACCTATACACACAGAGGTGCTGTGTCCCAGAGCTCACACCGCCCTGTGCATCTCACTTGTCCAGGTGTCACTGATTCTGCCCCTGACCCAGCCTTTGGGGGAGTCTGTGAGGCAGGGCTGGGCCCTGGGATCTCCTGGCCCTCCTGGCACTGCCTCCATGCCCACCATGATTGCCTGCCTGCCCCAGTCAGAGAAGGAGAAGGGACAGGCAGCTCCTGTTGATAGATACTGGCCGCTGTGTAGCTCAGTGGAAAGGTCTGGAGGCCACGCTAATTGGTTAATTAAACCCTCTCGGTTAATTAGCTCTGTCCCTCCCAGGAAAAGAAAGTCTGAGTGGAACCATCTGGCTGAGTGCACATGTTACAATCTGCAAGGACCCAGGTTCAAACCCCTAGTCCCTACCTGCAGGGGAAAAGCTTTGTGAGTGGTGAAGCAGGGTTGCAAGTGTCTCTCTGTCTCTCTCCCTCACTATCTCCCCCTTCTCTCTCAATTGCTCTGTCTCTATCCAATAAAGTAAATCAATGAATCAATGAATGAAGAGGGTGAAGTCAGTGAAGGAAGGAAGCTTTGGAAGAGGCTGGAGACCCGTCGGCCGGGGGCTGTTGCAGAGGAAGCCTCGTCTGGGTGTCAGCGCATCTCTCGATCAGCAGGACTTGAGAACACTCAACTGCCTACCCCCTTAATCTTTAAGGTGAAGAGAGGGGCTCCCTGAGGCCACAGCTTTGGGGTGTCATTGTCACTGACATGTTTCCTTGACCCCAACGCCCCCCCTCCCACCGCAAAGCACCTCCCTTACCCACCCCCTCCAGTCTCTCCATGCAGGGCATCCTGCCAAACAGGGTTCAGACATATGTAAAAAGCAGAGTCCAGCCCCCAACACAGAGGGAGACTGATCCCAGGTGAAGGAGTTCAAGGGAAGGGAGGGCACCGCAGTGGGGTAGGGAAACCTGTCCACAGGCCAACTGAGGGCAGAAGCCCGGGTGCCCAGGACACAGACCGCCCCGGGCAGCAGGCTGGGCTGCAGGCTTGGCGTGAAGCCCGTTCTGGGCCAGTCCTCCAGCTCCCAGAGTGGCTGCCCAAGTGGGAACAATGACCCTTTCACGTCACACCTCCTTCAGTCACAGCAACTTTGGCGCCGCAGGACAAAGAGGCCGTTTCATCATTGCTGGACTGGATCAACAGCCCGCCTGCCCGAGCCCTGCTGCCCCCACCCAGCCCAGGCCCCGGAGGTCCCCAGCCCAGCCTGGCCAGAGCCTGGGACTTTCTCCCTATCTGGCCCAGCCACATCCATCCCAGAGACCCTTCTGGACGTCCTGTCTTTCCCTCTTGGGCTGGTCAGAGCTCGTCAGAACTGGCCGCTGTGAGGATGCCAGCCCCGACTTGGACCTTCTCTCTCTCCCTCTCTCTCTCTCTCTCCCTCCAGGGTTATTGCTGGGACTCCGTGCCTGCCCTATGCTCCTGGAGGCTATTTTCTTCCCTTTTGTTGCCCTTGTTATTTTTTATTATTTATTTATTTTAATTTTTATTTATAAAAAGGAAACACTGACAAAATACATAGGATAAGAGGGGTACAACTCCACACAATTCCCACCACCAGAACTCCGTATCCCATCCCCTCCCTTGATAGCTTTCCTAGTTTTTATCCCTCTGGGAGTATGGACCCAGGGTCATTATGGGATGCAGAAGGTGGAAGGTCTGGCTTCTGTAATTGCTCCCCCCACCCCAGCTGAACATGGGTGTTGGGAGGTCGATCCATACTCCCAACCTGTCTCTCTCTTTCCCTAGTGGAGCAAAGCTCTGGGGAAGTGGGACTCCAGGACACATTGGTGGGGTCACCTGTCCAGGGAAGTCCAGTTGGCATCATGTTTGCATCTGGAACCTGGTGGCTGAAAAGAGTTAACATATAGAGCCAAATTGTTGACTAATCATGAAGCCCTTGTTCTTTTTTTTATCGTTGTTATTATTACTATTGTTGTTATTACTGTCACTGTTGTTGGATAGGACAGAGAGAAATGGAGAGAGGAGGGGAAGAAAGAGAAGGGGGGGAGAAAGACACCTGTAGACTTGCTTCACTGCTTGTGAAGTGACTCCCCTGCAGGTGGGGAGCCGGGGGCTCGAACCGGGATCCTTATGCTGGTCCTTGGCGCCATGTGCGCTTAACTGGTGCACTACCACCAGCCCCCCCCCCCACCTTCTCCATCCTGAGCCCTGGCCTCCTTAACTGTGGGAAGGAGTCTGGGGGAGATGTTCTCCCATCTCTGTCCTCCTCTGGAATAAGACTCCAGCTGTGCTCCTGCCCCAGCCAGCACTGGCCCAACAGTGGGGAGACAGAAGAGGTCAGAGGGGCCCTGCCTGGCCTCGGCTCTCTGCCACCTCTCACAGTGGGGTTAGCTCAAGGCTACCTTTGTTCATCCTCAGCCCTCCACTGCACCTGGCTAAACAGAGGCCAAGCGGGACAGGACTCCATCCAGGGTAGACTCTCCCCATACGCAGCCCCACCTCCTACCTCTTTATGTGATGGGCTTGGGGCTAGAGCCCCCATCCTTCCTGCCTTCTCCAAAGAGGAAAGTGAGAGGGGCCTTGAGGGACAGATCCCAGTTTATGTACCAAGATGGAAATCGCCTCACCTTCTACTGCGGTTAGAGCTGGGTCTGAGAGAACCCCCAGTATCGGGACCCACCCTCAGAGGCGGGGGCTTGTGGGACAGGTGTGCCCTCATGGTGGTGCTCAGCCTGGGCGCTTATAGCTCACCGGCAGGTGAGAGCAGGGAGGCTCTCAGAGGGGGCAAACAGTGCAAGGCCAGGGCCAGCTGCTGAAGCTTCCATTTTAGAGCAGGCCCAGCATGCCGGCCCGGGCTGCTCTTCTCCCCAAGGAAGACATGAGCTTGACCCAGTGAGCTGCCTCTCTCTCTCCCCAGAGCTACTGATGCTGGGTAGGGCGACCCAGGAGCTCATGGCTTCCACAGCTCCCTTCACAGAGGACAACCCTAAGGCTCGGAAGGATGAATGGAGGGGCCGGGCAGTGGTGTACCCGCCTAAGCACACTTAGTACTAAGCACAAGGACACGTGCAAGGATCTGGGTTCAAGCCCCAGCTCCCCACCTACAGGGAGGAAGTTTCACAAACAGTAAAGCAGGTCTGCAGGTGTCTTTCTCCCTCTCTCTCTCCCCTCTCAGTTTCTCTCTTTCCTATCCAATAAAAACGGGGGGGGGGGGATGGCTGCCAGGAATAGTGGATTCGTAGTGCTGGCATTAAACCCCAATGATAACCTTGGATGAAGGCACTGGTCTGCATCAAACAGGAGGGCAGCAGAACCACCAGGCTGAGGGAGCCAGTACCTGAGACTAGCCACCTGCAGGGCCTGATCTTGGGCCGGCCCACCTGGAAGCTGGGCAGTCGGCAGGGTGTAGAGGGCAGAGATGATTGGTGTGTGTGGCTCTCAGGGCCCCCAGGCTCACTCCCTAGTTTCTATGGCTGCCCATCTTCCTGTACCCTGCCAGGCCCTGAGCACGGCACACACATCTGCTCATTTGCTGTGCCTCACTTCTTCTGACTAACACTGAGGAATCACCCCTTCAGGGTACTGGGCCCAGCATCCAGCAGCAGGAAATGCCCAGCCCAGCCCACCCAGAGCCTGCCTGACCCAGCAGGAGTATGCCAGGCTCAGTCTGGGCCAACTCCAGGCAACCCCGGAAGTGGAGGTGGGCCCTCTTCCACCCGCACTGGGCAGAGCAGCCCTTCCATCCAGGCTACCAGTCCCACTGACCCCCAGCCTCAAGGTTGTCTGTGTCTAAAGTCTCCACTAGCCCACCCAAGCTCAGCGTGGGGGCTGGGATGGGGGCTATGTGGGGGGAGGCAGTGAGGTAGTAAGTGCTGAGTCCCTGCTATAAACCTAGCTCCAAGGGGCCACAGACTGGCCTCTGAACCCACCCTCAAGAGAGACACAAAGCTTGCCTGAGGAAGAAATGGAAGCCTGGCATGAGGGTGAGGGTGAGGTGGGGGGCCCAGTGTCCCTGGATGTCCACTGAGCCACTAACAGGATGGGTTCATTATCAGGGAGGTGAGGCTTCAGACAGCATCAGGACTCAGAGAAAACCACAAATCTGACACAGCCCCCAACCCCCAGGCTTGGCCCCTGCAGGTTGGCATCTATCCCAGCAGGACCTGCACTGAGCGGAGAAAGCAGAGGAGGCTACTGAGGCCTGAGGGAGACAGCCAGCTGGCCCAGGGGCTGAGACTCTGCCTCCTGCTCGGCCCTGGAAGGGCCACAGGCCTGCGAACATTCTCCTCCTCCGTCACCCACAGCTTTCCGAAGGAGCCCTGGCTGGCCCATAGAGGCCTGATGTAGGTTCAGACACAGGCCTTTGTGCTAAGTCAGTCACGTCAGTGTCTACTAAAGTGGCAGGCCCCCTGTGGCACATCTTGAGGGGTCCTGTAGGGCAAGTCTCTTCTCAGACCTCTGTCCTTCCATGAAAGGCTACCCCGGGGAGGCTGTAGTGACAGTCTGATGTCTCCTCTCACTCAGAGACCCTGGAAGCCTCTCTGTTAGGTGTGTAGGGCCCCCGCTGCCCTGGGTAGCCATAGTCAGAGTCCAAGAACTATGATGAGCAGAAACTCTGAAACAACTGAGCCAGGAAGGGGTTGTGTGGAGCTCAGTGGCGCAGCCGAGCCTAGCTTTGCAGCCCCCTCTCAGGGGCTATCAGCAGTGTGAAACCTAGGAAAGTCACCTCACGATTCAACTTCCGGAGGCGGAGCTACGAGCAGCAGATCGCTTTCTCTCCTCTCCTCTCCTCTCCCGGATCAACTAGGAATACCAAAGGAGACCACCCGGACCGAAACAAGACAGGACTAGAATGACCACAGAAACCCAGTAAATCACCCGTGAGTACAAACACGCGTGGCTGGTGACAGAGAGGAGAGAGGGGCCTAAGGAGAGATTAAGTGACTGCTAACAGTTCGACAGTCTGTCAGTGGAGACACCACCTCCAGTCTGCTCCACCAACAAGGGGACAGCTGAAGGGAGGAAAGGACTCCCCAGAGACTCACCAAGTACAACTCTGAGTCTCCATTGCTACTACCCTCAGAATCTGGAGCAGCAACAGGGAGGGACACCAGGGCACAGAGATCTAACCGGGAAACTCAGGAGAAGACCTATACCTCGGTGGCATAGCTGAAGGGCTGTGAAAGTCTCTTTGCATAACCACTGGATTATCTCTGCCACACCCTGCTTTATCTCTTGGTCAGGAGTCATTGATTAAGCCAAGAAGCCTATTGATAGTTTAAAAGCCCTCAGGCTACCATAGCCTACAGGGGAAAAAAAAAAAAAAAGGCTTTTACACCACTGAACTCCAACTCAGGGATTGAAAAAACTGTTAACTTATATAAAATGGTTAAAACAACAAGAAAAAATAATGGAGACTCGAACCAGGACAAGAGTCCAGCTAAAAGTCCTCCAGAGGGCGGAGCACAAAACAACGAGTTCAACATCCAAACATTAGCTAAGGAAATAATAACAGGAGTGAGTAAAGAATTTGAAAAAATTGTAATCAGAACTGCAGGAACAACAAATGAGAATATGGAAGAAAATTCTAATAATCTCATGGTTATTAGAGAGCTGAAAGCTGAAATTGCTGAGCTAAGAAGGCAACTAGCTGAACAAGCTAAAACAGTATCAGAGCAGGGCAACAAAATAGATGAACTCCAGAAAGCAGTAGAGGGCAGAGAGAATAGAATCAATGAGGCTGAAGACAGAATTAGCAAGATTGAGGATGAATTAGAGACAACTAAAGAAGAAGTAAGAGATCTCAAAAAGAGATTAAGAGATGCTGAAAACAACAACAGAGTCCTATGGGATGACTTCAAAAGAAACAATATACGCATTATTGGCTTACCAGAGGAAGAAAGAGAAGGGGAGGAAGAAAACGTTCTCCAGGCCATAATAGCTGAAAATTTCTCTAGTCTAGACAACACCAAAGACATAAAGATTCAAGAAGCCCAGAGGGTCCCAAACAGAATTAACCCAGACCTAAAGACACCAAGACATGTCATACTTAGATTGGAAAGGAATAAGGATAAAGAAAGGAAAGTCACCTCACTTCTCTGGGTTTATTTGATGGAGCTAATAAAGCCTCCCTAGGTGTCACCCGCCCCAGGGGGCATGAAAACAGTCATCACTAGGTGTGGCTGTGGGGCCGGGGGCAGGAGCTCAGGAACACATCTCACTGCCCACCGGCCCTGGACTGAGGCTGATGGGGCTGGTGTGCACCAAACAGCCGAGTGCCACCCACACAGTCAGGTTTCAGAATGTGAGAGGTCAGCTGGAGAACTGGGGGGGTAGGGGGAGTGGAAATGCTGCCTTGAAGGTTAAGCGGGATGTCTGGTGACCCTGGGCCCTGTGGGAGGGGCAGGTGCTGAACCACTCTGCCTTTGCTGAGTCTAAGAGAACAGAGAGCAGATATGGGGAAGGCACCCAGTCCTTGAAGTAGTCTCCGGCAGCAGAACCTTGAACTATGGGCTGGGGGGCTCCTCAAACTCAGCCAGTAGCTAGTAGGCTCAGCCATGCTCCCCCCACCACCTCACCCCCAGAATTCTGCCTTCAGCAGAATTGCTGGAAGCTGAAGGGTTCTCATAAGTCGTTTAAATTCCTATCAGTTTGCTCAGCTCTAGTGGGGGGGGGGGGAGGACTGAACCTGGGACTCTGGAGCCTCAGGCATGAAAGTCTCCTTGCATAACCATTATGCTACCTCCCTACCTCCCCCCATCTTATCAAGTTCTCACTTGCTGTTTGAGTGTGGAAACTGAGGCCTAGAGCAAACACTCACTTCCCTGGGCAGGGATGGAGTACTTCATCCCAGACTTAGGCCCAGCTCAAGGAGTTTCTGGACCAGGCTCCCTCAGGCCGACTCACCAGCCATTGCTAGAGCCACCGTTGCCTCTTCCTGGAAGCTGCCCAAGTTCCCAGACTGAGTGAAGAGCACCCAGCCTGCCCTGTTCTGGGAGGCCTTCAGGAGATTTAAGGAAGGCAGGGCCAGTTTGCATGTGCTGCATTCCCACAGAGGACCAGGGCTTGGGGGTTGAGGGGTGGGCAGCCTGATGTCAGTGCAGTGAATCCTACAGTGGCAGGCAGAGCTGAGGGCCTTTGTCCCAGGCCCTGGGTATGACTGAGCCTCCAGACTGGCATGGAATGACTTTTAAAAATTTTTTTGTTTATCTTTATTTATTTATTTTGTAAAGAGACTGAGAGAAATTGTGAGGGAAGGGGGAAATAGAGTGGGAGAGAGACACCTACAGACCTGCTTCACCACTCATGAAGCTTTCCCCCTGCAGGTGGGGACCAGGGGCTTGAACCCAGATCCTTGCTCACTGTAATGTGTGTGCTTAACCAGGTGTGCCAACATCTGGCCCCCATGGAATGACTTCTTAGCTTCCTTACAACTGTTCCTTTCCTGGGTCCTGGAGATGCTTTCTGCAGATGGTTTGGCAATGATGTGAGTCGAAAGGCCTGAACATACAATCACCTTTAACTCAGTAATTGCATTCCTGGGAATCTCAGGGAGCTTAGCCTTCAACTTGCTCTGTAGTCTTTCTTTTTTTTTTTTTTCCCTTTTGTTGCTCTTGTTGCTTTACTGTTGTAGTTACTGATGTTGTTGTTGGATAGGACAGAGAGAAATGGAGAGAAGAGGGAAGACAGAGAGGGAGAGAGAAAGACAGACACCTGCAGACCTGCTTCACCACCTACGAAGCGACTCCCCTGAAGGCAGGGAGCTGGGGGCTTGAACGGGGATCTTTGCGCCGGTCCTTGTGCTTTGCGCCACCTGCGCTTAACTTGCGCTTAACCCGCTGTGCTACCACCCGACTCCCTTGCTCTGCAGTCCTAAGAGAGCTATACCTTGGACTTCAGTTTCCCCATCTGTGACATGGAGGGCCATAAACACATGACCATCACACCTCATCTGCCCCATGTTCCACCCCTGACAGACATGACTAAGTCCCTCAGTGGTCTGAATCCTATGCCTTGTAGCAAGTCCCAGGTGACCTATCTGGAAGCAGAATGTTCCCCTTACTCACTGAATGGTCCTTGCAGTGCCATGGAGCTTGAGTGACCTAAGATCTAGAAGCGTGTGTGTGTGTGTGTGTGTGTGTGTGTGTGTGTGTGTGTGTGTGTGAGGCACTTGTAGCTGTTGCTGAAGCACCTACTCCAGCCTCTCCAGACACAGTCTCTGCCCTGGTTTCACCCCTGCAGTCTCTGCTTCAGCCTCAGGATGTTCCTGGACTTCTAAGGTAAAGTGTGGAGTCCACTTCCCCAGAGCCTCCCCAGCTCCCGACCTCCAGATCCATTCCCGCTGTGAGGATCCCACACCGGGAGGTGAGGAGTAAGGGGTGTCGCCCACCCCTACCCTGTTTAGGCCAGTAGTGTCAGGGCTGGAGGGGTTTTCTGTGGAGCCCAGATCGGACCCACCCAGGTTCAGAACCCACTCTGGAGGGTTACACAGAGCTGTGCAGCTGTGCTTGTCAAATGGGCTCCGATGTCCTGAGATGTGTTACAGAAAACCCTCCACAGCCACATCTGCCCCCTGTGTGGGCCCGGCAGGCCATGGCAGGTCCTGAGAGCCAGTTGCTTGTAACTGGGTGGCATCTCTCTGCTCCTTTGCTCAGCCAAAGTCTCGAGCTCCCCCCCCCCCCGAAACCACTAACATGCTGCATGCCAGATGGTGACATTCTGAACATGGGAATCGAGTCTAGACCTGCTGAGGAGGGGAGAGGCAGGGAGGGCTTCTAGGAGGAAGGTCTGGAGTGGAGGCAAAAGGACTACATAGCCCTGGACAGAGGAGGAGTGGGACATGGCTGGCAGGGGGAGGGGAGGTGGCCTCAGCTTTTGGGATTGTCACTGTGATGAAGTAGCCTGTTCTCCACGGGCACCTGGGAGTCGAATGAGCCCCTGCACTGCATCCTAATTAGATGCACTGGACAACACTCAGCCCTGTGGACACAGGCTGGGCTTGTGGGCCCTCCTCTGCCCCCCTCCTGGGTCAGTGTCTGGCAGCCCCCTGCTCCACCTGGCCTGCAGGTTGCCTAAGAACAGCATTAGAGTCGACCTTGGCACCAGCATTCTGCAGCCGTGTGGCCTTGGGCCTGTCAGTTCCCTCACCTGTGCGTGCTTTAGCAAAAGCCTGTGCACTGTGGACAGGCATGGGAGGGTCTGGTGCCCATACACCTGCAGGGTGGTTGGTGCCCCCTAGTATTCGTGGGTGCCTCACAGCCTGCACTTGCCTCTTACTCTGCCATCACCACTTCCCAGATGGGGAAGCTGATTCTGGTAGACTTGCCCAAGGCTACAGAAAGTCTATGCCAGGAGCTGCTTCCCCTTCAGCCTCAGGCAGGGACCAGGGTGGGGAAGCACAGAGGACCGTGACAACCCAGTCAGTTCCCACCTCATCCTGCCCCCCACCCTCTCTGCACAATGGTGTCCCCTAGCTAGGGCCCCCACCCCACCCCAATGCCACTGGGCCCTAGGCCGCTGGACAGTGCAGGGAACAGTGAGGTCTGCGCCTCCTTTTTACTTCCTGCTTAGAATCAGCCCAAGCCCAACTGACAGAACAGCCAGGGGAAGCTTCAGCCACAGGCCAGCCTGACCCCAGGGTGGGGGCAGACACTGTGTGGGTCTCTAGGGCAGGAGGGAGGGCAAACGTGCATGACTGAGGCAGTGTGACCTGTAACCTGGGGTCACTGAGGACTCTTCAGAGCCCCTTGGTGCTGAGAGGGGGATGGGAGCTAGCAAGAGAACAGGGGAGAGGAGTAGAGGGAGGAAGGCAGAGTCACAGCCCCAACCGCTCCTGTCGGGGCCCCAGTGCAGAGTCCAGCCAGGGATCCACATCCTGGCTCTGAGCCCATTTCAGCTCCGGCCAGATGAGCAGAAGGAGATGATGTGTGTGTGTGTGTGTGTGTGTACGCGTGTCCACATGTGAGCATGCTAGGTCCTGGGAGGTGTCGTCCCTGGACTCTGTCTGGGTCCCCTCCAGCATATGTGTCATGGGATATCTCACCTACTCTCAGCACTGCTCAGTTCTGGTTTATGGTGGTTCAGGGGATTGAACCTGGGACTCTGGAGTCTTAGGCACAAGAGTCTGTTTGCATAACCATTATGCTATCTACCCCCACCCCTCTGGGTTTTCCATCTGTGACCTGTTACATACATGGACTCTGTCCAACCTTGCTACCACTGCCTTCCCTATAATATTGTTCCTGGACCACTTTTTTTTTTTGCCTCCAAGGTTATTACTGGGGCTCGGTCCCTGCACTACAAATCCACTGCTCTTGGTGGCCATTTTTCCCATTTTATTGAATAGGACAGACAGAGAAATTGAGAGAGGAAGGGAAGATAGAGAGGGGGAGAGAAAGACAGACACCTGTAGACCTGCTTCACTACTTGTGAAGCTTCCCCACTGCAGGTGAGGAATCAAGGACTTGAACCCGGGTCTTTGCATGGTCTTTGCACTTAGTACTATGTGCACTCAACCAAGTGCACCACTGCCTGGCCCCCTGAACCACTTTCTGTGGCAACTTCCAGGTCCATCTTCCTAGTTATTATTGTTGTTATTGATGTCATCATTGTTGGATAGGACAGAGAGAAATGGAGAGAGGAAGGGAAGACAGAGAGGCGGAGAGAAAGATAGACACCTGCAGACCTGCTTCACCACCTGTGAAGTGACTCCCCTGCAGGTGTGGAGCCAGGAGCTCGCCCCGGGATCCTAACACCAGTCCTTGTGCTTCGCACCACATGCGCTTAACCTGCTGTGCTACTGCCCAACTCCCAAATTAAATACACTAGTGGGCAATGTGCTCCTCCACCTTTCTCCTCCGGCAGTAGAGACGAACTCAGGAAGTACGTAGGGTAGGGGGCGGGGAGAAGGGAGAAGTGGGAAAGTAGCAAGGGCTAAACCAAATCTCCCGGAGGCGGGGGGGGGGGGGTGAGACCAAACCAATGTAACAGAAAGATCATTTAAATAGACCACAATGTCAAGCAATGTAACAGAAGCAGAACTAGATGCATACCAACAATTCCCCCTTTTCTTTTTAACTAATTGACCATAGTATAAGGAGTGCGGGGTGAACAGAAACCTATATTGTACAGGCATTTTCAAAAAAGAAACTGGCACAAACATGGAAGAACAAGTAAGTGAGCAACAAGAACCAGTGTGCTGCCAAGGGAAGGCCTGAGGGGGCCGTTTCTTGCCTCTGTGGGCATTATCTAGCATGGGGGGGGGATGGCCTAGAGTCCCAAGGCAGCTGGCTGCAGTCAGTCTTTGAGCTTTGCGTTCTCAGCTCAGCCGTGTGTTTCTGGTCATCTGTTACCCGCCCGTGAAGCCAGCCTGGAGAAAACAATATTTTTTTTTTTAAAAAATGTATTTAATTTGGGAGTTGGGCAGTAGCACAGCAGGTTAAGCGCATGTGGTGCAAAGCGCAAGGACTGGTGTTAGGATCCTGGGGCGAGCTCCTGGCTCCACACCTGCAGGGGAGTCGCTTCACAGGCGGTGAAGCAGGTCTGCAGGTGTCTATCTTTCTCTCCCCTTCTCGGTCTTCCCTTCCTCTCTCCATTTTTCTCTGTCTTATCCAACAATGATGACATCAATAACAACAACAGTAATAACTACAACAATAAAACAACAAGGGCAACAAGAAGGAAGAAATAAATAAATATTTTTTAAAAATTAAAAATAATTTATTTTAGTGAAAAAGACAAAAAGACAGGGAAATGATGTATAGAGGGAGAAGACAGAGAGGCAGAGAGGGGGGAGAGAGAGGGAGAGACAGATCAGAGAGAAGAGAGGAGAGTCACTCAACTCTGGCTTAGGGTGGTGCTGGTGATTGAGCCTGGCACCTTAGAGCCTCAAGCATGGAAGTCTTTGCATAACTATTATGCTATTTCCACAGTCCCTGACTGTCATGTTCACCTACTCATTTTCCAGGCCTTCCTTACACAATCCAGAACCTGCTCCCTATCCAGCAAGATCCAGACTAAAGCGGACTCTGAACTCTGAGGTAGTCATAGGCAGAAAGGCACCAGGCTTCCCCAAAGCCATCCAGGACGCCAATGCCTGGTGAATGAATCTAAGGCTGCCCTGGGTGCCCCCTCCAATAGAAAATACTTTCCAGGACCGCCTCTGTGTTTCTGAATCAAGTCTCTGCCCTCCAGTTTGAGCCTGAGTCATCTTCAAGACCAGCCCTGGTTTAGGCTTAGAGACCCAGAGGGTGAGCATGGATGCCCACTACATGGGCAGTCCTGTCTCTGCAGCCCAAGGTCTGTGCTCTTCTTCTCCCCTTTCAATGGTGACACCAACTTTCGTTTTTTAAAATTTTTTATTTATTCCCTTTTGTTGTCCTTGTTGTTTTTTTAATTGTTGTAGTTATTATTGTTGTTGTTATTGATGTCGTCATTGTTAGATAGGACAGAGAGAAATGGAGAGAGGAGGGGTAGACAGAGAGAGGAGAGAAAGACAGACACCTGCAGACCTGCTTTACCACCTGTGAAGCGACTCCCCTGCAGGTGGGGATCCGGGGGCTCTAACTGGGCTCCTTATGCCTGTCCTTGCTTCGTGCCATATACGCTTAACCTGCTGCACTACTGCCTGACTCCCGGCATCAACTTTTCTGATGAGGTCCCTGTGAGGATTCAGCAGCTGTTGTAGCTGAGGCAATGCCATGACCAGTGTGTGTAGCCCCCCCCCCCCCAAAAAAAAAGGCCTGACCAGCTCCAGGGGCTCATAAAGGGGAGATGTCGTGGTGTGTGAGTGCCAAGGAAGTGTTCGCCCTTCCTGGGTGAGTGGAGCAGCCTGGGAGAATTCTGATCCTTTGGAGAGTCTGGACTTAGGAGGATACTGGCGTTATTCTCTGCTCAGTGGACTGGTTCCGGCCTCTGCCAGGCACCAGGACCCATCTGGGCAGACAGCACTGTTCCATGACCCTAGCTGGGCTCTGGACATGGCTTGGAGCTCCCATCCGAGTTGAACCATTTCCCATGGGTGTAGACGTGGGTTGGTGACCTCCGTCTGGAGAAAGAAGATGAGGCAATGCTGGTCTACAGGGCAGAGGGGACAGGACAGGGGCCTGGCATCAGGCACTGGGGGTACAGGGAGCACTCAGCAAGCAAGTAGCAAGACCCCAAGTACACCTCCCTGTCCCCCCTTTGTGGAAGGGTTGAGGACAGGGCCAGCATCCTATGCTCTCTCTCTCTCTCTGACGAGAAGTCCCAGAGTCCACCCCACCCCCAAACTCAGTTTCCCTGTTGTAAATAAGGTTCCTGCTTGGCACAGAATGTGAAGAGGGATTTCACTCTATGGGTCCCTTTTCCTGAGGACTCTGGTTTGTTTGTTTGTTTGTTTTGCCTCCAGGGTTATTACTGGGGTCCAGTGCCGGCACTATGAATCCACTGCTCCTGACAGCCATTTCTTTTTCCATTTTATTGGATAAGACTGATAGAAAATGAAAGAGGAGGGGGAGGGAGAGAGGTAAAGACAGACACCTGCAGACCTGCTGCACTTCTTGTGGGGATCTGGGAGCTTAGACCCAGATCTGATCCTTGTGTGGGTCCTTGTGCTTAGTACTGTGTGCACTTACCCAGGTGTGCCACAACCTGGTCCCCATGACTGTTTTTTTTTTTTTTGCCTCTAGGGTTATTGCTGGGGCTCGGTGCCTGCACTATGGATCCACTGCTCCTGGAGGCCATTTTTGTTGTTTTTATTGTTGTTGTACAGAGATACATGGGGGGGAGACAGAAAAGGGGAGAAAAAGGTAGACACCTTTAGTAAGCCTGCTTTACCGCTTATGAAGCAACCCCCCTGCAGGTGAGGAGCCGGGGGCTCGAACCGGGATCCTTAAGATGGCCCTTGTGCCTCTCACCATGTGTGCTTAACCCACTATGCTACCACTGGGCCCCCAACTCTGGGTTTTTATGGAGGTAATAGCAGGGTGTGTGAGCAGGAGCCCAGGTAGGGTCTGGGTGTCATAAGCCCTTCCATGCCCTCCGAGTGACCCTGGTTTATCTCCTCCAGACAGCTTCCGCCAACTCTGCCCTCCAGCTAATGCTTATCTCCCTGATAAATGGCCCCACTGTCCTAACAGAGGAAGAACTGTCTGCATCCTTCAGGGTCCTCCCAGCCAGGGCTGGATGAGGACCTGGGCCTCGGCACGTCAGCAGTTGGCACAGTGGCTGAAGCTCTCATGCCACTTGCCCTGACATGACCAGATGGGCATGGGGGTGGGGGGGACTCTGGATCTGGGAAGCTGACTATGACATTCCAGCCACCTTCCCATTAAGGCCCTTGGGGACTCTGGTTGATGAGGAAGTCAAGGCCCCGTCTTGGGGCACCCAAGGGGAAGGTAAAACCTTGTTCTCACAGAGTATCTGTCCTCTCTTCACACACTGAGCCATGAACTGATGTCACAGCAGGTCATCAGGGTGACTGTCACCTAAGCCTCCTGTGACCCTGGGCCTTTCAGGGGCCTGCAGGGCAGAGTCAGTCTGTGCCCCTTTGCAGACGATAGTGGTACTCTGAGACACACATACCACAGGAGGAAAAGAATGCCTTCACTTTCCTTTGGTCAGAGGGCTGAGAGCCAGGTCCACCAAACCTCTGTTTCCTCTCAGATCCAGCCGAATGCCAATATAGTCAAAGGCAAGAGTGTCCAAATCCTCAGATTCGCAGCCTCAGTTGACTCCCAGCATATCATTGGCACTAAAGAGCTATCTGCAGATGAATGAATCTAAGATGTCACATGGCTCTCTGATGCTCCAGGTTCCCATCTCCAAATAGGTTTCATTGAAAAAAAAAATTTTTTTTTTTTTTTTGCTTTGGAACTGAGGTGGCTCCCAACACGGGTCAACACCGTAGCTGCTGCTGTGGACTTCAGGGCTTCCCTGCCCTGTCCAGCCCTGCCCTTAACAGTGCTGGGAGCTGAGGCTGGTACTAACATTTGAGAGCCAGTGTGACCATCTTTGCAGCCCCCACAGCATGTGGCTACGAACTTGCATGTTCCATCTTGCTACTCATGTGCCTGAACTCAGCGTCTATTATTGGAAACACTGTGGGTCCTGCCTTCATTTCCTCAGCACTCAACATGCATTGTTTAAGCACATGTTCTGGGCTCATGGGGAACGAGGCACTGGGGCATAGCAGACACCAGAAGAGGCCGGGTGGCTCTCTGCTTTCTGTCGCTGTGGGGCTGGGGGCTGGGGGGGGGGACGGACAGATAACAATGGAGCAAGCACATGACTAAGGACCTAGGTTCCTTGCAGTGCCAGGCTTGCAAGAGCAGGTACTGGGAGGCCTGTCAGGCTGGAAGCTGAGAAAGATGCCCAGAGACAGGGCTGGGAAGCTGGCTGTAAGAGGAAGTTAGCAAGGGAGAAGACATTTTCTAAGCAAAGAGAACAGTGTGGATACAGAGATCAAGTGGTCAGAAAGACCATTAAAACCCCAGAACTTTCAGCCTGGTGTTAACGGAGAGTGGAGTCTGGAGAGACATCAGAGGGTGGCTGTGACCAGAGAGGACGTAGGAACTCTGTCACGTGACCAGGACAAGTCACACGGAAGGAGCAGGAGCCCAGAGGCGATTTCAGAGGTCGCTTTTTGGCTGCTGGGTAGATGAACTACAGGGGCTGGGTGGTGGCGCACCTGGTTGAGTGCACATGTTACAATGCGCAAGGACTCGGGTTTGAGCCCCAGGTCTCCATCTGCAGGGGGGAAGCTTTGGAAGTGGTGAAGCAGGGCTGCAGGTGTCTCTCTGTCTCTCTCCTTCTCTATCTCCCCCTCCTCTCTCAGCTTCTGGATGTCTCTCTCCAATAATAAGTAAAGATAATTTTAAAAATTAGAAAAAAAGTGGTCCAGGAGGTGTCGCAGTGGATTAAAGCATTGGACTCTCAAGCATGAGGTCTCGAGTTCAATCCCCGGCAGTACATGTACCAGAGTGATATCTGGTTCTTTCTCTCTCTCCTCCTCCTATCTTTCTCATTAATAAATAAATCAAATCTTTTTAAAAATTAGAAAAAAGAAGAAGAACAAATGATTGTTCCCTGAAATCCTGGAGCTGATTTTGCTGGTAGAGTTATCACTGGGGCTCAGCACCGGTGCTATGAATCCACTGCTTCTGGCGACCATTTTTTTCCCATGTTATTGGATAGGACAGAAAGAAACTAAGAAAGGAGGGAAGACAGAGAGGGGGAGAGAAAGACAAACACCTGCAGACCTGCTTTGCTGCTTGTGAAGCAACGCCCCTGCAGGTGGGGAGCCAGAGGGCTCGAACTCAGGACCCTTGAGCTGGTCCTTGCGCTTAGTACTGTGTGTGCTTAACTGGGTGCACCACCGCCTAACCCACATTTTTTTGCTGCTGTTTTCTGCCATCTTCCTTGTGTCTTTCTGACCACAGACCCACAGACATTACTCCAATACTTTTCTGAAGGTCCAACAGCCATCTGAGAGCCAGACATCTGGCAGAGCTGTAGAGACACAGGCCAGGGGGGAAGCACACTGACAGGCTGCCTGTCCATCTGTGCCCTGTCTCTCAGGCCTTGTGTTGACCAGTTGGCTGGTCTCCTCAGCCAGGCCAGGCTGGGCAGGATGTGCTGGACAACATCCTGGATGTCCAGGGAGCAGACTAGGTACCTCTCTTCATGTTCCTGTGCTGGCCAGCAGCTGGAGCAACTCTGGCTGGAAAACCCTCCCAGCCCTCAAGCAGAGAACTGACGGGACCATGAGTCTGTGCCTAGGACCTTGTCCCAAGTCCACCTTTATCCCAGCCCCAACTCAGGCAAAAGAGGCAAAAATAATAAGTCTCAGGACAGGTAGAAGGCAGAGAACCTCGGTCTGTACTCAAGAAGAGCCACTGGGGCAAATGTACCACAAGCAGTTGGGGAAAGAGTGAGCTCTCACCACCCCCAGGAGGTCCCCTGGGTCCTCTCCTCATGCCATCAGAATCCTCCCACAAGCATCCTTGCTCCATCTAACCCCTAAAACTACCCCTCTCCAGCTCCTGCGGGACAACCACGGTGGCTGTGACAGCGGACTGGCCTCGTGGCGCCGTCCCTGCCTCCCACCTCACTTACCTCGCTGTGTTCGACACAGGGGTAGGCGGGCTGCAGGAGGTGTTTCCCTTCCATTCTCTGCACTCAGCACCAAACAATAATTGAGTTTATTTTCAACATCTGTAATAAATTTCTCCTGAAACAAAAACACAGAAAGGCCTAAACCAGTTAGTAAAAGCATAAGAAAGCATCTTGGTTTCAGGACACAAAGAAACAGAATCATGTTCCCCTCTTTTCCATCCAGGAAACTTGATTCTGTCTCCAAAGACCTGAGGCCTTGTGGGAGGTGTGTGAAGAAGGCCAGTGTGAGAAGTCTCAGAGATCCTCTTCTTTTTTTTTTTTGGATTTTTTTTCTTTTTTTCTTTCTTTCTTTCCTTTTGTTGCCCTTGTTTTATTGTTGTAATTATTATTGATGTTGTTGGATAGGACAGAGAGAAATGGAGAGAGGAGGGGAAGACACAGAGGGGGAGAGAAAGACAGACACCTGCAGACCTGCTTCACCGCCTGTGAAGCGACTCCCCTGCAGGTGGGGAGCCAGGGGCTCGAACCGGGATCCTTACACCGGACCTTGCGCTTTGCGCCACATATGCTTAACCCACTGTGCCACCGTCTGACTCCCAGGGACCCCTCTTCTGACCACCCCCCACAAAAGCCCTGGGGCAGGGGAAATGGCTACTGAAATATCTCTGCTTCTCCACTGCCCCCCTCCAACCCCCATCCTCCTCCACTCTCTCACCCACAAGTTCTTCTCCCGCAGTCCTGAAGAAATCATACGTGTCCCCAGCTTGGCTGACACAGCCCCCATCCGCAGAAGCCATTGCCTCCATCTCCCCCTTCGCCTCTGCTCCTGGGCAGAGCTACCTTTTCCTCTCTTCTCCTGGCTAAGGGCACGTTCATCCTTTGGGTGTCTGCTTATATTTGCCACCCTCTAGGAAGCTCTTCCCAACCTCAACCAGATTCCCACCGTGCACCTCTGGGTGCCACAAGTGTTGATGCCATACTCCCCCAGAGGACACAGAGCCCCTGCTCTCTGGCACAGGCCCCAATTTCCAGAAGTGCCCACATCCCTCAGTCCTGGGCTGAGAGTCCTGAGAATCAGGCCTGCTGACTGTGCTGTGGACCGACCTAGTCACGTGTCTGTCACCTCCACTTTCACCATGTCCTGGGCTCCAGCACTATATAGCACACGGTACAGCCCCACGATGTTTGATCCCTGAGTCATCCTTGGAGCCCGGGGCTGGCCATCACCAGGTGTCCTTGTTCCGGGATCACTGTCAGACTCCAAGAGGACCCAGCCTTGTCTGGAGCCTGTGACTTAGGTAACCCATGCCCCTTGTTGTGAGAGTGTGTCTAGAATCCTTTCCCAGAGTGATTCTCTTATTTAGAGATGGACCAGCCAAGAGTCTCCATGAGCAGGAAGCAGGAAGGCAAGCTGGGCTTCTGTTCCCCCACCCAGTCCCCAATTTGGAGGACAAGCAGTCTGTAATTTGGCAGCTAATTAGGTCTGGGGTTAGGAGGGATCTCTCTGTGCTAAATGATGCTGTGCTCTCTGGGGGAAGGACGCACCTCTTTCTGGGGACCTGGGGCCTCTGTGCTCTGAGCTCCAGTGTGCTCCCAGGGGCCTGGGCTGTGACCCTAGAGAACCGGGCAGCCGGCTGTCAGTCAGCCAGGGGAAAAGAAGGAGAGAAGAAGAAACGTGAGGCCCAGCCTCCTAGGCCACTGATTGCCCGGGCAGGGGTCGCCTTCAGTCAGCAACTCTCGACATCAAGAACCTCCAGCAGTGAATCCCCAAGGACCAGGACCACATTGTTAGCCAGGGAAATGTCATGGTAACAACCCGGCGGAGGAATCTCACCTCTGTTGCTTCCCGAGCCCAGCCACACACCTCCAGATGGTGAACACCGTCATGCTTATTCCCACTCTCAAACACCTTTCACCTCCTCCTCTCAGAAGCCCACTGTGACTACCAAGAAGTGGGTCAAGAACCACTTCTTGTTCCCATAACTGTGTGTGTGCCCTGTTCTTCCCTTACAGATGCCCGGTTGCATTTCCTTTGTGTGGGGGGTGTGGCGGTTCAGGCAAGACCACCTGAGTGGCCCCGAGCCCCCTGAGAGCCTGGATAGTGTATCTGGAGTGACAGCACAGGGAGAGAGGCTGCACCATTGACAGGCGCTTGTCTCTGAGCCAGGCACCCAGCAGTGGTGTGTCAGCATGTGAGGACCAGTGAAGGAGGAAGGAAGCAGCCTCCAACCCCCGCAACTCAGACCCTGTCAGGCACCTCCATCCCTGCCTCCCCACCTCACTTGTCTCTGCTGCGACGCAGGAGTGGGCAGGCTCAGAAAGATGTTTTCTTTTCAGTCTCCCGCACTCGGCACCAAACAATAATCACATTTATTAATTCAAATTCACCTCCTCACCTGAGATGCAAGGCTCTCTGCCCAGGGGTCTGTCTACCTGTCAGGAGTAGCTGGCATGGGCCTTGGCAGGACAGAAGGGGCAGATGCCCCATGAACAGTCAGGGCTGGCAGGAGCCACACGAGGCCCTGGGAGGGTAATAGGGACAGCTAGGGGCTATGGTGGGGAGATGAAGATGAAAGGGGAGTGGGTCAAGTCCCCTGCCACGACCACCCTCTGGTGCTCCAGAGACCCAGCCTGTCCCCAGCTCACCCACACCCAGCAGCTTCCCCCCACAGTGCTCAGCTCTAACCGTCTGTCGCTGGGGCTGGTGATTCACGAGCTCTGCTCTTCTTTCCTCTTCCCAACTAATTATAGCTCCTGCATGTTTTCCCCCTGGAAAAACGTCTCCTTTAAAAAATATGTATGGGGCCCGGGTGGTGGCACACCCGGTTAAGCACACATAGTGCTATGTGTAAGGACTCAGGTTCAAGCCCCTGGTTCCCCACCTGCGGGGGAGGGGCGTCT
Organism: Erinaceus europaeus; assembly: GCF_950295315.1. NCBI lineage: Eukaryota > Metazoa > Chordata > Mammalia > Eulipotyphla > Erinaceidae > Erinaceus > Erinaceus europaeus. The sequence goes on from NC_080173.1 coordinate 95,340,693, forward strand.
CTTTACAAGTGATGAAGCAGGTTTGCAGGAGGAGAAGGAGGAAGAGGAAGAGGAGGAGGAGGAGGAGGAGGAGGAGAAGAAGGAGAAGAAGGAGAAAGAGGAGGAGGAGGAAGAGGAGAAGAAGAAGGGAAGAAGGAAGAAGAAGGAGAAGGAGAAAAAGAAGAAGGAGAAGAAAAAAAATATATATATACATGTATGTATGCCCAAGACAGCAGTCATTAATTTGGTGAGCACTGCATTGTACAATCAGGCTGATTCTTAGAATGGGAAGATCCCAGGGGCAGTGTGTGTGTGTGTGTGTGTGTGTGTGTGTGTGTGTGTGTGTGTGTGTATGTGTGTGTGTGTGTGTGTGTGTGGTCTGTCCAGCAGAGGAAAGGATGAATGAGTGTGGGACACGGGTGGATGTGAGACACTTCAGGCAGCAGAGCTCAGCCCAACTGGCATCTTGGCTCTGGATCCCAGAGGAATAACAGTCACCAGGACAGCGGTGAGGATTCTACTGAATATGCTATGTGCCGACACACTGCCAAGGTCCCATTATGGGCAAGGGCGTTCAGTCCACTGACATGTGTTGGAGCGGGACCTTGGCCATCCCCACCCCCACATACATACATAGAGAGAAATAATAATAATAGAAGATTATAACTGGGGTTTAGAGGAGGGGTCATTCTGGGGGCTAGAGAGCTTGCTCCCTGAGTACAGAAAATGCTCGGCCGTGTCAGCAGCTCAGGTTCAAGCCCCATCGCCAGATGGAAGTGTTATGACACTGGGGGTAGCTCCGGCAGAGTGACATCTCTCCTTCAGTCTATCTGGGTGAAAATGCCAGCCTGAGAGCAGTGAAATCATGCATGTCCAGTGCCCTGACTCTGCAGGGAAAAACAGAGAGGTCAAAAGTGATCTGAGAGATGATGTACCAGCTAGAGCACTGGACTTGGAATCATGAGGTCCCAAGTGAGAGTCCTGGCATCAAACACAGATCTGATGCTCTTGTCACCCTCCCCCACCATCTCTCTCTCTCTGTCTCTCTCTCTCATCAATAAATACATAACATCTTAAAAAAAGAAGGGGGTCAGTAGGTAGCACAGCAGGTTAAGCGCACATGCCACAAAGTGCAAAGACTGGCATATGGATCCCGGTTCAAGCCCCCGACTCCCCACCTGCAGGGGGTTCGCTTCACAAGTGGTGAAGCAGATCTGCAGGTGTCTGTCTTTCCCTTCCCTTCTCTGTCTCCCCTACTCTCTCCTGTCCTATCCAACAACAACAATGGCAATGATAAGAGTAACAACAAAATGGAAAAAATAGCCTCTAGGAGCAGTGGATTCCTAGTGCAGGCACTGAGCCCCAGCAATGACCCTGAAGACAAAAAGAAGGGGGGCAGGCGGTGGCACACCTGGTTAAGCGCACAAGTTGCCATGCACAAGGATCCAGGTTCAAGCCCCTAGTCCACACCTGCAGGGGGAAAGCCTCACAAGTGGTGAGGTGGAGCTGCAGATGCTTCTCTGACTCTTTCCCTCTCTATCTCCCCTCTCCTTTCAATTTCTCTCTGTCTATAGCCAGTAATAAATAAATAAGGTATGGGGGGAGAGATAGTATAATGGTTATACAAAAAAACTTTCATGCCCGAGGGTCCCCTACACCACCATAAACCAGAACTGAGCAGTGCTCTGATAGAAACAAAACACAACAGCTTTACCTGATTGTAGCACCATAAATGGTGGGATGAGACAGAAATTAAATATAAGCCCTAGGGTACCGGGAGTTGGGAGCCAGGTTGATGGTCACAGCCAGTGTCCTGAGCAGAAGGAGGACTGCCGTCACTGGACCCATCAAGGGCCAGGCAGGCACACAGCCCCCTGGCCTGTCTCTCCCTCACCTTTTAGAATCACAGTCGTTCCCCAGGCCCTGAACCAGTGTTGAGACCACAAATGTTGTCTGAGCTCTTCATGGGACATAGCAGGAAGACAGTGAATGAACAGATGTCTGAGCAGGCCTTTTGGCCAAGGAGGAAGGGAGGGCCATAGCAGGGACCCAGGGAAAGTAGCAGGAAGCCTGTGGTCATCTTAACGTGTCAAAGAAACCCAGAGACAGGGGGAATCAAGTGGTAGCGCAGCGGGTGGCGCAAAGCGCAAGGACAGGTGGAAGGATCCTGGTTCGAGCCCCCGGCTCCCCACCTGCAGGGGAGTCACTTCACAGGGGTTGAAGCAGGTCTGCAGATGTCTCTCTCCCTCTCTCCCTCTCTATCTTCCCCTCCTCTCTCCATTTCTCTCTGTCCTATCCAACAAAGACGACAACAATAATAACTACAACAATAAAACAAGGGTAACAAAAGGGAATAAATGAATAAATATTTAAAAAAAAGAAACCCAGAGACAGAGGATGCTGGTTGCTCTACAAGGTCAGTCTTGGGCAGGAGAAATAGTTGAACAGTGCGTTGCTTTGCCATGTGTGCGACCAGGTTTGAGCCTGGCCCCCATCACACTGAAGGAAGCTACAGTTCTGCGGTCTCTGTTACTCTGTCTCTGTGTCTACTAAAAGGAAGCAGAGGGGGCCAGGCGGTAGTGCACATAGCACAAAGCACAAGGACCTGCACAAAAATCCTGGTTCAAGCCCCTGGCTCCCCATCTGGGGGGGGGGGAGGTCATGGTTGTCTCACAAGCGGCAAAGCAGGTCTTCAGGTGTCTATCTCTCTCCCCCTCTCTGTCTTCCCCTATCTCTCTTGATTTCTCTGAAACAAACATGAAAAAAGATGGCCGCCAGGAGCAGTGGATTCATAGTGCAAGCACCGAGCCCCAGCGATAACCCTGGAGGCAAGAAAGAAAGAAAGAGAGAGAGAGAGAGAGAAAGAGAGACAAAGAGAGAGAGAGGAAGGAAGGAAGGAAGGGTGGATGGAAGGAAGGATGGAAGGAAAGAAAGTTGGAGTTGAAGGGGCATAGATAAACCTAGAGAGATGACACTGAGGGTCATGCACCAGCCACGAGGCTACGAAAAGAGGGAGCAGCCCCAAACTGAGCAGCAGAGACAGCCAAGCTGCGGAAGGCACAGTCCGGGTGTGGCAGAGGGCCAAGGGGTCTAAGAGCTAGTGGAAGGGAGAGAGTGTTGAGAGGGAAAAGCAGGTGCGGGGCCTGAGGGCTTCATAAAACTCAGCCGCCCTGGTGGGGACTCCTTGGGAACTAGGCTGGGCATGGCCCCTGGCGCAGGTGTTGGAGCATGGTGCCTCTTCATCTTCCTGCCTCTCAGTGCGGGAAGACGGCCTGTGGGGGTCCCAGCAGGTGTGAGAGCTGAAGGTGCCTGGGCTGAGTGAGCTGGAGGGACCATCCTGAAAGAGGCTTTCCTGGAACCAGGTCACTGAGACTGCCCCCCTCTGCACCGGCACCTGAGGACCGAGGATGGCGCAGGCAGGGCCAGGCCATTTCACCTCTGGAGGGGGAAGGGAAGCCCTGATGGTGCTGTGGGGTCAGTCTGAGGCCCAGCAGAGAGGCAGTGGAGGGAGGCATGCCTAGAACCCTCCCATCCCCACTACCAACCTGGGTATTGGGCACCCTACCTGGGTCAGGCTGGGCCAATCCCCCAGGCCCTGTTTCCCCCCCCTCTACAAGCCCCCGACATAGGGGGCCATCCCCCTGCTCAGTTTTCTCAGACACTGTTGTCCTAGGATAAGGCTGTGCTTTCTGCCCCAAACCCTGGAGCAGAGGCCTGCTTCCTGGACAGATCTCAGTGCACTCCCAGCCAGCACAGGGCCTCTGCCCCAGTCCTAGGCCGTGCTGGGTTCTGGCAACCTAGAAGGTGTTGACAGCCTTCCTTAACTCAGGCAGGCTGGCCCTGAATCCAGCGTCACCTCCCCCCAACTCTTCTGGACACCTGACACGGCCTGCCTGCCCTGGGTCAGGGCCCAGTGCCCGGGAGTAAGAGCCAAGCAGCTGTCGGGATTTCCGGCGAGGGGCCCCAGGGGCTGACACTTTCACAGACTCTTTTTCAGCCTGGGCTCTCCCAGCCACGTCTGCATGCTTCTGGGGTCTGTGTCTGCAGTTGGGAGCATCTGTCATGGGAAGGCTGTGTGAAGACACATCAGAGACAAGTGACCTGGAGTGACCTTGATTCCAAAAGATCATCACAGGCCCCAAGGATGTACCCTTGAGCCCCAGGGAGAAAGGGAAGAAGCCTGTCAGTCCCCAGGAGAAGGAGGCTCGCACAGGCCTGGACCAGGGCCTCTAGTGATCCTAGAGGAATTTGATGGGAACACCCATTTTTCTGGATCCCTCTTCTTGTGGTGATGTAACAGGAAGCAACACAGAGTAGGTTTGGACACTGACAACTTTGGCCCTGAGAATAAGGCCACTCCTCAGTGTCTTCATCTGTAAAATGGAACTACCAACGACCTCCTCCTCAGAGGAAATCATGAGTGATCAAGATTTGACACGTGGAAGTGAAACAGGAAGGGCACAACCCCCCGGGGCCAGGCAGTAATGCACCAGGTTAAGGGCACACAATACTAAGTGCAAGGACCTACACAAGGACCAGGGTTCAAGCCCCCGGCTCCCCACATGCAGGGAGTCGCTTCTCAAGTGGTGAAGCAGGTCTGCAGGTGTCTGTCTTTCTCTCCCCTCTGTCTTCCCCTCCTCTCTTAATTTCTCGCTATCTTATCCAATAAAATGGAAAAAATGACCACCAAGAGCAGTGGATTCATAGTACTGGCACCGAGCCCCAGGGATAACCCTGGAGGCAAAAAAAATTGGCACAACCCACCCCCCCAAACTTCTCTCTGGAGGCCCCTTTGTCCCTTGGTCCCTTCTGACAAGAGGAGACCCCCAGCTCTCAGTCTCCAGTTCCCTCACAGCCTGAGGTGATCAGAGTTGAAGTCTGAGGGGAAAGAGAAGGCCTGGATGGGAGTGAGGAGCAGGAGGGGGGGGTAGGTAGCCCCCTGCTTGCTGGGACCAAGAGTAAGCCCACCCCCCTCGGGTCTCTGAGCAACAAGAACTTTGGCTTCATGACCCACCTGGGACCCTCAGGCCACCCCTAGGGTTCAGTCACCTTCTGACTCTCTGTTTCAGCCCCTTTTCAGGCCAGCCTGACCTTTGGCCCTGCTCCTCTGACCAGAACGGGAGAAGAGCTGGCTTACCCTCAGACCGTTTTTAGCCCCCAAGGAACTTGGCGTCCTCCCAGCCAGGGTGCGTGGGTCGTAGCTGGGTATTAATAGCTCAGTGGAGGAGGTGGCCAGGACTTTCACAGCCAAAGCCTGGAGGCCTCACATCCTGGGCGGACAGGGTAGCCCTGTCATCCACAGTCCCCTTTGCTGACTGCCCACCCACCCCCATCCGGTACCCAAAGGCTCTGTCATCTCCCTCCAGTCCCCAGAGCTTGCACAGACCTGCCACCCCTTGGGTTGAATCTCTGTGTGGTTCCCTGGGGATGGGAGGCCTCTGGGGTCAGGGCCACAAGGGTGGGTGAGTGGCCTGAGGCAGCTCCACGACAGGGCCTGTGGGAGCCGAGAACAGAGAGGCCTGTGATCAGCCTTCCTCCTTGGCACCCTGCTCTTTTGCCTGCTGGCCTCTCATTCCTAGTTGCCTACTCCACCTCCGTCCCCCCACTGACTGTGGTGCGGACTTGTCCCTGAATATCTGCTCACACTGGCCCGGGATGGAGAAGAGGCAGAAGAGGAGGCGACATCCAGCTGGCTGTAAGGGGCCCGGGACAGGCCCTGGGAGAGGACCGCCTGCACACTGCTGGGGAAGGGCAGGCAGGGAGCAGGACAGAGGGCAGAACAGGCTGCAGGATCACTCTGGGGACCTCTGAGGAGATGCCTGGGCTGTGATGGGGGGGGGGAAGAGCCTGGGATGCACTCCTGTCCCTGGGCCCTCATCCCTGAGGCAGGGAAGGGCAGAGCCTGTGCCAGGTGCTTGGCACACCTGCCTCCATCACTCATCCTGGCTGTGCTAGCTCATCTGTCCCTGGCCAGGCCCACAGGCGCCATGAGGAGGAACCTGATGGGTGTGGAGGTGGGAACTGTGATTATGCACATCTCAGCCACAGGAAACCGGGGCTCCCCCACCCCCAGCCCTGCTGTAGAGACGGGAAACACAGACCTGCTCCCGACCCATTTCATGTTCCTATTTAAACCCTGGGACCCCGTTTTGCATGTTTTGGGGTATCCCTCTTTCACCAGTCCTGCCCTAGCTCATTTCCAGGGAAAAGGACAGTTTCTGGGACTTTGGGGAATGTTCTCTTAAGTCAGCCATGGCCTTCAGCGCCAGTCTGATGCTGACCTCTGAACTCTGACCTCTGACCCTACCTCTGCTTGAGGCCTGAGCCCAGACGGAGCATGGCTATCCACCCTCAACAAGCTCTCAGTGATAGCTTTGGTCTCTGACTCTCCACTCCAAGGCACGTCTGAATGTCAGACATCTAAGGCAGACTGGAGCCAGCCCCTCTGCTCTCTGACGTTAGTTCTTGAAAGATGTCTCAACAATCAGGTCCCGGCTGAGTCCGTACCACCAGCCCCTGATTCCCACCCCAGGCTGAAGCCAAAAGCCAGCCCCAGGCCTAGCAGAACCAGTCTTAGCTTCCCTTCCTGTGCCTCTGTCCTGGGCACACCCCAGGTCCCAGCATGCTCCTCACATTTAGGCAGCCGCCCTCCACCCTCGACGGTTGTCCTGGGGCTACACTATGAATCCACTGCTCCTGGCGGCCAACTTTTCCCATCTTATTGGATAGAATACAGAGAAATTGAGAGAGGAGGGGAGATAAAGAGGGAGAAAGTTGGGGGCCAGGAGGTAGCACAGCAGGTTAAGCGCACATGGTACGAAGCACAAAGACCAGCGTTAAGGATCCCGGTTCAAGCCCCCGGCTCCCCACCTACGGGTGCGGGGTTCGCCTCACAAGTGGCCAAGCAGGTCTGCAGGTGTCTTTCTCTCTCCTTCTCTGTCCCCTCCTCTCTTGATTTCTCTCTGTTCTATCCAACAACAACAACAATAACAATAAGAAGGGCAACAAAATGGAAAAAAATGGCCTCCAGGAGCAGTGGATTCATAGTGCACACATCAAGCCCCAGCGATAACCCTGGAGGCAAAAAAAAAAAAAAAAACTGAGGGAGCTGGGCAGTGGCACAGTGGGTTAAGCACACATGGCAGAAAGCGCAAGGACTGGCATCAGGATCCCAGTTTGAGCCCCCAGAAGGGGAGTCGCTTCACAGGCGGTGAAGCAGGTCTGCAGGTGTCTGTCTTTCTCTCCTCTCTCTGTCTTCCCCTCCTCTCTCCATTTCTCTCTGTCCTATCCAACAATAACATCAATAACAGCATCAGGGGGTCGGGCGGTGGCGCAGTGGGTTAAGTGCATGTGGCGCAAAGCGCAGGGACCGGCGTAAGGATCCCGGTTCGAGCCCCCGGCTCCCCACCTGCAGGGGAGTCGCTTCACAGGCGGTGAAGCAGGTCTGCAGGTGTCTATCTTTCTCTCCCCTTCTCTGTCTTCCCCTCCTCTCTCCATTTCTCTCTATCCTATCCAACAACGAATTGCGTCAACAAGGGCAATAATAATAACCACAAGGAAGCTACAACAAGGGCAACAAAAGGGGGGGAAAATGGCCTCCAGGAGCGGTGGATTCATGGTGCAGGCACCGAGCCCAGCAATAACCCTGGAGGAGGAAAAAAAAAAAAATAACAGCATCAATGATGATAAACAACAAGGACAACAAAAGGGAAAAAATAAAGTTTAAAAAAATGTGAAAGTGAAGTGTAGCCCCTGAAAGTGGGGGACCGGGGCTTGAATCTGGATCCTTGTGTGGATCCTTGTGCTTAGTACTATGTGTACTCAAGTGGTTATGCCACTGCCCGGCCCCCTCCTCCCCATGTTTTGAAGCAAACTGATACAGGGAACGCATCACACCAAGAGATGTACAACTTAGATGAGCAGAGACTGGAAATATATGCTATTCTTGGGTCAGACCTCATAGGTTTGGACTGCAGGGAAGGCTGAGACCATCAGAGGGAAAGGAAGACTAGACATCACATCACTGGGGGGTAGCGCCCCTAAGCCCTGGGCTGGGACCACACTCCCCTGAGGCAGAGGCCTCATACTCTGCCCACATACTCTGACCTGGTGGGAACAAAATTATGATAAAGGTGACATTTCCTCACAACTCCTGCACATTCTTTCCATTCTATCTGCAGAACCCATCCTACTCTCCTCCAGCTGAGAGCTCAGACAGCCTCCAACAGCCTCACTTGTACACTGTGGACACAAGTCCACCTCCACTGTGGGTTTTTCTTTTCTTTTTTTTTTTGCCTCCAGGATTACTGCTGGAGCTCGGTGCTTACACTACAAATCCACTGCTCCCAGAGGCCATTTTTTCCATGTTGTTATTGTTGCTGTTGTCGTTGCTGGATAGGACAGAGAGAAATTGAGAGGGGAGGGAAAGACAAGAGAGGGGGAGAGAAAGACAGACACCTGCAGACCTGCTTCACCACCTGTGAAGTGACCCCCCCTGCAGGTGGGGAGCCGGGGGCTCTTACTGGGATCCTTGCACTGGTCCTTGTGCTTCTAACTATGTGTGCTTAACCTGGTGTGCTGCCGCCCGGCCCCTTCCACGATGGGTTTTAACAGGACAAATGCAACCATGGAGGCAGAGATCTCTGCATGCCGCTCACATGGCAAAAGCTCAGGAAAGAACAGTAACTAGTGCTTGACCAGAGATCAAAGTCCAGCTTTTCCAGCTGGAAGTCAGCAGTCACCCCCTTGCACCCCCCTCTTGAAGTTCTCCTGGGGGACAGAGTTTGGAAACCCTTGACCTAGATTCTAGGCTGGCAGTAGGACCAAAAGTAGCATTAGCTGATGGTTACAGGAGCCGGAATAGCCTGGAGTTAGTCAGGATGGAATTAGGTCACAGAATTCTTAAAACAGAGCTGTTGCAAAAGCCAAAAAAACTCTATGTCTGAGGGTGTCGTGGTTCCCTGATGGCCTGGGCCAGGAATGGTGTGGACTGGCCAAGACAGGATGAGCTTCTGCCTTGGACAGAAAGTGGGGGCCACCAGCACATGCCTGTGAACTTTCTCCTGAAGTTTCCCAATAGGGCCGTCCCCAGTCCCTCCACTGTTTTCCTGGGGACTTCCTGCCTCCCCTCTCCACCAGGGTCAAGGCTAGTAGAGATCCCCCTCCCCTTATCTGACCCCATCTGTTTTCCCCTCCCAGAACTCCCCGTCCAGCTACTAAGTCCCTGGGGCACATCCCAGAGGCCATCCTTATAAGCCCCCAGAAGCCCAGAAGAGTGCCTTGGGACATATCCAGGATCTGAGGCCCCAACTGCTTGGGGCTTCAGGTGAAGACCATGTTTTTAGGAGCCAGGTGGTGGTGCACCTGGTTAAGCGTACACATTACAGTGCACAAGGACACCTGCAGGGGGAAAGCATCACGAGTGGTAAAGCAGGCTGCAGGTGTCTCTCTGTCTCTCTCTTTTTCTTTTTTTTAAGTATTTATTTATTTCCTTTTGTTGCCTTTGTTTTATTGTTGTAGTTATTATTGTTGTGTTATTGGATAGGACAGAGAGAAATGGAGAGAGGAGGGAAAGACAGAGAGGGGGAGAGAAAGACAGACACCTGCAGACCTGCTTCACCACCTGTGAAGCGACTCCCCTGCAGGTGGGGAGCCGGGGGCTCGAACCGGGATCCTTATGCTGGTCCTTGTGCTTTGTGCCACGTGCACTTAACCCACTGTGCTACTGCCCGACTCCCTGTCTCTCTCTTTCACTCTTTTTTTAAAATATTTTATTTATTTATGAGAAAGATAGGAGGAGAGAGAAAGAACCAGACATCACTCTGGCACATGTGCTGCCAGGGATCAAACTCAGGACCTCATGCTTGAAAGTCCAAAGCTTTTTCACTGCGCCACCTCCTGGAGCACATCTCCCTCTTTTTTAAAATTATCTTTATTTATTTGATAGAGACAGCCAGAATACAAGAGGGGAGGGGATGATAGAGAGGGAGAGAGACAGAGAGACACCTGCAGCCTGGCTTCACCACTTGCAAAGCTTTCCCCCTGCAGGTGGGGCTTGAACCTGGGTCCTTGTGCACTGTAACATGTGCGCTCAACCATGTATGCCACCACCCGGCCCCTTTTCTCTCTATATCTCTTCTATCTCCCTCTCAGTTTCTCTGTCTCTATCCAGGAATAAAATATTATAAATAATAATAATAGTCATGCTTTTACATCCATAACCTCTGATTCAGAAGAAAGAGGGCCAGACAGGAGTGTCACACTCAAGGCCACATTGCTGGAAAGTGGCAGGAATGGAATTTGACATGAATGTGACAGCCACTGTTCTCAAGGGCCTGAAAAGAATTGCGGTCCCAGACCTGGAATTAACTACCCCTCAATAGGCAACAGTAGAGATCTATAGTTAAAACACACTGTACCCAGCTCTGGGCGGGGACGGGGGGGGGGGGGTCACAATCTTTGCTATGACTGAGCTGTGCCCCCTGCCACCCCCAGTGACCTTTCCAGGTGGCTAATGAAGGTCTACACACCATTCAGTAATTGGTCTCATTAGGCAGTTGGGGCTGCCCAGGGAGCGGGGTGGCGGATGCTGGGCCTCTTGGGGACAGGCCAGACAGCCTCCCGTTAATTACCTGAAAAATCAGACAATTAGGCCTCCTGCCACCCGCCTGCCCACGTCTTGCTGGCCCCTAATTACGGACGGCTGCTGAGCAGGCTGGGAGTGACCTGAATCTGGACTAAGGACCAGCCGTGCTGGCTCCCTGCCCCCACCGCGCTCCCTCACAGGCTGAGCCTGAGTGGGTGAGTCGCTTATAGGGCCCCTCCCCAGCCTGGACCTTAGCACTACTCCTGCTGAGGGCAACTCTGGAAGCAAAGAGAGTTCTGGTGACCCTCATAGAAGACAGTGGGATGGGGGAGGGGTGGCGGGGGGAGACTCAGGGAAGGTGTTGTAAGAGGCTTGGGGGTGAAATGACTGACTGCCCCTTTCTGTTTAGCTCTTTATTTTTACTAGATAGAGACAGAGAGCATTTGAGAAAGGAGGGGGAGATAGAGAGGGTAAGAGAGTGGGGGTAGATAGCATAATGGTTATGCAAAGAGACTCTCTCGTGCCTGAGGTTTCAAAGTCCTAGGTTCAATCCCCCACACCACTATAAACCAAAGTTGAGCCATGTTCTGGTGAGAGAGAGAGAGAGAGACCTGCAGCCTTACTTCACCACTCATGAAGCTTTCCTCCTGCAGGTGGGGACCAGGGGCTTGAACCTGGGTCCTTACACACTGTAATGTGTGCACTTAACCAGGTGCATCACCGCCTGGTCCCTCTCCCTCTCTATCACCCCCTTCCCTCTCTGTTTCTGGCTATCTCTATCCAATAAATAAAGATAATTTAAAAAGGAAGGAAGGAAGGAAGGAAGGAAGGAAGGAAGGGAGGGGGCCAGATGGTGGCACACCTGGTTAACCACACACATGACACTACTGAATGACCTGGGTTCAAACCCCTGGTCCCCACCTGCAGGGGGGAAGCTTCAGAAGTAGTGAAGCAGGGCTGCAGGTGTCTCTCTGTCTCTTCCCCTCTCTATCCTCCCTTTCCTTCTCAGTTTCTCTCTGTCTCTATCTAATAATAAATAAATAGGTGGGTCGGGCGGTAGTGCAGCGGGTTAAGCGCAGGTGGCACAAAGCGCAAGGACCGGCAGAAGGATTCTGGTTCCAGCCCCGGCTCCCCACCTGCAGGGGAGTCGCTTCACAAGTGGTGAAGCAGGTCTGCAGGTGTCTGTCTTTCTCTCCCCTCTCTGTCTTCCCCTCCTCTCTCCATTTCTCTCTGTCCTATCCAACAACGACGACATCAATAACAACAACAATAATAACTACAACAATAGAACAACAAGGGCAACAAAAGGGAATATAAATAAATAGATGAAAGAAAGAGAAAGGAAGAAAGAAAAAGGAATGACAGAGAAGTGAAAGCTGGCCAGACAAGGGGGTGCTGGGGAGACAGCATCACTCCTGGGCACTACTTACAAGTGGGGAGAGAGCCAGGCAAAGCTAGACTAAAGTGGAGACTGTTTTGTTTTGGTTTTTTTTTTTTGGGGGGGGATCTGGCTGGACTGGCCCCGGGAAGGATTCCTGGAAGCAAGGACCTTTAGGCTGAATGGAGGGGGTGGGGCACAGTGTTCTAGGCAGGAGGAATCACACCTATGAAGGTCTGAGATGAGTCTCCCTCTTTGAAAGGAGAGACAGAGAGACAGTGTACCTAGCTTGCACCAGACAATCAGGCAGCTAAAAGGCCTCTTCCAGCAAGACCGAGCAGGGCGGCTGGGCTGGACACCAGGTCAGATGAGACAGATGTCCTTTCTTCTGAATGTGCTGGGAGTCCCTGCGTCCACGGGCAGGGTCTGAAGGAGCAGATCTGGCCTGGGAGACTAGAGCCTTTCTCCAGCAGGTCTCTGGTAGCATGAAGGTATTTTGCAGGAGCTAGCTGAGCTGTTCTCCCTGACCTACTTCCTCTCCTGGTTTCTGTGCTGAGATGGAAACTCTCTTCCCTTATTCCCCTGGGGTGTTTGGGGATCCAGAGGTGCCCATGGCACAGGGGACACTCCTGGTCCAGAGAGGTCAAGAGGCTGAGCTGAAGCTGTGTGAGGGAGACCTCAGCCCACTCAGCCTCTGTCTTCCAGTGGAAGTCCAGGTCCAGCCTGAGGCAAAACCACAGCACCACGGAGGTGAGACAGAAGAGTGTGTGTGTGGGGGGGGTCAGGCAGTAGCGCAGCGGGTTAAGCACACATGGTGCAAAGCGCAAGGACCGGTGTTAAGGATCCTAGTTCAAGCCCCCGGCTCCCCACCTGCAGGGAAGTCGCTTTGCAGGTGGTGAAGCAGGTCTGCAGGTGTCTGTCTTTCTCTCTCCCTGTCTGTCTTCCCCTCCTCTCTCCATTTCTCTCTGTCCTATCCAACAACAACAACAATAAAACAACTAAGGCAACAAAAGGGGAAAAAGCAAATTAAAAAAATTTTTAAATAAAAAATAAATAAAATAAAAAAGAGAAGAGTGGGGATGCACTGGGAGGCTGCTCAACTGGCCCTCAGGGACCCATACCCCCCCCGCCCCGCTAACTTCAAGGAGGACCCCCCCCCTCCTCCTTGAGGGCTTTCCTCCAGCCCTCCCCATCCCCCAAGTCCTTCCTGAGAAGAAAGCAGGGAGCAGGTGACCAGGACTGACCACAGCGAAGTGGGACGGGTGACTGGGATGTCCCATGTGGCAGCTGTGGGGCCCTTGGGTAGGCCCATGGACATCCCTGAAGGCAGGAGGCTTGAGAAAGCAGAACCACTAAGCAACTAAGCACCCCACCCCCCAAAGCCAAAAGTTAAAGCAAGGGCTCGCTGGGTGTTGTCTGTTTGTTTGGTTTAGTTTTGTTTTGCCTCCAGAGTTATTGCTGGGGCTCAGTGCCTGTACTACAAATCCACTGCTCCTGTGGCCATATTTTCAAAATTTTGGCATAGGACAGAGAGAAATTGAGAGGGGAGAGACAGATAGAGGGAGAGAGAGAGCTAGAAACCTGCAGACCTGCTTTACCGCTTGTGAAGTGACTCCCCTGCAAGTGGGAAGCTGGGGGCTCGAACCGGTTTCCTAACACGGGTCCTGGTGCTTTGTGCTATGTGTGTTAACCCGGGATGCCACCGCCCACTCCTCTCACTTGGTATTTTCTAAATCTCTCTCTCTCTCTCTCTCTCTCTCTCTCTCTCTCTCACACACACACATACCTTTTCTTTCATATACCTATATGAACTCCACCTCAGAGACTCACTGTTTCCTCATCTGGGACACAGAGCTAAGCAGAGACTTTGCCTTGCAAGTTGCTTTGGGAACAGAACAAAACAGAAACATGGGTTGTGGGAGGCTGGCTGAGAGTAGCTGCATTCAAATCCTCCCCATCTGTGATGTGAGTCCCAGAGTGTGAGGGTCTGACACTTGCCAGGAGTTTGCCTTTCTGAGTCTGGGCAGGACCTTGACGATCCTCTGAGTGGTCAAAGGTTCCAGACTCTAGGCCTCTGAGAGGCATCCCAGGCAGCATGACTTCCAGATGAGGGAAGATTCCACAACACCTGGAGTGGATTTGTGGTTCAAACTGAGCTGGACTGTGTCGGAAGGAAGGTCATCAGGGGTGGAGAGGGCAATGGAGAAAGAGAGAGAGAGAGAAAGAGAGAGAGAGAGTTCACATGTGTGTGTGACTTGGGGATGGGACAGCAAAGAGAGCCAGGAAACAGGCATGGAGGGAGCCCTAAGAAGGTCAAGCAGGCTCAACTCAGCAGAGCCTGGGGGAAAGGCCCTTCCAGAAGATGGTGCCTGTGGTAAGGCTGGCTAGAGCATCTCCTGGCTGTGGTAAAAACGGTGGGCTCAGGGCAGGGTGGTGGTACACCTGGTTGAGTGCACATGTTATAATGTGCAAGGACCCAGGTTCAAGACCCCAAACCCCACCTGCAGGAGGGAAGCTTTGCAAGGGGTGAAGTTAAGTCTGCGGGTGTCTCTCTATCTCCCTCCCTCTTTTTCTCCCCCATCCCTATCCAATAATATATATATTTTAGTGATCCAGGAGTGGGCACAGTGATCAAACTGGGGACATGAGTTGGATCCCTAGCAGCACATATGCCAGAGTGATATCTGGTTCTTTCTCCCTCCTCCTATCTTTCTCATAAATAAATAAAATCTTTAAAATAAATAAATAAATAAATATTTTTTAAAAGAAAAGGACCAGATGGTAGTGAACCTGGTTGAATGCACACATTATAATGCACAAGGACCCCGGTTCAAGCCCCCAGTTCCCACCTGCAGGGGGAAAGCTTCACAAAGGGTGAAGCAGGGCAGCAGGTGTCTCTCTGCCTCTCTCCCTCTCTATATCCCCCTTCCTCTCAACTTCCGGCTGTCTCTATCTAGTAAATAAATAAAGATAATAATAAAAAACACTTTTTTAAATGTGGGCTGGAGATGTGGGGAGAGGAGTGTGGATGATGGCAGGTGGGGTGGTAGTGGGGACAGGAGAAAATAATATATAATCACTGATGGTGGGGTGCTGGGCTGAGTACTTCCCACAGACACCGAGTCCTCCCCAGAACTGTGCAATCCTCCCACTGCACTGATGCCATCACCTAGTCTCCGTCAGCCAGGCGCCTCCGTCTTTCTCCACATGAGAAAGCAGCAGAACTGGGGGAGCAATGTGCTTGTCCCCTCGTGCAGTGTGCTGTCTGCAGAGCTGGGGGATAGAGAGCCACAGGATGGCCCCCAGGAGCTCATAGGTCCAGTCCTACACAGAGCCCGGCTGGGACCCCAGTCCTGGAGACTCCAGCGGTTGGGATTTGCTCCCTCCTCTTGGTCTCGGTCTTGAACCCAAGTCTCCTGACTCTCTGAGCCACAATCCTTCTCCTGCACCCCATTCTCTGTCCTGTGAGATGTGAGTCCCAGTCAGGGAAGTAGTGTGCCCTCACCCTCCGGCCTGACTTGGTGGCTGTACCGTCCTCCCCAGCCTTCCTCAGTCCTTGGCCTCTCTGTCTGGCTCCCGCAGCTGTGGGGGCAGTCATGGGGACGCAGTCAGGAAGGTGCGTGAGCTTCTTTTACTCACTGGACCTGGAGAGTCAGCGCCAACAGGGCTCAGGGCAGAGCCGTTGAAGCCTCTTTCTCCCCATCCCACCCCCCACGCTCTCTGCTGGTCTGGGCTTGCTGACAATCTGGGTAATTACCCTGAGTCAACTGCCCTCAACCCTAATTGCCACGGCTCCCCTGGTATTTCCTGCTAAACACATGAATGTGCTGTGTGGGGATCACTAAAGGGACTCAGGGCCTCCATTCTGCTACCAACCACTCTCCTGAAAAACGGGGGTCGTGGGGCCTGACTGCCGGGCTGCCTCTGGGCCTGAGCCTGTTACAGCATCATCTGCAGAGTTTTCCTGTTCCAGAGAGCAAGCAGAACAACTAACTCCAGGCTTCGTTGTTCTCACAGACACAAGCACTGAGGGGTCCTGAGGGCCAGTCTCACTTATCACATTGCTGTACCTGTGAAACAGTCACACGCTTCCACCTTTCTGAGCTCTGAGGGCTGGCCTAGGGGCTAGCACACACATGGTACCCTAGGCACATGTGCTGAGTGGACAGCAGATGGGGTGGCAGACGAAGGGACAGAGAGATGTGTCTAAATTCTCTAACCCAGCTGGTAGCAGAAATAAAGCTTGCTCTGGTTGTAGGCTCCTGCACACTACTCGTCCCAGCCAGTACCCAGCCTGGTGGCTCAGCCAGGATGTAGCCCTTCAGAATGTAGGGGCTTTAGGGGGCCAGGCGGGAGTGCAGCAGGTTAAGCACATGTGGCGCAAAGCCCAAGGGCTGGCGTTAAGGTTCCCGGTTTGAGCCCCCTGCTCCCCACCTGCAGGGGGGCGGTTCACTTCACAGGTGGTGAAGGAGGTCTGCAGGTGTCTGTCTTTCTCTCCTTCTCTTTGTCTTGCCCTCCTCTCTTGATTTCTCTCTGTCCTACCCAACAACAACAGCAATGGCAACAATAATAACAACAAGGCAATAAAATGAAAAAAAATGGCCTCCAGGAGCAATGGATTCATAGTGCAGGTACCGAGCCCCAGTGATAACCCTGGAGACAGAAAGAAAGAAAGAAAGAAAGAAAGAAAGAAAGAAAGAAAGAAAGAAAGAAAGGGAGAGAGAGGAAGGAAGATGAGTCGGGAGGTAGCGCAGTGAGTTAAGCACACATGGTGCAAAGCGCAAGGACTGGAGTAAGGATCCCAGTTCCAGCCCCGGGCTCCCCACCTGCAGGGGAGTCACTTCTTCCCCTCTGTCTTCCCCTCCTCTCTCCATTTCTCTCTATCCTATCCAACAACAATGACAACAATAATAACTACAACAATAAGAAATAACAAGGGCAACAAATGGGACTAAGTAAATATTTAAAAAGAAAAGAAAAGAAAAACGTAGGGGCTTCCATACCCTGCTAACCTCCCCTGTTCCCCATCTCTGAGTGGCCGGTGTTACTAAGTCCCAGGGGACCATATGGTTTGACCCAGGAAGATCATGTACACCTGAAGGAGGATACCATAGTCTGGACCAACAGACTTCTGTCATTTGAATATACTTCTAGGATCCAGAGCCGAACAGAGGACACAACCAGGAGGAACGGGGAGGGAGTTCCCTTCCAACTTGCCCTTTCCCACCAAGACACGGCAAGGAGAAAATGAACATCTGGGCTGGTGGTTCTCAAAGCTGGTGTCTGGCTCCCGGGAGAAAGGGGCCTGATGAGCTCGAGTCAGGCAGCACAGAGGTCTCAGAGTCTGCAGGTAGCCTGTCCCAGCTCAGCCCCTGAGCCAGAGGCTGCCAGACCCAGCTGCCACCTGCCTTCACAGGCTGGGGTTCCTGGGCGCTGGCAACCTGCTTCTCTCAAAGCTTTTGTGTACTCGTTCCAAGTCAGAGGCTCAGGCATATGGCAGTGTCCCAACCACACTGTCTGCTGGACCCAGCTGAGGTCTGTGGTCCAAGCTGTGTGTGGAAGAGTCACCTCTAGCTGAGGGGATGGCTGGGCAGGCCTCCAAACAGCATATGGAGGTGACCCTCGGGGACTGAGCCTACAAGGAGTTTGCAAAGCCCTGCCCCAGTCCATGCTGGGCTCTCAAGTCTGAAATCCCCTTCTCCAGTGCCCCTACTCCAGGCTGATCCCTGCCTCCCCCCCAGAACACCCCCGTCCCCACCCCCAGCCTGGGGCTAGCTGCCCAGGAAGCTCTCCTGGGAACAGTTCCTATGCCCACACATCGCTGGATGTGGCCAGACACACGTCCCGCCTGCGAGGAGGTCGGGTGGGGTGGGCAGCACCTTCCTGGTGCCTACTCAGAGGCACGTCACAAGGACAGGCTATTCCTGGAGTCAGTGACATGAGCTGGACCTACGGGGACTGTACCCTGGGTCCATAGGGCACAGACAGTCCTCTAGCCAGTAGATGGCACGCTCTCCTGTGACTGGGGGCTGCAGCTTGCCCTGCTGAGCCTCACAGAGCAGGCTTAGGACTAGACAAAGCTCCCCTCCTGAAGGGAAGGGGCTCCATGACAACACCCCACTTTCTAGCATATGGCTGTGGGAGTGGTCGTGATTTCCTAACTCTCCATCGCTGGGTATCTGTGTTACTCTGGGCTTCTCTTTAGAAACAGGGTTGCTAAAAACATCCCCAAAGCAGGGGAGGGTGGGGGTGCGGTATTGTCTTGTCCCCAACCCCCAGGGTTCTCCCACAGGCACCCCCATCTTCCGCACACACGGTTGTTTCCCAGATGCACTGACCCTGCCGTGACTCCATAGTTGTCACGTCTGGATCACTTTCCCTCCTTGAATCACTCTCACAGGTGCACCTGATGACCAGACAAGACACTAAGCTCAGGACAGGCTGAAATGGAAAAAAGACCTTCAGGGAGGTGGCTCAGTGGGCAGGGCATGAGAGCATGACTTTGATCTCCAGAACCCTATGTGCTTCAACCGTGCTCTGGTTTCTTTCTTTCTCTCTCTCACAAAATAATATACATATGTGTGTATATACACACACACACACACACACACACACACACACATATATACATGTGAACTATTTATTGGTGGTCTGGGATGTGGTGCAGTGGATAAAGTATTGGACTCTTGAGCATGAGATCTGGAGTTTGATCCCTGGAAGCACCTGTACCAGTATGATGCCTGGTTCTTTCTCTCATTCCTCCTATCTTTCTCATTAATAAAATTTAAAAAAAAGAAAAGGAATACTGGGCAGGGGTAGATAGCATAATGGTTCTGCAAAGAGACTCTCATGCCTGAGTCTCCCAAGTCCCAGGTTCAAGTCCCTGCACACCATAAGCCAGAGCTGAGCAGTGCTCTGGTTAAAAATAATAATAATAAAATAAAAGACAAAAAAAGAAATATTTATTAATAGAATTAAGGGAGAACCAAACATCACTCTGGCACATACGAAGCCAGAATTTGGGGCCTCACGGCTCCACGTCTAAGACTGTAATGACTGTATCACCTCCCAGGGCCACAATAAATAAATCTTTAAGAAATAAGTTCAGCAGCCCAGGAGATGGTGCATTGGATACAGCATGAGACACTCAAGCTTTTTTTTTTTTAATTTTTTATTTAAGAAAGGATTAGTGAACAAAAGCATAAGGTAGGAGGGGTACAACTCCACACAATTCCCAACACCCAATCCCCATAACCCACCCCCTCCCATGGTAGCTTTCCCATTCTCTATCCCTCTGGGAGCATGGACCCAGGGTCGTTGAGGGTTGCAGAAGGTAGAAGGTCTGGCTTCTGTAATTGCTTCCCCGCTGAACATGGGCATTGACTGGTCGGTCCATACCCCCAGTCTGCTTCTCTCTTTCCCTAGTAGGGTGTGACTCTGGGGAAGCTGAGCTCCAGGACACATTGGTGGGGTCTTCAATCCAGGGAAGCCTAGCCAGCATCCTGGTGGCATCTGGAACCTGGTGATTGAAAAGAGAGTTAACATATGAAGCCAAACAATTTGTTGAGCAATCATGGACCCAAAGCTTGGAATAGTGGAGAGGAAGTGTTAGGGAGGTACTCACTGTAAACTCTAGTGTAGTCCTGCTTTCAGGTATATATTTTGCAGTAGTTTATGGATACGTGTGCACATAAGCTCTCTCTCACAGAAACTGGTATATATCTAGGTTATGGGACTTTGTTAGAAAGTGAACTACATGAGATGAAATTAGAGTGTACTATTAAAGGAAAGGTCTCACCTGAGTAATGAAGCTGAAGGGTTGTCATTCCACACGTGAAGTCTCTGGATACATTCTGAGGTGAAGCATGTTGAGGTAGCAATCGTTGCTTTGACTCAAGCATTTTTTAATAGAGACAGAGAGGCAGGAAAACAGAGTGAAAAAAGCCACAGCAGCAAGACTTCCTTCAGTGCAGCGAGAGCTGGGATCACACCCGGCAAAGCAGTGCGCTACCCAAGTGAGGCACTGTGCATGCCCAGCAGGAGGTTCTGGGTTTGATCCTGGGCATTGAATCTGCCACACTGATGCGCTGGTTGGAGACTGCAGCCGCCACATATGAGCCACCCTGTAAAGGGATTTTTTTTTTTGTTTGCCTCTAAGGTTATTGCTGGGGCTCAGTGCCAACACTACAAATCCACTGCTCCTGGTGGCCATTTTTTCCATTTTTATTGGATAGGACAGAGAGAAATTGAGAGTGGAGGGGGAGAAGAAAGGGAGAGAGAAAGACAGAGAAGTGGTCCGGGAAATGGTGCAGGGGATAAAGCACTGGACTCTCAAGCGTGAGAGTTTGATCCCTGGCAGCACGTGTATTAGAGTAATGTCTGGTTCTTTCTTTCTCTCTCCTCCTTTCTAAAAAATAAAATCCATCTTTCTAAAAAAAAAATAAAATCTAAAAAGAGAGAGAGATGACTGCAGACCTGCTTGCTCTCTTGTGAAGTGTCCCCCCTGCAAGTGGGGAACTGGGGGCTCAAACCCGGAGCCTTGTGCAGCTCTTTGTGCTCAGTACTGTGTGCACTGAACCAGGTGTGCCTCTGCCCAGCCCACAAAGGGAAGCCTCATGAGTGGTGGAGCAGTGCTTGTGGCATCTCTCTTTCTCTCTTGGCTACACCCTTCCTCTCTGCTTCTCACCCTCTATTTAAAAGAAAAAGGTCTGGGTCTGGGTAGATATAGCCTAATGGTTATGCAAAGAGATTCTCGTGTCTGAGGCTCCCAAGTCTCCGTTTTTATTCCATAAGTCAGAGCTGAGCAGTGCCCTGGTAAAGGAGGAGAAGGAGGAGGAGGAGGAGGAGGAGGAAGAGAAGAATGAGAAGAAGAAGAAGGAGGAGAAGGAGAAGGAGGAGAAGGAGAAGAAGAAGAGGAAGAAGAAGAAGAAGAAAGAGGGAAAGAAAAAAGAAAGAAAGAAAAGAAAAAGGTCTTCCAGGAATGGTAGAATTGTGCAGGAACAAAAACCCTGGCAGAAAAATGAATAAGTAAATATTTAGGGACCAAGAGACAGCTTACACATAGAAAGCCAGGCTTACCACGTGTGGGACTCTGGGCTGGAGCATCAGCACCGCCTGGGAGATCCCCAGAACAAGGGGAAATTCTGCAGCTGGTGGAACAGTGCCATGGTGGCTAACCCTCCCTTTCTCACTCTCCACTTCATCTTAAAGAGATGAAAAGGAAAGGGGGGCAGTTGGTGGCACACCTGGTTACACACACGCTACAGTGAACAAGGACCCGGGTTCAAGCCCTGGTCCCCACTTACAGGAGAAAAGCTTTGCGAACTGTGAAGCAGGGTTGCGGGTGTCTCTCTGTGTCTTTCCTCTCTATCTCCCCCTCCTTTTCAATTTCTCTCTGTCTCTATCCAATGATAAATAAATTTAATTTTAAAAAAAAGGAAGAGAGGGAGGAAGGGAAGGAAGAAGGAAGAAAAGATTGGCCTAGAATCATGCACATGGGAGCGTCTGACACTGCACTGAGAGAGATGCTTGAAGAAAAAAAACGGGGGAGTCGGGCGGTAGCGCAGTGGGCTAAGCGCACATCCCGGTTCGAACCCCCGGCTCCCCACCTGCAGGGGAGTCGCTTCACAAGTGGTGAAGCAGGTCTGCAGGTGTCTGTCTTTCTCTCCCCCTCTCTGTCTTCCCTTCCTCTCTCCGTTTCACTCTGTCCTATCCAGCGATGACAGTAATAACAACATAACTACAACAACGATAAAACAACAAGGGCAACAAAAGGGAAAACAAACAAACAAATAAATATTTTTTTAAAAACGGAAAGACACATTCTGTACCTAGTTGCGTGGTCCTGGGTTCAAGTGTCCTATCCACTGTGTTCCCTGGCTGAATCGCTTCGCCTATCAGAGCCCAGCCTGAGCGTGCGTGAAGCTTGTTGGCCACAGATACTCCCTGAGGACGTGCAGCCATTTATACTCCCCTGCTCCTGCCTAGGCTTCTTCTGCTCTCCATCTTCCCCCAGGTGCTCTCAAAGGTTCTGTCAACCCATCCCTTTCTACAGATGAGAAACTGAGGCACTGGGCACTGAACACCCCTACCAGGGGCCTGGAGGTCCCAACTCTGTCCTACAGGACACTGACTGCCCCCTTCCTTCAACACACACACCAGCAGTCTCCTGCTGCCTCTGTAGGGCTCAGTGTACGTGAAGGACGGCCATTCTGCCCCCTCTTGGTTTCCTGGTCCTGTGTTGTGAGCCTCCCCACCCCACTCCCAGCAGAAAGGGCTGTACCAGGAGGCCTGCCCCAGACTTCTGCTCAGGCCCTGGGTTTCATTCCCCTTCCATGAGAACCCAGAGAACCCACCCGCCCTGGCCAACCCCCTTCCTCCTGAGGACCTGGTCCTGCCTGGACCAGACCTTCTGGACCCTGAATGGCCCCCCAGCCCCAGCCCCGTCCTGAAAGGGTGGTCACCAGATTGCCAGAAGGTGGGCAGCATGAGGCAGGCTGAGCTGCTTTTCCATGGAGGTGGGGAGGCTCAGCTTCTAAATGCCCAAGGCTCAGGGCTTGATTTCATTCTGAGATGCAGAGTTGGGGCTCAGGGACACAGCCAGCCGGGAAGCAGGGAGACATGATCCCACAACCCCCCCCACCTCAGCACTACTGGAAGGGGCTCTTGCTCTGAGCGCTTATGGGGTTCTGCTGCGAACACAGAGCCTGCCACTAGGAGCCCGGTGCCACCACCTCGGCCAGGCTGGTCACCCTCCGTAATGTCAAGTCCAGGGCTCTGAGCCAGCCCTCAATATCAGTTCGGTCCCAAAAGCACTGGGGGAAGCAGATGTGGAGAGGAGTCAAGGGTGGGGGAGAAGCCAGGCCTTCCCGGAACACTTCTGCGCCCCTTCCCATCGGGAGCACCGGCCCGCCCCCTCCTCTAGGGAACCCCCCCTCCAGACTGCGGCAGCAGCATTCCCTCAGGGCTCCCACCCCCGCAGGCCCCCCCAGGCCCCTCCTCTGCTCCAGGTTGGGAGCACAGTGATTCAAGTTATTTTTAGCCAGCCGCATCCTCCAGGAGACTGGAGTCAAGGGGAAGCCGCCCCCGCACCTCCAGGAGCTGCTTGCGGAAAAGGATCGATTAAAACCCCCAGCGCTGTGAGGGCCCGGTGCCAGGACGGCCGCCTGCACTGAGCCAGGCAGAGCCAGCCCTCACCCACTGGCTGCCAGCACTGAGCCCTCTACGGCACTCACTCAGCAACTGTGCCCCAGCCCATCCTCTCCCGGCCCTGGCCCTGCCCCCTTCACCCTCACTCTGTCACCCCTCTCTGGGCAGGTGCATCCCATATGTCCAGAAGAGACTGGGGGCCCAAGAAAGAACCCCTGAAATCGTCTGCCTGGCCTTGTCTGGAGAAGGCTGCTGAGCTAGGCAGTGCCTGTGGCCAGGACATTACTCTGAGCCCCATCTTGCGAGTGAGGACGCCAGGCCACAGAGTGTCTGAGTGGCACCGGGCTGCTGAGTGCCAGGCCTGCGCTAGTTATGCCCTTGGGCCTTTACCTGTGTTTGCCTGAGAATGTGGGGGACCAAGGAGTGCACAGAAGGCACAGAAATGGAGTGGGGGTGGAGGTTGACACCCTACAAAGGAGCCACTGCTCAGACTGTCCTGTCACCCACAGGGCAGTCTCGGGCCTCGTCCCAACGCAGAAGAGCTTCCTGGAGTGGCTCTGACAAGAGAGAAGAGGCTGGTCACACCTGCCTCTGCAAGTCAGTTCGCTTTTGCTTTCTCACCAACAAGATGGGATGGCAAGAGAGGTCACCTGATGGAGTAGTGACACAGAGCCCCTGGCTCCAGACTCCAGCACGGGTCCCTTTCTCTGCCTGACACTGACTTGAGGCCATGTGTGGAAAGATGCAGATGTTGCTGCAGGCCAAGCGTCTGGGGCTCTGGGAGTACGGGGGCCATGACCAGGGAGGCCTGATTCACAGAGAGCCATAGGAGACACATGCTGGCCTTTGTCCCCTCCCTTCTGCTGCGTCCTCCCCACCCCTTCATCATCCACAAGGTCTCAGCAGCTTGCCTCCTCTCCCAGGAAGGTCTCCAAGTCTCTCTTCCAATTCCCCTGAGCTCCTGGCCTGGATCAGTCCCTATTTGGTTGATTGATTGACTGATTGCCTTCAGGGTTATTGCTGGTGCTCAGTGCCTGCACTATGAATCCACTGCTCCTGGAGGCCATATTTCCCATTATTGTTGCTGCTACTGTTGCTATTATTGTTGTTATCGTTGCTGCTGCTGTTGTTGGATAGTAGTACAGAGAGAAATTGAGAGGAGGGGAAGACAGCGTGGGGAAGAGAAAGACAGACACTTGCAGACCTGATTCACCACTTGTGAAGCGACCCCCCTGCAGGTGGGATCGCTTGTGCTGGTCCTTGTGCTTCACACTATGTGCATATTTATTTATTTTAATGAGAAAGAGACAGATAGAAAGATGCACACACAGAGAAAGAGAAAGGCCAGGACTCTGCTCAGCTCTGGGTCACGGTAATGCTGGAGACTGAACCTGCAACCTCAGAGTCTCAGGTTGTGAGAGGCTTCTGCAGAACCAATATGCTGCCTCCACATGAGGCTTTGCACTCAGACCTTCGCAGCACCCATCAGTGACCGCACCCACCAGCCTCCTGTCTGTGACTCCTCAGACTGCTGCTCCTTTTTGCTTTCTACTTTTTCACTACCCCTGGCACCTGAGCAGAACCCACCCCCCCCCCCCCCGTCCACTGTAGGATGTGACTTCCCTGTGGTCCTTACTGCCTACTTTTTCATCAGTCCAACAGTGAGGACACCCCCATTTCCCCCCCCCCGTGGCTACATACCCCTGTAAGCCCTAAGGCCAGTCCTCTCTCTTCAGACCTCAGTGTCCCCACAAGCAGGCTTGGAGAAGGGAATCAGGTAGATGCTGAGGCCAGGCTCCAGGCGGTGGTCTTTGTTCTGCCAGGCTCCTGGGAAAGTGGGGATAGTGGGAGGGTCGGCACTTGGGGTGGGGAGTGCACAGCCCACTGTTCATTCAGGATTTTTGAAAATTTTTTTGTATTATCTTTATTTATTGGATAGAGACAGCCAGAAATCATGAGGGAAAGGGAAGATAGAGAGGGAGAGAGACAGAGAGACATCTGCAGCACTGCTTCACCACTCGCAAAGCTTTCCCCCTGCAGGTGGGGATGGGGGGCTTGAACCTGGGCCCTCGTGCACTGTAACATGTGTGCGCTCAACCTGGTGTGCCACTGCCAGGCCTCCATTCAGAATTCTTTCAAAGGCCATTTCACTTACTTTTTTTTTTCTTGAGGATGTTTTTAAACTTTATTTATTTTATCTGATAGAACAGGAAGAAATTGAGAGGGAGGGGTAAATAGGGAGAGAGACAGAGAGACACCTGCAGACCTACTTCACCATTTATGACGCTTTCCTTCTGCAGGTGGGGACCAGGGGCTTGAACCTGAATCCTTGTGTGTGGTAATACGTGCACTTAACCAGGTGCGCCACCGCCCCGCCCCCTTGACTGTCTTTTTCGGTTTTTATTTAAAAAAAAAACATTTTATTGGGAGTCGGGCGGTTGCGCAGTGGGTTAAGCGCACGCAGCGCAAAGCACAAGGACCGGCGTGAAGGGCGTGAAGATCCCGGTTCGAGCCCCCAGCTCCCCACCTGCAGGGGAGTCGCTTCCCAGACGGTGAAGGAGGTCTGCAGGTGTCTTTCTTTCTCTCCCCCTCTCTGTCTTCCCTCCTCTCTCCATTTCTCTCTGTCCTGTCCAACAACGACGACATCAGTAACAACAACAATAACTACAACAATAAAACAACAAGGGCAACAAAAGGGAAAGAATAAAATAATAAAAAAAGAAATAAAATTTAAAAAAAAACATTTTTTAAATTTATTTTCCCTTTTGTTGCCCTTGTTTTTATTTTTATTGCTATAGTTATGATTGCTGTTATTGATGTCATTGTTGTTAGATAGGACAGAGAGAAATGGAGAGAGGAGGGGAAGACAGAGAGGGGGAGAGAGAAGACAGAGGGGGAGAGAAAGACAGACCTCCACCTACAGACCTGCTTCACCGCCTGTGAAGTGACCCCCCCCCCCCCGCAGGTGGAGAGCAGAGGGCTGGAAGTGGGATCCTTATGCCAGTCCTTGCACTTCACACCACATGCACTTAACGCGCTGCACTTAACCCAACTCCCTTTTTTGGGTTTTATTATGACACTGGGGATGGGGGTGGTTAGTATGTTCATTATACCACCACTGAAGGGCCCCAGGTACCAACTTTATTCCTTTCTTATGGAGGGAAGAGCAGGAGAGAGGAGAGTACTACTTCACTACCATGGGGCTCCCTGGTGACATCCACAATGCTCCCCTGTGGTGCTGGGACTTGAACCCAGGACCTTGGGTATGGTTTGGTGCCTGCTCTGCCAGGTGCCCTCTCCCTCCTTAGACAGACCCTGAGATGGAGGTTGTCCTGGGACCTTGGAGACTGACAGCTGAGTTAGCAGGAATCCTCTAGACGCCCCAGTCCTGCTCTAGCCTGAACTGAGAGGGCTCATCTGCCAGAGGAGCTAAGGAAGGAGATCCAGAAGGGGACCGGTTGCCACGGCAATGGGTTGGCTGGCCCAGCTGGAGGCTTCTGAGAGGGATCAGCAAGGGCCCTCCCAACCCTGGAGGCATTCATCCTCCTTAGATGTTTTTTGTGAAAAGAAGTCTCCTGACCCTGTTTGCCACTTTTTTACTCTTCACTCAGAGGTGGGGTGGCAGTGGGGGAGTGGATGGGGAGCTACTCAGGTCCTGCTCCGAGACCCAGCATCCCCACACACCTACTCCCTGGTTCCCTTCCTGGCAGCTGGGTCCTCTGTGCTGGCAGGAGTCTCCCTCTCTCCTGGGGACCGTCACCTCTAGGCCTGTCTTGGGAGGTGTGAGTAGGTCTGAGCAAAAGCTGGGGCCAGCGGGGAGAATGCCCCCACTTTAGCTATCTGTTGGCCGCAGAGATGAAGGGCTTTTCTGGGGTGATCTGGTGGTCAGGGTCACAGGCCTCCCTTTGTGGCCTCAACAGGAACACACATTCCCATACTCCCCTGGGCCCTGATGGACCCTAGGACCATGCCAGCCCTCCCTTTACCCATTAGACCTCTAGCAAACCCCAAGGACTCTGTGCCGACCCCTCCCCAACCCCCCTACTCTGTGACATGGGGTGAAGAGAAATCTTCCTGCCACCTCCCATGGCTACTCGAGCAAACCCGGAGCCCTCGGAACACACTCGCAGGCTCCTGGGGCCTCCCTCCCTCCTGCTGGGCACTGGGCACTGCTCCCTCCACCCACGCCCCAAGAGTGAGTGGGCCGGGGCTGAGCGCGGAGCAGCAGCCGTCAGCACACGCAGGCCTGCCTAAGTTCTCGGGCCTGTCCCTTCAAGTTCCAATGCACCCGGCCTCCTGTGCTGTGAGGTCAACCAGCAGGGGCTCTACCCAGCCCCCCAACCCACAGGACAGCTCAGCTGTCCCTGCCCTGAGCCCTCTCTAGAGGAAGTCACCTCCTCCACCACGCTCAGGAGGCCAAAGCCAGGGGAGACAGGGGACCAAGTCTCCCCCAGAGAATCCACTGAAAATGGGCAGACAGGGGCTTGATGGTGGTGAGGACAGGAGGAGAAAGAGGCTGGGGAGCAGCTCCACTCCATCCACGGTCCCATGCTGCCCTCGTGTGGACAGTAGCTTCACCTCCACAAGCGGCACCCTGGGCTCAGGAAGAGCAGGACCTGGGGGCCTGCGGAGACACCTCTTTTCCGGACAGCCTGGCGTGGCAGGCTTCCCAGCACCTTTTCTCTGCCCAGGAGCCCTGGGTCTCAGATTGGGGGGGAAAGGAGCTTAAGAGTTGTATTTTGGGGGTCGGGAGGTAGCGCAGTGGGTTAAGCACATGTGGCGCAAAGCACAAGGACCTGCGTAAGGATCCCCACCTGCAGGGGAGTCACTTCACAAACGGTGAAGCAGGTCTCCAGGTGTCTGTCTTTCTCTCCCCCTCTCTGTCTTCCCCTCCTCTCTCCATTTCTCTCTGTCCTATCCAACAACGATGACATCAATAACAACAATAATAACTATAACAATAAAACAAGGGCAACAAAAGGAAATAAATAAACTTTTTTTTCCTCCTCCAGGGTTATTGCTGGGCTCGGTGCCTGCACCATGAATCCACCGCTCCTGGAGGCCATTTTTCCCCCCTTTTGTTGCCCTTGTTGTAGCTTCGTTGTGGTTATTATTATTGCCCTTGTTGACGCAATTCGTTGTTGGATATAACAGAGAGAAATGGAGAGAGGGGGGAAGACAGAGAGGGGGAGAGAAAGACAGACACCTGCAGACCTGCTCCACCGCCTGTGAAGCGACTCCCCTGCAGGTGGGGAGCTGGGGGCTCGAACCGGGATCCTTACGCCGGTTCCTGCGCTTTGCGCCACATGCGCTTAACCCGCTGCGCCACCGCCCGACCCCCAATAAACATATTTTTAAAAGAGTTGTGTTTTGAGGGCTAGGCAGTGGCACATTCTGGTTGAGTGCACACACCCATTACAGTGCACAAGGACCCAGGTTCAAGCCCCTAGTCCCCACTGCAGGGGGAAACTTCATGAGTGGTGTCTCTGTCTCTGTCTGTGTCTCTCCCTCTCTTTCTCCCTCTCTTCTCTCAATTTCTCTCTGCCTCTATCCAATAATAAATAAGTAAATAAAAAGGCCAGGTGGTGGTGCACCTGGTTGAGTGCACATGTTACAATGCACAAGGACCCAGGTTCAAGCCCCTAGTCCCCACCTGCTGAGGGAAAGCTTTGCGAGTGGTGAAGCCACGCTGCAGGTGTCTGCCTGTCTCTCCCTACCCTCTCTATTTCTGGCTATCTCTATCTAGTAAATAAAAATGATGATAACAACATGGTTTTTAAATAGTTGTATTTTGGGAGAGTCGCCCGGTAGCGCAGCGGGTTAAGCGCAGGCGCAAAGCACAAGGACCGGCGTAAGGATCCCAGTTGAGCCCCCGGCTCCCCACCTGCAGGGGAGTCGCTTCACAAGTGGTGAAGCAAGTCTGCAGGTGTCTGTCTGTCTCTCCCCCTCTCTGTCTTCTCTGTCTCTCTGTCTTCTTTCTCTCCCCCTCTCTGTCTTCTTTCATTTCTCTCTCTGTCCTATCCAACAACAATGACATCAATAACAACAACAACTTCAGCAATAAAATAACAAGGGCAACAAAAGGGAATAAATAAAATAAATATTTTTTTTAAAGTTGTATTTTGGGGGTTGGGCAGTAGTGCAGCAGGTTAAGAGCACATGGCGTGAAGCGCAAAGACTGCTGTAAGGGCCCCAGTTCAGTTCAAACTCCCCCCTCCCTACCTGCAGAGGGGTCATTTCACAGGCGGTGAAGCAGGTCTGCAGGTGTCTATCTTTCTCTCCCCCTCTCTGTCTTCCCCTTCTCTCTCCTTTTCTCTCTGTCCTATCCAACAACAACAACATCAATAGCAGCAACAGTAATAACCACAACAATGATAAAACAAGGGCAACAAAAGGAAAAAGGTAGCCTCCAGGAGCAGTGGATTCATGGTGCAGGCACCAAGCCCCAGCAATAACCCTGGAGGCAAAACAAACAAACAAACAAACACAAAGTTGTATTTTGAAGCAGGGGTAGATAGCATAATGGTTATGAAAAGAGATTCTCATGCCTGAGGCTCTAAAGTTTCAGGTTCAAGCCTCTGTACCACTGTTAACCAGAGCTGAGTAGTGCTCTGAGGGAGAAAAAAAAAAAAAAAAAGAAAGAAAGAAAGGGGAAAAAGTGGTATTTTCAATGCTCCATCCCATATTCCAAACACTGTTCCAGGAATTCAGTCTCTGCAGTCAGCCATGCTCCTGAACTAGAGGGAATTCCGATTACAGAAGTGATCCTTGTTCATGGAGCTAGTGTTTGCCTTTCTTTTTTTCTTTTCTTTTATTATTATTATTTTTTGTTTATCAAAGGACTGCTCAGCTCTGGTTTAAAGTGGTGCAGGGGATTGAACCTTCGAATTTGGAGCTTTAGGTCTCTTTGCATAGCCATTATGCTACCTACCCTCTCGCTCGGTTGCCTTTCTCAGTCATAGCTCTGCCCTCTGGGGCCGTATAGGAAGAAGTGGCCTCAGTCTTGGGAACTGTGAGACTCATCCAAAGCCCAATGTAGTGCTTAAAAACCCCCTTTCTGGGGAGTTGGGAGGTGGCGCACTGGGATAAGCGCAGGTGGCACAAAGCTCAAGGACCGGCGTAAGGATCCCGGTTCAAGCCCCCAGCTCCCCACCTGCAGAGGAGTCCCTTCACAGGCGGTGAAGCATGTCAGCAGGTGTCTGTCTTTCTCTCCTCCTCTCTGTCTTCCCCTCCTCTCTCCATTTTTCTCTGTCCTATCCAACAACAATAATATCTACAACAATAAAACGACATGGGCAACAAAAGGAAATAAATATTTAAAACAAAAAAAAAAAAACTTTCTGGGAGTTGGGCGGTAGCGTAGGAGTTAAGCACATGTGGACCGGTGTAAGGATTCGGGTTCGAGCCCCCAGCTCCCCACCTGCCAGGGAGTCGCTTCACAGGCGGTAAAGCAGGTCTACAGGTGTCAAAAAAAAAACTCTTTGTCCTTGACCCCCCCAAGTGAGAGCTCTCTATATCTATCTATCTATCTATCTATCTCTCTTTCTATCTTATATTTTAAGAATCAATTATGAGAGACGGGGGAGAGGGAGGAGAGAGAGAGAGCCAGACATCACTCTGATACATGTGCTGCTAGGGACTGAACTCAGGACCTCATGCTTGAGAGTCTAGTGCCTTATTCACTGTGTCTCCTCCCAGACCACCAGTCTTCTTCTGTATTGATAAACCATCCCGGTTCTGATAACCCGCTCAGGGACTTTGCTCCTGCCGAGACACTTTCCTCTCTGTGTCAACTGCTTGTTTGTCTGTTTGCACTCGGTCACCCCTTCATCACTTGGGCCAGCTCTTCCTCCACACTCACTCCAGCCAGCTGCCTCTTCCTTTTCTTGGCAGTGTCATCTGCCCGGAGCCCAGCCATAGAGCAGCGGGTTAAGCGCAAGTGGTGCAAAGCACAAGGACCTGCTTGAGGATCCCAGTTCGAGCCCCCGGCTCCCCACCTGCAGGGGAGTCGCTTCACAGGAGGTGAAGCAGGTCTGCAGGTGTCTTTCTCTCCCCCCTCTGTCTTCCCCTCTTCTCTCCATTTCTCTCTGTCCTATCCAATAATGATGACATCAATAATAACTGCAATATAAAACAACAAGGGCAACAAAAGGGAATAAATAAATATTAAATGTCCACTGTGTGGGTTGCTTTTGAACTCCCGTTCCAGTCGCGCCAGCCAACGGGAAAATGAAGATGACCTAGTCAGTTCTGAGCTCATGGCGTTTGTACCAGTGAGCACACACTTAGGTAAGGAATGAGCAGTTAGTGTCAGGATGAGAGGACCCAGAGTAACTGGGGAGATGAAGGAGAGGGTCACTTTTTGAGACAGGGTAGCCATCTACAGAGGCTTCTCCGACAGAGTGGGCAGAAGGTGGTCCAGGTGGAGGAAGAATGTGTGAAAGCCCTGAGGCAGGAATAAGCAAGTGTGTCTGGCAGGAAGGAAAGAAATTCAGGATGTGGGAATGGATAATAAGGGGAGGGGCAGAGGGTAGATAGCATAATGGTTATGTAAAACAGACTCAAGCCTGAGGCTACAGAGTCCCAGGTTCAATCCCTCCTCACCACCATAAGCCAGAGCTGAACAGTGCAACAGTGCTCTGGTAAAAAAAAAATATATATATAATATATATATATATATATATATATATATATATAGAGAGAGAGAGAGAGAGAGATGGAGATTGTCATTATTATTATGGTTATGGGAGGTGAAGGATTTATATCCAGTGCAAAGGGGAGTTTTTAAGAGTCTAACTTGTCTCTTTAAAAGAGTTTCAGGGGGCCGGGTGGTGGTGCACCTGGCTGAGCACACATGTTACAGTGCACAAGGACCCAGGTTCGAGCGTCTGGTCCCCACCTGCAGGGGAAAGCCTCACGAGTGGTGAAGCAGGGCTGCAGGCGTTTCTCCCCCCGTCGCTCCGTTCCCTCTTCATTTCTGGCTGTCTCTAATAAATAAAGATTAAAAAAACAACAAAAAAAAGTTTCTTGGGGGTTGGGTGGTATCTCTCAGTGGGTTAAGACATATGGTGCATAAGGATCCTGGTTTGAGCCCCCGGCTTCCCACCTGCAGGGGGTGTCACTTCACACGCGGTGAAGCAAGACTACAGGTGTCTATCTTTCTCTCCCCCTCTCTCCCTATGTCTGTCCTATTCAATAAACAACAAGGGCAAGAAAATGGAAAGAAGTGGCCTCCAGGAGCAGTGGATTCACAGTGCAGACACCAAGCCCCAGCAATAACCCTGAAGGTAAAAAAAAAAAAAAAAAAAAAGAGTTTCTTTATGAAAAAGACTAAAGAAGGGAGGAGGAGGTAGCATCATGGTTATATGTAAAGGGACTTTCATGCCTAAAGCGGGTTAAGTGTACATAGTAGCAAGCACAAGGGCTGGTGCAAGAATCCCAAAGTTCGAGCCCCTGGCTCCCTACCTGCTTCTGAAGCAGGTCTGCAGGTGTCTGTCTTTCTCTCCCCCTCTCTATCTTCCCCTCCTCTGTCAATTTCTCTTGGTCCTATCCAACAACAACAGCAGCAGAAACAACAACAATAATAACAGCAACAACAACAAAAAAAAATGGAAAAAAGATGGCCACCAAGAGCAGTGGATTGTTAGTGCAGGCACCGAGCACCAGTACCTTGGAGGCAAAAATAAATAAATCAATAATCAACCAATGGGACTACATCAAATTAAAAAGTTTCTGCACAGGTAGCGCAGCAGGTTAAGCGCAGGTGGCACAAAGCACAAGGAGCAGCAGAAAGATCCCAGTTCAAGCCCCCCCCCCCCCGGCTCCCCACCTGCAGGGGAGTCGCTTCACAGGCGGTGAAGCAGGTCTGCAGGTGTCTGTCTTTCTCTCCCCCTCTCTGTCTTCCCCTCCTCACTGGATTTCTCTCTGTCCTATCCAACAACGACAACATCAATAACTACAATAAAAAACAAGGGCAACAAAAGGAAAACTAATTAAATATATAAATATCAAAAATAAATAAAAGGGAGTCGAGTGGTAGCGCAGCGGGTTAAACACAGGTGGCATAAAACACAAGGACCGTCATAAGGATCCCGGTTCAAACCCCAGGCTCTCAACCTGCAGGGGAGTCGCTTCACAAGCAGTGAAGCAGGTCTGCAGGTATCTTTCTCTCCCCCTCTCTGTTTTCCCTCCTCT
The DNA here is from genome assembly GCF_950295315.1 of Erinaceus europaeus. Lineage (NCBI taxonomy): Eukaryota > Metazoa > Chordata > Mammalia > Eulipotyphla > Erinaceidae > Erinaceus > Erinaceus europaeus. The sequence continues at coordinate 95,373,977 of NC_080173.1, forward strand.
CTCCATTTCTCTCTGTCCTAACCAACAAGGACAGCAATAAAAACAACAATAATAACCACAACAACGATAAAACAACAAGTGCAACAAAAGGGAAAAGAAATAGTTTCCAGGAGCAATGGATTCATGGTGCAGGCAGGCACTGAGCCCCAGCAATCACCCTGGAGGCAAAAAAAAAGAATGTCATACATCAGAAAAGGTTGCAGCAACAAATACTAGGGACAAAGGAACCCTCTTGCACTGCTGGTGAGAATGTAAATCGGCCCACCCCCTGTGGAGAGCAGTCTGGAGATTTCTCTGGACTGGGGAGTGACGCACCTGATTAAGTGCATGTTACAACGTTCAAGGACCTGAGTTCAAGGCCCTGGTCCCCACCTGCAGGGGGCATGCTAGCAAGTGATGAAGCAGTGTTGCAGGTGACTCTCTGCCTCTCCCTCACTATCACCCCCTTCCCTCTAGATTTATGGCTGTTTCTATCCAATAAATAAAATAAAGGTAAAAAATAGGGAGTCGGGCGTAGCGGGTTAAGCGCATGTGGCGCAAAGCGCAAGGACCAGTTAGGATCCCTGTTCGAGCCCCCGGCTCCCCACCTGCAGAAAAGTTGCTTCACAGGCAGTGAAATAGGTCTGCAGGTGTCTGTCTTTCTCTCCCCCCTCTCTGTCTTCCCCTCCTTTCTCCATTTCTCTCTGTCCTATCCAACAACAACGACATCAATAACAACAGCAACAATAAAAAAGGGCAACAAAAGGGAAAATAAATAAATATAATTAAAAAGTTTAAAAAATAAGAGAATTCTCAGAAGGCTAGAAATGGGCCTATTCTATGACCCTGCAATTCCTCTCTTGGGGCTGTATCTGAAGGAACCAAACACAACCATCCAAAAAGATCTGTGTGTTGTTAAGTGAAATAAGTCAGAAGCAGAAGGGTGAATATGGGATGATCTCACTCTCAGGCAGAAATTGAAAAACAAGATCAGAAGAGAAAACACAAGTAGAACTGGAATTGGCATATTGCACCAAAGTAAAAGACTCTGGTGTGTGGGGGGGGAGGAGAATACAGATCAAGAAGGATGACAGAGAACTTAGCGGGTGTTGTACTGTTATATGGAAAACTGAGAAATGTTATGCATGTATAAACTATTGTATTTACCATTGAATGTAAAACATTAATTCCCCAATAAAGAAAATAAAAAAAAAAAGATCTGTGTATATCACGTTCATAGTAGCACAATTATAATAGCCAAAACCTGGAAGAAACCCAGGTGTCCAATAACAGATGAGTGGCTGAGCAAGTTGTGGTATGTATACACAATGGAATATTACTCAGCTATAAAGGATAATGAATTCAGGGAGTCGGGCAATAGCGCAGCTAGTTAAGTGCCGGTGGCACAAAACACGAAGACTGGCGGAAGGATCCTGGTTCGAGCCCCCGGCTTCCCACCTGCAGGGGAGTCACTTCACAAGCGGCGAAGCAGTAGTGCAGGTGTCTCTTTCTCTCTCCCCCTCTGTCTTCCCCTCTTCTCTCCATTTCTCTCTGTCCTATCTGACAACGACGACATAAATAACAACAATAATAACTACAACAATAAAACAAGGGCAACAAAAGGGAATAAATAAATAAATATTTTTAAATACATATATGGTTTTGTTTTATTTTTTTACCAGAGCACTGCTCAGCTCTGGCTTATGGTGGTGCGGGGATTGAACTTGGGACTTTGGAGCCTCAGGCGTGAGAGTCACTTTGCATAACCATTATGCTATCTACCCTCCGCCCCATATATGTTTTTTTTTTTAATTTTTTATTTTTTTTATTTTTATTTAAGAAAGGATTAATTAACAAAACCATAGGGTAGGAGGGGTACAACTCCACACAATTCCCACCGCCCAATCTCCATATCCCACCCCCTCCCCCGATAGCTTTCCCATTCTCTATCCCTCTGGGAGCATGGACCCAGGGTCATTGAGGGTTGCAGAAGGTAGAAGGTCTGGCTTCTGTCATTGCTTCCTCGCTGAACATGGGCGTTGACTGGTCGGTCCATACTCCCAGTCTGCCTCTCTCTTTCCCTAGTAGGATGGGTCTCTGGGGAAGCTGAGCTCCAGGACACATTGGTGGTGTCTTCAATCCAGGGAAGTCTGGCCGGCATCCTGATGACACCTGGAACCTGGTGACTGAAAAGAGAGTTAACATACAAAGCCAAAAAAATTGTTGTGCAATCATGGACCCAAAGCTTGGAAAAGTGGAGAGGTAGTATTAGGGAGGTACTCACTGCAAACTCTAGTATACTTCTGCTTTCTTACTTTGGTGCCATACTCCAAACTCAGTCAATTTCTGCTTTGCGTTTCTACTTCTTTTTTTTTTTTTTTTTACATGCATAACATTCCCCAGATTCCCATTTAGCAATACAACCCCCACTATTTAATTCATCATTTTTCATGGCCCTGTATTCTCCCCACCCACCCACCCACCCCAGAGTCTTTTACTTTGGTGTAATACTCCAATTCCATTTCAGGTTCGACTTGTGTTTTCTTTTCTAATCTTGTTTTTCAACTTCGGCCTGAGAGTGAGATCATCCCATATTCATCCTTCTGTTTCTGACTTATTTCACTCAACATGATTTTTTCAAGGTCCATCCAAGATTGGCTGAAAACGGTGAAGTCACCATTTTTTACAGCTGAGTAGTATTCCATTGTGTATATATACCACAACTTGCTCAGCCACTCATCTGTTGTTGGACACCTGGGTTGCTTCCAGGTTTTGGCTATTACAAATTGTGCTGCCAAGAACATATGTGTACATAGATCTTTTTGGATGGATGTGTTGGGTTCCTTAGGATCTATCCCCAGGAGGGGAATTGCAGGGTCATAGGGTAGGTCCATTTCTAGCCTTCTGAGAGTTCTCCAGACTGTTCTCCACAAAGGTTGGACCAATTGACATTCCCACCAGCAGTGCAGGAGGGTTCCTTTGACCCCACATCCTCTCCAGCATTTGCTGCTGTTACCTTTTCTGATGTGTGACATTCTCACAGGAGTGAAGTGATATCTCATTGTTGTCTTGATTTGCATTTCTCTGACAATCAGAGACTTGGAGCATTTTTTCATGTGTTTCTCGGCCTTTTGGATCTCTTCTGTGGTGAATATTCTGTCCAATTCCTCCCCCCATTTTTGGATGGGGTTATTTGTTGTCTTGTTGTTGAGTCTGGTAAGCTCCTTATATATGTTGGTTATTAAACTCTTATCTGATGTATGGCATGTAAAGATCTTCTCCCATTCTGTGAGGGGTCTCTTGATTTGGGTAGTGGTTTCTTTTGCTGTGAAGAAGCTTTTTAATTTTTTAAAAAAGAATAATGAATTCGTCTTTTTTACCTCATCTTGGATGGAGCTTGAAGGAATCAGGTGAAGTGAGGTAAGCCAGAAAGAGAAGGATGAATGAGGGATGATCTCACTCATGGATATTAAATGAGAAATAAGAACAGAAAGGCGAAACACAATGTAGGACTCGGACTAGGTTTGGCACACTGCACCAAAGTGAAGCACTCTGGGGTCGGGGGCTTGCAGATTCACCTACAGGGTAGAGGTGGGGGTCACAGTCTGTTGGTGGTGGGAACAGTGTGAAACTATACTTCTATTAATTTATAATCTTATAAATAAGTATTAATTCAATATGTCAGGGGAAAGACAGTTCTATAACTGCCCTACATTTTAGTCTGAGTGTATATTTCTTTTTTTTCTTTTTCTTTTCTTTTTTTTTATATTTATTTAATTTATTTATTCCCTTTTGTTGCCCTTGTTGTTTTATTGTTGTAGTTATTATTGTTGTTGTCGTTGTTGGATAGGACAGAGAAATGGAGAGAGGAGGAGAGAAAGATAGACACCTGCAGACCTGCTTCACTGCCTGTGAAGCGACTCCCCTGCAGGTGGGGAGCCGGGGTTCAAACCGGGATCCTTATGCCAGTCCTTGTGCTTTGCACCACCTGCTTTTTTTTTTTTTAACCTCCAGAGTTATTGCTGGGGCTCGGTGCCTGCACAACAAATCCCCTACTCGTGGAGGCCATTTTTCCCATTTTGTTGTCCTTGTTGTTGTTGACATTGTTGTAGTTGGATAAGACAGAAAGAAATCAAGAGAGGAGGGGAAGACAGAGAGGAGAGAAAAAGACAGACACCTGCAGACCTGCTTCATCACTTTTCTAAACCCCCCTATTTTTTTTTTTTTTAGAAAGATAGGAGAGAGAAAGAACCAGACATTATTCTGGTACATGTGCTGCCAGAGACTAAACTCAGGATCTCATATTTGAGAGTCCAGTGCTTTATCCACTACACCACCTCCCAGACCAGTTCACTGGTTTTGTTGTTGTTGTTTGTTTGTTTTTGTTTTTTAATTTCTTTATTGGGGAATTAATGTTTTACATTCAATAGTAAATACAATACATGCATAACATTCCCCAGTTTCCCATATAACAATACAACCCCCACTAGGTCCTCCAGCATCCTTTTTGGACCTGTATTCTCCCCACCCACCCACCCCAGAGTCTTTTACTTTGGTGCAATACGCCAATTCCACTTCAGGTTCTACTTGTGTTTTCTTTTCTAATCTTGTTTTTCAACTTCGGCCTCGGCCTGAGAGTGAGATCATCCCATATTCATCCTTCTATTTCTGACTTATTTCACTTAACATGATTTCTTCAAGGTCCATCCAAGATTGGCTAAAAACGGTGAAGTCACCATTTTTTACAGCTGAGTAGTATTCCATTGTGTATATGTACCACAACTTGCTCAGCCACTCATGTGTTGTTGGACACCTGGGTTGCTTCCAGGGTTTGGCTATTACAAATTGTGCTGCCAAGAACATATGTGTACACAGATCTTTTTGGATGGATGTGTTGGGTTCCTTAGGATCTATCCCCAGGAGAGGAATTGCAGGATCATAGGTTAGGTCCATTTCTCACTGGTTTTTTAAACCCTAAGATTGCAAGGAACTTTCACCATTCTCTCTCTCAGAAATTAATTTTTTAGTATTTTTAATATATACAGAGAGCTAACAAAGCACTGCTTGGCTCTGGTTTACGGTGGTTCTGGGAATTGAACCTGGGATCTCACAACCTTGGGCATGGAAGTCTTCTGCATAATCACTGTCCCCCACAGCATGCTAAGGGTACTTTCTAAAAACATGCATTTGGGGCCAGGTGGTAGCTCAGCGGGTTAAGCGCACATGGCCAGTTTAAGGAACCCAGTTCGAGCCCCCAGCTCCCCATCTGCAGGGAGGTCATTTCACAGGCAGTGAAGCAGGTCTGCAGGTGTCGAATATCTTTCTCTCTCCATATGTCTCCCCCTCCTCTCTCCATTTCTCTCTGTCCTATCCAACAACAACAATGGGAAAAATGACCTCCAGGATCAGTGGATTCACAGTACAGGCACCAAGCCCCAGTGATGACCATGGAAGTAAAAAAAAAAAAAAAAAAGAGAGAGAGAGAGATAAAAAATGCATCTTACACATAAACTTGGAAAAAAAAAACTGAAACAAGCAAACTGCTAAGACTTATAAGAATGGTGGTCATCTTTGGGGGCTGGGAGGTGTGATAGTTTGCAAGTGGTGAAGCAGGTCTGGAGGTGTCTAACTTTCTCTCTCCCTCAATATCTCCCCCTCTGCTCTCAATTTCTTTCTGTCTGGAGCCAAGTGGAGGTGCATCTGGTTAAGCGCAAAGATGACAGTGCACAAGGACCCAGGTTCAAGCCCGTGGTGCCCACCAGCAGAGGAAAAGGTTCACGAGTGGTGATGCAGTGCTGCAGGTGTCCCTCTTACTCCCATCCTATCTCCCTCTCTCAATTTCTGGCTGTCTCTATCCAATAAATAAATAAAGATAATAAAAAAATACAACTTAAAAATAATTTTGAAAAATACATATCTCTGTCCTATCCAATAAAATGGGGGAAAAAATGGCTACCAGGAGCAAAGGATTTGTAGTGCAAACACCAATCCCCAGCAATAACCCTGGAGGGAAAGAAAGAAAGAAAAAAAGAAAGAGAACAGTACTATAGGCTTACAATCCATTTGTAGCAGTTATGAGCTCTGTGATCTGAGCAAGATAATATATTACCTATATTTGTAAAGTGACAGTAATGGTACTTCCCAAAGCTGTTGAGAGTGGGAGATACTGACCTCTGTGTGTATTCTACTTCAGCAAAACTGGCTTAATTTATAAGGTAAACGTAGACAGCCCCAGACCTCCTGAAGCTAGTCATCTTTCTACAGCTGCATGCCATTGGAGAACTTGACTTCTTTATTGCTTTCCAGAGGTAAAGAAGAAAGGGCCCTGGGTGTGGAATCAGGAAAATCTATTTCTGACCCAGAAGCCACAGTAGTCAACCCATAAAGCTGACCGAATACTTACTTTAGAGGGTAGATATGAAAAATGACAGCTAATCAAAGAACTGTAATAATCAATGATATTCACAGACTCTTAAAAAGAAAAAAAAAAGTACTAATTTCAAACCCACCTAGTCCTGTGATTCCGTCTATAAGTCCTGTCACAAGACATATTCCTTTCACATCTATTCTCTTGAATACTTTTGCCAATGAACACTTTTACAGAGGAAGTGAGAAATCTGGGTTAACATTATTTATTTATGAGAGAAGAGAAAAGGACAGAGAAAAAGAACCAGAGCATCTCACTAGCACAAATCATGCCAAGGATTGAACTCGGGACTCCATGCTACAGCGTCTAAAGACATATCCACTACGCCACTTCCTAGGTCTCTGAGGTCAATAACTATTAAGCCATCAGTAATCACATTTTAACTAAGGTGTGGGTTACATTTTAATGTCGAGTGGGATAAAATGGAATGGAATGGGAATCCACAGAGCGTTCTGCACTAGATAAGGATAAATATCATCTCCTGAAAATGTTAGTTCAGTTGTATACATGTGCTCATTTACACCTCTGCGTTTACCTTGGGCATTCGTGAAAAATGAACTTCCCGCTGTGGCCAGTGTCGTATGCTTTACATTGGCTTGTTCTAGCCCTCCCCCTCCAAGAGAATTGGATGAGTCCTGTTAATTTCGCGGGCCTGCTTGGCCCCGCCCCAAGGGACCCTGGGAGAGGGTTCCGGAGTCCGAGAGTTCCTGAGTTCCCCAGTGACAGAGTTCCTGAGTTCCGGAGTTCGAGAGTGCGAGGGTGCGAGAGTTTCTGAGTTCGAGAGTAAGGGAGAGGGTTCCTGAGTTCCAGAGTGCCAGAGTTAGCCAGAGTTCCTGAGTTCCTGAGTTAGACAGAGTTCCTGAGTTCCGGAGTTCGAGAGTGCGAGAGTGCGAGAGTTTCTGAGTTCGAGAGTAAGGGAGAGGGTTCCTGAGTTCCAGAGTAAAAGAGAGAGTGCTTGGGCCGCCGCAAAGAGACAGCAGAGTTCTGTTTGGTGATTAGTTTGTCTTAGTTTATGAATCGTTGTTCCTGAATAAAGAAATACAGCTGCCCTGCCCAGCCGTTGTCTCCGCGTCTCTGTTACCCGCCCGCAAAGCCAGCCCGGCCGGCAAGAGCCCCGGAAATTTTAACAACAGGCCAGGGTCATGAAAGTGTGAGAATTTCTGAACGTTCAGCGTAAGGATCCTCCCTCAGCTCCTGTATTTCTGCTATTTCTGATGGATCTTTAACAAGTGGACACAGGACTACTTCTCCCCACGTCAGATTAGGCTCCAGTGGATGAATTTCATCCCAAAGTCAAGACCTAGGAATTCAACCTCAACTTCACCTCTAGCAAAACAGAGCAACTCCAAGGGAGATTCTGACCAGATAGACCGCTGGCTTACACCACAGTTCCTGTGGTCGCCAGCCTGGCCCTGCCCTCACTTGCTGGGGTTATAAAACCCACCACAGGACACAGAGCAGCACCAGCCACAGGCTGCCTCTCTGACAAGATGCTTCTTCTTCCTCTCACCCTGCTGTGCTTTTCCCTGTGCTCTGGAGCCAAGGCTGGCGAGATCATTGGGGGCACAGAGTGCAGGCCACACTCCCGCCCCTACATGGCCTTCCTGACGATTCTCACTGAGCAAGGCCACACAGCAGCTTGCGGGGGATTCCTGGTCAGACGGGACTTTGTGCTGACTGTGCAGGGAGGCTTATTAATGTCACCCTGGGAGTCCACAACATAGAGGAGCGTGAAGACACTTGGCAGACGCTGATGGTCCAAAAACAATTCTGTCATCCAAAATACGGTGAGATGACTCTTCTCCATAACATCATGTTACTAAAGCTGGAGGAGAAAGCCAACCTGACCCTGGCCGTGGGCACAGTCCCCCTGGCAGCTGAATTTGACTTCATTCCCCCTGGGAGAATGTGCCGGGTGGCCGGCTCGGGGAGAACGGATGTGAAGGGGAAAGGGTCTGACACTCTGCAGGAGGTGAAGCAGAGACTTATGGACCCCCAAGACTGCAAGCACCACTCAGATTTTGACCACAATCTCCAGCTGTGTCTGGGAAACTCCAAGAAGAGAAACTCTGCATTTAAGGGAGACTCCGGGGGCCCTCTCCTGTGTGCTGGGGTGGCCCATGGCATTGTGTCCTATGGAAGGATGGATGCCAAACCCCTTGCTGTCTTCACCCGCATCTCCTATTACCGGCCCTGGATCAATATGATCCTGAAAGAGAATTAACCCAGGAGCCTGGCCCAGCCTAGAGGAGCCTGAACCTGACCTTGAGCAGGTTCTCTGCAGAATTGCTCCCTGAATGTCAATAAAGACTCAGAGTCAGGCTTAAAAAAAAAAATGCATCTTACACATAAACTTGGAAAAATAAAAAAAACAGAAACAAGCAAACTGCTAAGACTTATAAGAATGGTGGTCATCTTTGGGGGCTGGGAGGTGTGATAGAGAATTGTGGTGGTGGGTGTGCTGTGGAACTATACACTGTGACTTTACAAGATTGTAATATCCTATCAATAATACACTTACTGTTAATAACACACATGCTTCAAGGACATCTTTCATCTTCAGGACTTTTTATCTTATCAGAACACTGCTCAGCTCTGGTTTATAGAGAAGGAGTTGGGGGATTGAACCTGGGCTTTTGGAGTCCAAGGTATAGTGCATCTACTTTGCATAACCACTATGCTATCTCCCCCACCCAGCCTTCAGGACTTTTACTTAAACCTAGATTTCCTTGAAGGAATAGGGGGCAGGGCTCTACTCGCAGCTCCGCCTTTCCGTAGGGCTGTCCCTACTCAGCCGCGGAACCTTTCTCCCCGGGGCCGAGGGGGAAATTATTCTTGTAGTACCTTCCTGTCTCGTCGACCCTATTTCCCGTGGTTCACCAAGGTCTCTTTCTCTTCCGGTTCCAGCGCTCGGAGCAGGCTGAAGCCTTCGGTGAGTGCAACCCTCGAGGGATCCAGAGCCATCCGCGACCCCCCGACCATGGCGGGCCCCGAGCCGCGGGGAGGAGTGGGAGGCTGACTGCTTGGTGGGGAGCGGCGGCTGCGGGTCCGGGGGCGGTGCGTGAGGGCGGCTGTGGGGCCGGATGAAAGGGGAGAACCCGGGTCTGGAGGCCGAGCTCTACCTTTAGGCGGAGGGGAAGGCGGGAGCTCGGCCCCGCGGCGCCGCTTCCGAGTTGGGGCGGGGGACCCGGCTTGTGCAGCCGCAATGGGCCAGGGGGAGGCCGCGGAGCCTGACCGCCTCCCGCTCCCTTCCTCCAGGTGCGGACATGGCCAAGTCCAAGAACCACACGACGCACAACCAGTGTAAGTTCCGGGCCCACGTGTCAGGCCGCCGCCACCGTCGAGCGTGGATATATGTGCCCGTTATTGTTATTATTATTACTGCTCCTGTCTGTTGGATAGAGAGACAGCCAGGAGCTGGGGGGGGGGGGGCTGACAGTGGTCCCGGAGGTGGCGCGGTGGATAAAGCGCTGGACTCTCAAGCGTGGGGTCCTGAGTTCGATCCCCGGCAGCACATGTGCCAGAGTGATGTCTGGTCCTGTCTCTCCCTCCTCCGACCTCAAGTCCTTAAACAAAAAGAGGGAGGGAGAGAGAGAGAGAGACAGCCCTGCTTCACTGCTCGCAAAGCTTCCACTCTGCAAATGGGGCCCAGGGACTCGAACCTGCGTCCTTGTCCACTGTGATGTGTGGTGCGCCGCCGTCTGGCCTCGTGTTAGCATTATTATTATTATTATTATTATTATTATTATTATTATTATTGAGTAGAGACAGAAATTGAGAGGGGTACGGGAGGTCACAACTGTGGGTCGTTCATCCCTTCACAGCCCGGAAATGGCACCGAAACGGCATCAAGAAACCTCGGTCGCAAAGATACGAGTCTCTGAAGGGGGTGAGTGTTCGAGAATTTATTTTTAGAGACAGACACCTGCAGCCCTGCTTCACCCCTCCCCTCCTGAAGCGTTCTCCCTGCCGGTGGGGGCCTGGGGCTTGAACCTGGGGCCTTGCGCACTGGAGCGCCACCGCCTGGCCCCATAGGCGCAGTTTCTCTGCCCGGCCAGCCTTTGAGCAAACATCAAGCTGACAACGTCCATAACAAAACTTCCCTGGGTCTTCTGAGGCCCGGGCGGTGTGGGACCTGCTTCCTGTGGTGATTAGTTAGCTGAGGCGGGTCTGGAGCGGGACTGCCCTGAGATTCACAGACACTGACCTTTGGAAGAAGGATCAGCAGAAGCTGATTGAAGTTTCCCATTTATGGGGTAAGGGAGGCAGCATGATGGTTACACAAACAGACTCGTGCCTGGGGCTCTGAGGCCCCGGGTTCAATCCCCTGCACGTCGCGTGCGCCAGAGCTCTGTTGTGGCTCGTGTTGCTCTCAGCACCCAGCCAGTGCAGGGCCTGCACTCCTCCACCCTCTCTGAGCCTCCAGTGGCCTCCAGGGCCAGCCACCACCAGGGAGACACGGGAGCTTTCAGACTGCTGCACCTTAGACACCTGCGTTTTTATTCCCTTCCAGGTAGACCCCAAGTTCCTGAGGAACATGCGGTTTGCCAAGAAACACAACAAGAAGGGTCTGAAGAAGATGCAGGCCAATAACGCCAAGGCCATGAGCGCACGGGTCGAGGTCGTCAAGGCCGTGGCAAAGCCCAAGCAGGCCAAGACCAACATCCCGAAGGGCTGCAGCCGCAAGCTCAAGCGACTGGCCTTCATCGCCCACCCCAGACTTGGGAAACGTGTCCGCGCCTACATGGCCAGGGGTCTCAGGAGAAAAGACAAGGCTCAGGCCCAGGCCAAGGCCCAGGCTAAGGCCAAGGCCCAGGCTCCAGCTCCAGCCGCAGCTCCAGCTGCTCCAGCTCCGGCCGCCAGAAGCGCCCAGGCCCCCAAGGCTGCACAGTAGAGGCCCCTTCCTGTCAGTGTGAGGACAGTGGGGCCGGTGCCCTCCTGTGCTGTTTGTACAATAAACTTGAGACACGATCTCTTAACTGTCTTGTTCCACGGCGAGGGTGTGAGTAGGGTTGTACCTCCATTTGTGGTGACTGATAAGATGGAGAGAGAGAGCGGGTGTACAAGGAGACCAGTGAGTGAGCGGCAGTGGGTAAGGAAATGGTTGTACTGAGAAGGCTGTGGAGAAAGGGAGGGAGTTGAGGCTGACTTGGGAGTGGGCAGGTTTTGCACTTGCAGGTGACAGGGTTTGGCTGTGTTGCCATTCATTGCCACGACATGGTTCCCCAGCTCCATAGTGTCGGACAGCACATAACTTTGATCTGGGAAGTGGTGCAGTGGATAAAGCATTGGACATTCAAAGCATGAGGTCCTGAGTTCGATTCCCAGCAGCACATGTACCAGAGTGATGTCTGGTTTCTTTCTCCTGGCCCTCGTTACTAAGTAGCTTCAAGTTTGAATGTTGGAGATGGTGAGGACCCTCTGTCAGTAGTAGCTTTGACTCACAGCTAAGCTAGTGAGGGAGGTGAAGCCCCAGGAAGATTTTGTCCAGCTAAGGCTGGGCTGCGCGTTCTTGACTACAGTTCTGTCGTGCGCTGTGTGGTCAGCTACACCAGGCGTGTGTCCTGAAGTGGCTTAGTTCAGCCAAAGGTCAGTACCCACTCACCTTGCCCTGGGTTGAGGGGTAAGGCCCAGTAGCTTTGGGTCACAACCTTCTCGCCTTCAGCCTCCATGCTGCTTCCTTGCAGGAAGCACGAGTCTCAAATCTTGACTGCTTGTAAGTTGGGTAGGTCAAGAGTCTAGAATATAAATAGCCAAGCTCCTGGCTGTCAGCTCATGAACAACTGAGCGAAAGTATCTTGCAGGTGACAGATGTCTGTCCTGCCGCCCCGTGCAGACTCCGCTCCAAGCTAAGGTATTACCAGAGACCCCAAAACCTAGCAAGGGCCATACCTACAGGTTTAATTTTTTATAGAAACAAAAAGAGGGAAGGCAAAGATAAGATACCTGCAGCGCTAACCTCCTGTACATGACACTTCCTGCCTCGTAGGGGGACCAGAGGACCACCACCAACCACCCTGCCTGTGTGTGTGTGTATATACCCTTTTGTTGCCCTTGTTATAGTTATTGTTAATGATGTCATCTTTGGACAGGACAAAGAGAAATGGAGAGAGGAGGGGAAGAGAGAGAGATACCTGCAGACCTGCTTCACTGCTTGTGACTCCCCTGCAGGTGGGGAGCCAGGGGCTCAGCTGGGATCCTTAAGGATCCTTAATCCTTGTGCCACCTGCACTTAACCCACTGCGCTACCACCCAACTTCCATATATATATATATATATATTTTTTTTTTAAATGAAAGATAACAATACAAGAACACTGCTCAGCTCTGGCTTATGGTGGTTTGAACCTTGGACCTCAGAGCCTCAGGCAGGAAAGTCTTGCAGGGGCTCCCCAGTGGTATACATGGTTGAGTGCACACATGGTACTCAAGGACCTGCGTATAAGGCCCCAGTCTCCACCTGCAGAAGAGAAGCTTCACAAGCAGAAAAGTAGGTAGTACAGTGGATAAAGCCTTCGACTCGAGCATGAGGTCCCGAGTGTGATCCCCGGCAGCACATGTACCAGATGATGTCTGGTTCTCTCCTATCTTCTTCATGAATAAATAAGTAAAATCTTTAAAAAAAAGAAAGGAAGCAGGTCTTCAGGTGTCTTTCTCCCTCTTTTTTTTTTTTTTTTTAAGGTTTTATTTATTAATGAGATAGAACCAGCCGTCACTCTGGTACATGTGCTGCCAGGGATTTAACTCAGGACCTCACGCTTTATCTACTGCGCCACCTCCCGGACCACTCTCCCTCTTTTTAAAAATTATTTAGTATTGGATAGAGACGGAAATTGAGAGGGGTTGGGGAAGATAGGGAGAAAGAAAGACACCTGCAGTCCTGCTCCCCTGCAGGTGGGGACCAGGGGCTTTGAACCCAGGTCCTTGCACAAGAGTGTGTGTATGTGCGTGTGCACTTCCCTTTTAAAGTATTTTACATAATCATTATTCTGTCTCCCCAGCCCTGAGCTTATTTTTCAGTTTCCCATCCAAGCCTGACACCAGAGTTTTCCATAGCTAGCTAGCACTCATGCCTTACCAGCAACCCTGCATGGCATGGCCCACATCTGGTAGGGGCCCAGTTGCCCTCCCATTCAGATCCTGTCTCGGTGTTGGGTATGCTTCCGGGAAAACCCAAAGTGATTTTCTGAGATCCTTTGTCTCTGCATCCTCCTTCAAAGCAAATGGTGAGTTTTTTTTAACCAGAGCAGTTTGGCTCTGGATTATGGTGGTGTGGGGGAATTGAACCTGGGACCTGGGAGTCTCAGGAGCCTCAGGCATGAGAGTCTGTTTGCATAACCATCATGCTACCTGCCCCCGCCCACTATCACCTCTCGTTGCTGAGCACAGACCAGAGTGACCAGCTGTGCTGTGCTGAAACGCACAGAACAATGCGGGGCAATGGGCAAGTGCCCACCGCTCAGTTTCCTCATCTTGGAAGTGGGGGTGGCACACCCCAGGGAAGTGAATCTGCCGCACCCACATCCTTGCCAGCGATACTTGAGAGACGGCCTCTGTCCACACAGACTTTATTGTCGGACAGACAGAGTGTAGTCCTTGGCACTGATTGTTTTGGGGGGAGAAGCTCCAGGGACACACGCTGGGGCTCATGGGACTCAGCCGTCACCGGGCGCAGCGGACACGCTGGCCAGGGCAGGCAGCAGCTGCGTGTATATGTCGATTCCCCGGAGGAACACGTCCTCGTGCAGCCGCTCGTTGTGGTCGTGCAGCAGCAGTGGCGTTCGGTTCATGGGGGAGAAGCCCAGAGCTGGGACCCCCACCTACGATGGGCAAGAAGGAGCCGTTAGCAGGGAGGACAGTTGCCGAGACCGCCCCGCGGGACTGCAGGCAGCTGGCTCACCGCACGGAGGTAACGGCTGTCAGTGGCAGCAGGGAAGATCTTGGGCTCCAGGGTGAGGTTCCTGCAGAGGGAAGGGACCGTGCGGAAGGGTGCAGAAGGGCCGGGAGGAAGGAGTGAGGACGGTAAGGATGGCCAGTACACTCACATGTTCTTGAAGACACCGCTAAACGCTGCCCACCAGGGGTCTGAGTCGTCGGTGGATGTCATTCGGGGCTCTGTCCACTTCTGGGGGGCGGGGAGGAGTCACAGGCTCAGGACAGGTCCTGGGCATTGTGTCCCATTCTGTATGGGGTGGGTGGTGCCTGGCACAGGGCACACTCCCTCCCCCGCCACATACCCACAGCCAGATGGTCAGCTGGTCACTCACAGACCCTCTTTCAACTCTGCAGAGGTCTCTCTGCGACCTTTCTATGCCCTTCCTGTCCATCCTTCAGATCCCAGCCCAGGGGCCCCGTCCTCATGATGGTCTCCCAGACCAACACCTCCGACCAGCTAAATACTCCAACTCCAGGCTCTTAGGGTGAGTGCTCACCCTCTCCTGGACCATATGTGTTGATAGTCACAAATATTTGATTCATGTCTGTTCCCCATTCATGGCATAAGGACCAGGAGAGCAAGAAGACACTATTTTTATTATTATTATTTTTTTCCTCCACGGTTATTGCTGGGGCTCAGAGCCTACACTATGAATCCACTGCTCCTGGAGGCTATTTCTTCCCCTTTTGTTGCCCTTGTTGTTCATCGTTGTTGTTACTATTATTGTTGTTATTGCTGTCGTTGTTGGATAGGACAGAGAGAAATGGAGAGAGGAGGGGAAGACAGAGAGGAGGAGAGAAAGACAGACACCTGCAGACCTGCTTCACCGCCTGTGAAGCGACTCCCCTGCAGGTGGGGAGCCGGGGGCTCGAACCGGGATCCTTACTCCAGTCCTTGTGCTTTGCACCACCTGCGCTTAACCTGCTGCTCTACCGCCTGACTCCCAGAAGACACTAATTTTGCAGGGCTGGGTGGTGACACATCTGGTTGGGTGCATGTGTTATAATGTGCAAGGACCTGGGTTCGAGAACCCAGTTCCCACCTTTAGGGAAAGCTTGACAAGTGTTGAAGCAGGTTCTCTCTTCCCCTTTCTTGCCTCCAGGGTTATTGCTGGAGCTTGGTGCTGGCACCACAAACCCACTGCTCCTGGAAGCCATTTTTTCCATTTTTATTAGATAGGACAGAAAAATTGCCTGGGGGGAGAGAGAATGAGAGGGAGAGAGAAAGACAGACACCTGCAGACCTGCTTCACTGCCTGTGAAGCGACTCCCCTGCAGGTGGGGAGCCGGGAGGTCAAACCCACACAGGTACTTAGCACTATGTGGGCTTTACTGGGTGTGCCACTGCCTGGCTCTCTCTCTCTCTCCCTTTCTACCACCCCTTCCCTTTAAATTTCTGGCTGTCTATCAAATAAATAAAGATAATTTTTTAGGGGCTGGGCAGTGGTGCAGCGGGTTAAGCGCAGGTGGCGCAAAGCACAAGGACCGGATTAAGGATCCCGGTTCAAGCCCCCGGCTCCCCCACCTGCAGGGAGTCGCTTCACAGGCGGTGAAGCAGGTCTGCAGGTGTCTGTCTTTCTCTCCCCCTCTGTCTTCCCCTCCTCTCTCCATTTCTCTCTGTCCTATCCAATAGTAACGACAGCAATGATAACAGTGATAAATAACAAGGGCAACAAAAGGGAAAAGTAGCCTCCAGGAGCAGTGGATTCATAGCGTAGGCACCAAGTCCCAGAGATAACAATGGAGGCAGAAACACTAATTTTGCTTCCTACAGACCCCCCCAGCACTCAACAGTACCCTAGTGTTTGCCAGTGAATAAGAGGTCCTCAGCTAAATGGCCAGACTCAGCTAACACACCAGCCACACATCCTGCAGCGGCACAGCCTGTGAGCCTAGTCTGTCCGCTCCCCTACTTGGCTCCCAGTCACTACCTGGGCAAACTCGAAGGTGACCCCCTCGCCAGCTTCCCCGCACCAGCTGTGCAGCTGCTTCTCAAAAGCCTAGGAGGAGAGAGAGAGGAGATGAGCCCCCAGGCTCTCCCTGCCTGGGCTTCCAGTCTCTCCCCCTCCAAACCCAGGGGGAGGCGGCACCTTCAGATCCACATCCGGTGCCACGCGGAAGTCAAAACTGGCACTCATAGAGGCAGGCACCACGTTATAGGCCACGCCGCCCTCGAGCTTAGACAGGTTCACAGAGGTCACGGACCCTAACGTCAGGCGGGGGTTGGACTGCAGCCTGGCGTGGGGAACAGGGGCAGGGACGGCCAGAGGAAACAACCGATGAAAAACAAGTGACCTGCCTCTGGTCCAGCATCCATCCCTGAATTCGTCCCTTCTCCCAGGCTGCCTCACCTCTGCTGCTCTTTCTGCCGGAACGCCAGGATGGAGCTCACGACCTTGTGCTGAGGAGTGTGAGGCTAGAAGTGAGTGACTTGGCCGGAGCCCCTCAAACTCCCAGGCTCCCCATGTGCTACATACCAGCTTCTCCGCCGCCGTGTCCTCAATGAACTGTGAGCCATGGCCTGGTTTCCCAGTGCTGGTGACTCGCACCCCTGAGAGACACAGCAAAGGGAGTGTGGCATGCCCTGGGGTGGGGCTGGCTCTCCTCCCACACCCACCCACCCACCCAAAGCCAGTCTGACACAGCTCTCTTCACCTTCAAAACAGAGTGTAGAGCCTATTCTCAGAAGCTCAGGAAGGGGTAGGGAAGCCGGGGGCTCTGATTTCAAGGTCTATTCAGATGCCAATTTGCTCTGTGGCCCTTAGTGGGCCCCTCCTGCCCCTTCTGACAGTCTGCCATCTGTACGGTGGCACTCTCACTCCGTGCCCATACTCACACCAGGGGCTCCGTTCACTGTAGAAGACAGTAAAGGCATCAGTGGGGTTGGCCAGGCCTGAGGAGGGAAAGGGTTGTTGAGAACGTGGAGCGAGAGTCTAACAGTCGTGCAGACTCACATGCCTGAGAGACCCCAGTGGTCTCAGGTTCAATTCCAGCAACAGCCAGAGCTGAGTGGTGCTCTAGTCAAATAATAATAATGTAGAGGAGGAGGAGGGAAGGAGAGGGAAGAGGAAAGGAAGCAGAGGAGAAGAAGAAGAAAAGAATAAGGAGGAGGAAGTGGCCCAGGAGGTAGTGCAGTGTAAAGTACTGGATTCACAAGTACTAGGTCCAGAGTGGGGGAGATACCACAATGGTGATGCAAAAAGACTCTCATGCCTTAGGCTCCAGAGTCTCAGGTTCAATACCCTGTACCATCATAAACCAGAGCTGAGCAGTGCTCTGGTTTCTCTCTTTCTCTCTCATTAAAATGAAATATATATATATGCACTAAGCCCTAAGCTCAGTCTCTGATACCGCGTATGCCAAAGGAATGCTCTGGTTCTTATTCTCTCTCATTAATAAACAAGTAAGTATAAATATTTTAAACTAAACTCATAGAGTGGAGGGACACAACCCTGCGGGCAGCCTCTCCACTCCAGGCCAGCGGCTCAGCCAGCTACCATTCCACTCACCCTCATCCAGGGCAAAGCCGGCTCTCAGGGCCCGGAACTCCGGCCGGTGCACGAACAGCTCCATGCCCTGGTGACCCCCAATCTCTTCATCTGGAGAAGCATCAAGGGTGTGAGATGAGGCACTACCCTCCACCTCCCTGAAGGTGCCTTTTCCCACTCCTACCTGGCACAAACGTCATGTGGATGGTCCTAGGGAAATGGTATCCTGCAGCCTTCAGCCTCCTCACAGCCTCCAGATACCTCAGAAACAAGAAGAGGGTCTAAACCGGGTGCTAGGGGAGCCATCAGACCATCGGACAAGCAGGCTGGAGCCTTGGGCCCTGCCCTACCACATTCTGTCAGGGACTCCAGAAGGTCCCTGCCCTTCCTGAACCTTGGTCTCTCCACCTGTACAATGGTCATGGTAGAACCTCCTGCCTAAAGTGAGAGGGCAAGGTGTTCCTTGGGCTGCTGGAGAGTTCCACTGGAGAGACAGTGTCAAGACCAAGTGGTGGCGCACCTGGTTGAGTGCACATGTTACAGTATGCAAGGACCCAGGTTCGAGCCCCCGGTCCCCACCTGCAGGGGGAATGCGTCACAAGTGGTGAAGCAGGGCTGCAGGTGTCTCTCTGTCTCTCTCCCTCTCTATCACCCCCTTCCCTCTCAATTTCTGACTGTCTCTATCCAACAAATAAAGATTTAAAAAAAAAAGTTAAGGGAGTCGGGCTGTAGCACAGCGGGCTAAGCGCAGGTGGCGCAAAGCACAAAGACCGGCATAAGGATCCCGGTTCGAGCCCCGGCTCCCCACCTGCAGGGGAGTCGCTTCACAGGCAGTGAAGCAGGTCTGCAGGTGTCTGTTTTTCTCTCCTCCTCTCTGTCTTCCTCTCCTCTCTCCATTTCTCTCTGTCCTATCCAACAACAACAACAATAACTACAACAATAAAAAAAAAAGGGCAACAAAAGGGAATAAATAAATAAAAATAAATAAATAAAAATAAACTTAAAAAAAAAAGTTAAAAAAATAAAACATGAAATAAAAAGACTTTCCTGCCTGAGGCTCCTGGTTTGATCCCCAGCACCAGAGATACCAGAGTGGTGATGATCTATCTCTGTTCTCTCTTTCTTCCTTCTATCTGCCTCCTGTGTAACTCTTTCTCATATGAAGTAAATGTACCTTTTTTAAAAAGCGTTCCTAGGCACTGGGGTTATACAAAGAGCCTTTCATGCCTGAAGTCCTAAGTTCAATCCCACTATAAGCCATAGCTGAGCAGTATTCTGGTAAAAAAAAAAAAAAAAAAGAAGGAAGGAAGGAAAAAGAAAAAGAACATAGAAAAGAAGAAAGAAAAGGGAAAAAGTGGGCTGGGGAGACAGCATAATGGTTCTGCAAAGAGACTCTCATGCCTGAGGCTCCAAGGTCCCAGGTTCAGTCCCCAGCACCACCATAAGCCAGAGCTGAGCAGTGCTCTCGTCTCTCTTCCCTCTCATTAAAATAAATAAATAAAATATTTTTAAAAAAAAGAAAAGGAAAGGAAAAAAGTGATCTGGAAGGTTGGCACAGTGGGTGAAGCACTGGACTCTCAAGCATAAGGTCGTGAGTTCAATCCCCAGCTGCACATGTACCAGAGGGATGTCTGGTTTTTTCTTTCTCTCTCCTTTCTCATTAATAAATAAATGCAATCTTTAAGGGGAAAAAAAATAAGAAAAAAAAAAGCCTCAGGCTGGGCAGTGGTGCTCCCAGTTGACTGCACACATCACCATCACCCTGCACAAGGACCCAGGTTCAAGTACCTGCTCCCCACCTGCAAGGGAGAAGCTTCACAAGAAGTAGAGCAGGTTTGCAAAAGTCTCTCATGTCCTCCCTATCCCCCCATCCCCTCTCAATTTCTGTCTGTTCTCTCAATTAACAAAACAAATAGAAAGTAAAACATGGCTTCCAGGAATGGTAGCTTCTTAGTACAGGCACTGAGTCCCAGCGATAACCTTCACGGCAATTTAAAATGAAAAAGTGTTCCTTAGGTATACTGGGAGATAGAACATCGAGTAAAAAGCACCAGGTTTGGGGTGGGGTGAATAGCATAATGGTTACGCAAAGAGACTCTCATGTCCGCAGCTCCAAAGTCTGAGGTTCAATACCACCATAAGCCAGAGTGCTCTGGTTAAAAACAAAACAAAACAGGAGTCGGGCAGTAGTGCAGCGGGTTAGGCGCAGGTGGCGCAAAGTGTAAGGATGTAGAGATCCCGGTTCAATCCCCCAGTTCCCCACCTGCAGGGGAGTCGCTTCACAAGCGGTAAAGCAGGTCTGCAGGTGTCTGTCTTTCTCTCCCCCTCTGTCTTCCCCTCCTCTCTCCATTTCTCTCTGTCCTATCCAACAACGACAACATCAATAACTACAACAATAAAAACAATAAGGGAAACAAAAGGGAATAAATAAATAAAATTAAAAAAAAAACAAGGGGCTGGGTGACGGCACACCTGTTTAAGTGCACATGTTACAGTGCGCAAGGACCAGGGTTCGAGCCCCCAGTCCCCACCTGCAGGGGGAAAGCTTTGTAAGTGGTGAAGCAGGGCTGCAGGTGTCTCTCTGTCTCTCACCCACCCCAATTTCTGGCTGTCTCTATCCAATAAATAAATAATGATAATTAAAAAAAAAACAGGTTTGCATTTTCTGGCTGTCTCTATCCAATAAATAAATAATGATAATTAAAAAAAAAACAGGTTTGCATAATGAGGCCCTGAGAAAAAAAAAACAGGTTTGCATAATGAGGCCCTGAGAAAAAAAAACAGGTTTGCAATTTCTGGCTGTCTCTATCCAATAAATAAATAATGATAATTAAAAAAAAAACAGGTTTGCATAATGAGGCCCTGAGATCAATTCCCTGCCAGCACTGCATATGCCAGAGTGCTGCTCCGGCTCTCTCTCTCTTCCTCTCACTAATTAATACACTTAATAGAAGGCAGGTTGATGGTCCACCTGGTTGAGCAGACACATTACATGAACCTAAGGACCAGGGTTCAAGTCCATAGTTCTCATCAGCAGTTCTCACACCAAGTACCTACTTCTCACAATCAGTGAAGCAGGGCTGCAGGTATCTCTTTTCCTCTCTTCCTATCTCCCTTTTCAATTTCTCTCTGTCCTATCAAGTAAAAAGTAATTAAATAAGTAAGACATTCCTGCGCCTTTGCCTTGTTGAATAGGAGAAAGCAAGTTTGGTCACCAGAAGCTCCACTGGATGGAGCCACCTAAGAAAATTCAGCCTGATCTCAGTTCGAGCCCCCAGCTGCAGGGGAGTCGCTTCCCAGGCGGTGAAGCAGGTCTGCAGGTGTCTGTCTTTCTCTCCCCCTCTCTGTCTTCCCCTCCTCTCTCCATTTTCTCTGTCCTATCCAACAACGATGACATCAATAACAACAACAATAACTACGACAACAATTAAAAAAAGGCAACAAAAGGAAAATAAATAAATAAAAATAAAATAAATAAGATTTTATTTATTAATGAGAAAGATAGGAGGAGAGAGAGAAAGAACCAGACATCACCCTGGTACATGTGCTGCCAGGGATTGAACTCAGGACCTCATGCTTGAGAATCCAATGCTTTATCCACTACACCACCTCCCAGACCACTACAGTTTCACTTTGTACCCCCCAGTGTTTCTGCCTGTTCTTGGAAAGCATTGGCTTCATTAAGTTGGACTAAGTGAATTTCCTGGAATTGGCCACCCAAGACACCTACCTCTGAATAGACACAATGCTAACTCTGTCCATAAAAAGATACACAAATAAAGACCTGCTCGGCCTTGGGTACTCTAGTCATCCACCAGGCTTGGATCAATCCCATGGGTCCGTGCGGACGGTACACGTGGCACTCACTGAATGCTGACACACTTCATGTCCTGGGAGCCTCTGGCATAGATGTTGCCCTCGGCGTCCTTGAAGGCCTCAAAAGGGTCATGACTCCAGTGTTCCTGAGGGCAAGAAGGAAGAGGGACCTCAAGCCCAAATTTCATCGTCAATCAATTCACATCAGCTGGGACTGGTCCCTGAAAGCCCATGGTCTGGGTCTGCTTGGGGTGACAGGCAGGATGGGAAAGGGGACAGCAGAGTGCTGACAGGTCGCCATCTCTCATGTCCATCTCCACTGACTCAGGGCGGAAAGCAACTGCCGAGTGGGGACAGATGGTGGCTGTTCAGGGGCCGAGTGGCGTCGCACCTGGTTAAGTGCACATACTACCATGCACAAGGACCTGGGTTCAAACCTCTCGTCCCCACCTACAGGAGGAAGCTTCACAAGTGGTGAAGCAGGTCTGCCGGTATCTCTCTGTCTCTCTCCCCTTCTATGCCCCTTCCCTATCAATTTCCCCCTTTCCTATCAAATTAAATAAAAGTAAAATAACAATAATAATAACAATTCGCCGTCCAGGAGATGGCGCAATAACTAAAGCATTGGACTCTCAAGCATGAAGTCCTGAGTTTGATCCCTGGCAGCACATGTACCAGAGTGATGTCTGGTTCTTTCTCTCTTTCCTCCTATCCCTCTTATTAGTGAATAAATAAAACATTTAAAAAAATGAATGGTGGGTGGTCCGGGAGGTGGCACAGTGATAAAGCTTTGGACTCTCAAGCATGAGATCCCGAGTTCGATCCCCAGCAGCACATGTGCCAGAGTGATGTCTGGTTCTTTCTCTCTCCTCCTATGTTTCTCATCAATAAATAAAATCCTTAAAAAAAAAAATGTTTAAAAAAATGAATGGTGGGTATTCAGGGTTCAATAGCAAGACCAACACCAGCGGACCGACCGCCTGAAGTCAAACAGGGGTCTGCACTCTCTTTATCCCCAGGGCCTGCAGCCTGTCTGCCCCCCTCACCCCCACCTCCCCCCCCACACACACACACCTTGAAGACAGGCACCACATCCGTGTGGGAGTTGAGCAAGAGAGAGGAGAGCTTGGGGTTGGTGCCTGGCCAGGTCAGCACGGTCACCACACGCCCAGGTGCCACCTGGAGAGGGTCAGAAGGAGGGCAGCAGGGGAAGGGAGAGGCGGTCCCTCAGATCTGCCTCCCCTCTGCACTCAGGGCCTTGGACGCACCTCCACTTTCTGACAGTCCAAGCTCAGCTGGCGGGCTCTCTCCTCCAGGAAGGCCACAGCTGCCCCTGGGGACACAAAGAGACTTGTGTAGCCTGTGGCTGCCGGCTAATCCAAAGAAGAGAATAGGGACTCGGGCTGTAGCGCAGCGGTTTAAGCGCAGGTGGCGCAAAGCCCAAGGACCGGCAGAAGGATCCCGGTTTGAGCCCCTGGCTCCCCACCTGCAGGGGAGTCGCTTCACAGGTGGTATAACTCTTTCTCTCCCCCTCTCTGTCTTCCCCCTCATCTCTCCATTTCTCTCTGTCCTATCCAACAACAAGAATAACTACAACAATAAAACAACAAGGGCAACAAAAGGAAATAAATAAATAAATAAGTATTTTAAAAAAAGGGGGAGAGAGAATAGACCTTGAAAGGGGCGGCTCCCTCCTCAGCACAATCCCACACCTTCCCAAGACCTCCATTTATTTTTCCCATGAATGAGGCCAGTGGGGAGGGGGTAGATAGCATCATGGTGATGCAAAGAGATTCTCATACCTGAGGCGCTAAAGTCCCAGGTTCAGTCCCCCGCACCACAAGCCAGAGCTGAGCAGGGCTCTGGGGTTTCTCTCTGTGTCTTTCTCGCTCTGCATCTCTCTCAAAAATAAATAAATAAAGACTAAATAAATAAAAACTAACTAACTAAATAAATAAAATACTCAAAAAAAAAAAAAAGTGGTCCGGGAGGTGGTGCAGTGGCTAAGGGACTACACTCTCAAGCATGAGGTCCTGAGTTCAATCCCCAGCAACACATGTACCAGAGTGATGTCTGGTTCTCTATCTCTCTCTCCTATTTTTCTCATGAATAAATAAATAAAATCTTAAAAAAAGAAAGAAAGAAAGAAAGAAAGAAAAAGGTCAGTGGCCTCTTTTGTAGAAAGTTGGGTGGGAAGTCCCCACTTTGCCCCTTTGAAGGAGGTGACGGCTGTGGCAGAGACAGACACCTCCCAGTGGGGAGGTCACAGAGCAGGAGCTGGGAATGACCCACTAAGGCACCACAGTGGATTCTTTTATTTTTTCTTTAGATTTTTTTTTAATTTATTTCTTTATTGGGGAATTAATGTTTTACATTCAACAGTAAATACAATAGTTTGTACATGCATAACATTCCCCAGTTTCCCATATAACAATACAACCCCCACTATGTCATTTATCATCCTTCATGGACCTGTATTCTCCCCACCCACCCACCCCAGAGTCTTTTACTTTGGTGCAATATGCCAATTCCATTTCAGGTTCGACTTGTGTTTTCTTTTCTGATCTTGTTTTTCAACTTCGGCCTGAGAGTGAGATCATCCCATATTCATCCTTCTGTTTCTGACTTATTTCACTCAACATGATTTTTTCAAGGTCCATCCAAGATCGGCTGAAAACGGTGAAGTCACCATTTTTTACAGCTGAGTAGTATTCCATTGTGTATATAGACCACAACTTGCTCAGCCACTCATCTGTTGTTGGACACCTGGGTTGCTTCCAGGTTTTGGCTATTACAAATTGTGCTGCTGAGGACATATGTGTACACAGATCTTTTTGGATGGGTGTGTTGGGTTCCTTAGGATAGATCCCCAGGAGGGGAATTGCAGGGTCATAGGGTAGGTCCATTTCTAAGTTTTTGTTTTTCTTTTTATACTATTTACTGTCGGGCAGTATGCCAGCTGCTTAACGCTGTGGCCTATTTACATAATCACTGTTTTACCTGAGAACCACCCTGCCTGCAGGGCACTGGTTTAATCTCACTGTTTGGCTTCTCTCTCTTCGCTCCACCCTCTCTCTCTACGTCACACCCCGTTTTCCACCCTACCATTTCCTTCTTGGTGAGTATAAACACAGATTCTTTTCTGATTAAACATTGGACTCCCTTCCGGCTCAGAGTCCCAGCTCGGCACGAGTTCCTGATCCCTCTCCCACGCAGCAGCCTAAGCTGGCTCCAGTCGAGTTCTCTCCAACCCAGAGAGCACTTGCTCAGGAAAAAGCCCCCTCAGGCTATCTCGGCATCTGGCACCCAAACAAGGACCGGCAATTTATTTATTCCCTTTTGTTGCCCTTGTTGTTTTATTGTTGTTGTTGATGTCGTCGTTGTTGGACAGGACAGAGAGAAATGAAGAGAGGAGGGGAAGACGGAGAGGGGAGAGAAAGACAGACACCTGCAGACCTGCTTCATTGCCTGTGAAGCGACTCCCCTGCAGGTGGGGAACCGGGGGCTCGAACCGGGATCCTTGCGTGGTCATCGTGCTTTGTGCCACCTGCGCTTAACCCGCTGTGCTACCATCCGACTCTCACACTGGATTCTAGAAGGCCAGCGCCTTGCTTGGGACTCCCCGCCCCCGGCACCAAGCCCTGGGGAGTGAGGGAGCAGCAGAGCCTCTGAGGTCAAGGTCCTCCACAGAGAGCCTCCACAGGGCACAGGGACTGCCAAGCACTCCGGTGATCAAGAACAGGGTGGGGGAAGCCAAAGAGCCATCTGGGGCAGCACCGCTGGGCTCAGCTGGATGACAGGGAGTTGAAGCCCCGTTTTTTTTTTTTTTCATTAAAAATTTTTTTTTTATCTTTATTTTTTTATTAAACAGAGAAAACTAGAAATTGAGAGGGAGGGGGCAGGCAGTGGTGCACCTGGTTAAGCACACACACTACAGTGTGCAAGGACCCAGGTTCAAGTCCTTGGTCTCCACCTGCAGGGGGAAAGCTTTGAGTAGAACTGCAGGTGTCTCTCTTCCTCTCTATCTCCACCTCCCCTCTCAGTTTCTCTCTGTTTCTATCCAATAATTAATAAATAAACATATTATTAAGAAAGTGAATTTGGGAGGCAGGCAGTAGTGCAACGGGTTAAGCGCAGGTGGCACAAAGCGCAAGGGCGGCAGAAGGATCCTGGCTCCCCACCTGCAGGGAAGTCGCTTCACAGGCGGTGAAGCAGGTCTGCAGGTGTCTGTCTTGCTCTCTCCCTCTCTGTCTTCCCCTCCTCTCTCCATTTCTCTCTATCCTATCCAACAACAACGACATCAATAATAACTACAACAATAAAACAAGGGCAACAAAAGGGAATTAATTAATTAATTAATTAATTTAAAAGTGAATTTATGGGGGCCGGGTGGTGGCGCACCTGTTTGAGCACACATGTTACAGGGCACAAGGACCAGGTTCGAGCCCCAGACCCCCACCTGCAGGGGGAAAGCTTCACAAGTGGTGAAGTAGGGCTACCTGCAGGTGTCTCTCTGTCTCTCTCCCTATCACCCCCTTACCTCTTGATTTTTGGCTGTCTCTATCCAAATAAATAAATAAAGACAATTAAAAAAGAAAAGAAAGTGAGTGGTCTGTGAGATGGCACAGTGATAAAGCTTTGGACTCTCAAGTATGAGGTCCCGAGTTCAATCCCAGGCAGCACATGTGCCAGAGTGCTGTCTGGCTCTTTCTCTCTCCTCCTATCTTTCTCATGAATAAATAAAATCTTAGAAAAGAAAAGGGAGTCGGGCTGTAGCGCAGCGGGTTAAGCGCAGGTGGCACAAAGCACAAGGACCGGCATAAGGATCCCGGTTCGAGCCCCCGGCTCCCCACCTGCAGGGGAGTCGCTTCACAGGCGGTGAAGCAGGTCTGCAGGTGTCTATCTTTCTCTCCTCCTCTCTGTCTTCCCCTCCTCTCTCTGTTTTTCTCTGTCCTATCCAACAACGACGACAATAATAACTACAACAATAAAACAACAAGGGCAACAAAAGGGAATAAATAAATAAAATAAAATATTTTTAAAAATTTTAAAAAATTAAAAAAAAAAGAAAGACAAAAGTGAAGTTATAAGAAGAGAGAAAGAAAGATATCTAGAGAGTTTTCTGGCAGTCTCTATCCAATAAATAAAGATAATTCAAGTTCCTCAATTAAAAAAAAAGAAATCAAGAGGGAAGGCAGGCGGTAAGAGAGAGAGAGGGAGAGAGAGAGAGAGAGGGAGAGAGAGAGAGACACCTGCAGCCCTGCTTCACCACTTGCAAAGCTTTCCCCCTACAGGTGGGGACCGGGGCTCAAA
The DNA here is from genome assembly GCF_950295315.1 of Erinaceus europaeus. NCBI lineage: Eukaryota > Metazoa > Chordata > Mammalia > Eulipotyphla > Erinaceidae > Erinaceus > Erinaceus europaeus. The sequence continues at coordinate 95,400,934 of NC_080173.1, forward strand.
CCCGGGTCCTTACACATTGTAACATGTGCGCTCAACCAGGTGAGCCACCACCAGGCCCCCATTTTTTAATTAAATTTGTGATGAATAGTTTGTTATAAGATTGAGAGATGTATACAGCTCCACACCACACCCACCACCAAAAGTTCAGGCTCCCCGCCCTCCCAGCTCCCAATGATAACCACCAGAATTCTCACGAGTCTTAGAATCAGTCTGTGAAGCCCGATTTACAGGTGGTCAGCGCCTGCCCTCTGGACCCGAGCCCCGTGGGTGTGAAGCTGGACTTTCTCACCATAGTCAGGCTCAGGCTGAACGGTGCGGATGCGCAGGTACTGGCGGAAGAGTGTCACGGACGGGTGCTCGCCCTCTCCACCCTTGCTGGCCATGGCTTGGGGGTGGTCAGCTAGGAGCAGAGCGGGTGACTGTCGGCCCCTGCAGCCTCCTGGACCCCACCTGCACCCAGCACCTCCCCAGGACATGCCCCAGGAACTGAAGTTCAGAGACTTCAGTCTGTCTCAGGTGCAGGACAATAATTTCCTTATTTATTCTTCCCTCAAAAACCTCTGGGGTGGGGGGTGGAGGGCGAGTGGCACACGTGGTTAAGCGCATGCATTACAGAGCGCAAGGACCCAGGTTCAAGCCCCTGGTCCCCACCTGCAGAGGGAAAGCTTCACAAGTAGTGAAGCAGGGCTGCAGGTGTCTCTCTCCCTCCCCTGTCAATTTCTGTCTCTATCCAATAATAATAATAATAATAATAATAATAATAATAATAATAATAATAATGACTTTCATGCCTGAGACCCCCAAATCTCATGTTCAATCTCCGGCACAATCAGTGCTCTTGCTTTTAAAGGAAAATGCCTCCCAGCCGCCCTCTGTTCGTGCCCAGGAGCCCTGGGTCTGCGAGAGCCCCACCTCGCTCTGTTGGTCCTGGGCACGCGTCCACCTCCCGGAGCCCGCCGCGGACAGCCGTGCGGACCGAGGGTGCGGCGAGGTCGTAGGCTCAGGGCCGCCCCGGCCCGCCCACCCAGCGGCCGGATCCGGATACCGGGGCGGGGCGAAGACTGCGAACAGAGGCCCCGCCGGCGTCCGGGCTGCTCGGGCTCCGGCTCCGGCCTTGGCGCGGTGATGCCGGGCTCTGCTCCGCACTGCCCCCAGCCCCGCACCGCCGCTCGTGATTGGCTCCCGCAGGACCACGCCCCCGGGCTTAAACTCCGAGTGCAGGTTCCGGAAGCTGCCCCCTGGCGCTCAGGAGCGGTACTGCAAGGTCCGGCTCCCCCACCTCCTCGCACTGTTCTCCCTGACACAGGCTTGGAGAGGGCTCTGCTTAGTAACTGCCCACCTTGGGCTGGGCTGGGGGACTTAACAGAATGCTTATGCAGAGAAGCTCTCCTACATGAGGCTCCCAAGTCCCAAGTTCAGTTCCTTCACGCTACTTTAAGCCATGCTCTGGTGAAAAAATATACGAGGGAGCTGAGTGGTGGCAGAAAGGCATAAGGATCTCTGTTCGAGCCCCCCTCCCCCAGGGCTCCCCACATGTAGGGGGGTCGCTTCACAGGCGGTGAAGCAGGTCTGCAGGTGTCTGTCTTTCTCTCCCCTTCTCTGTCTTCCCCTCCTCTCTCCATTTCTCTCTGTGCTATCCAACAACAATGACAGCAAATAACAACAATAAAAAACAAAAACAAAAGGGAAAAATATAAAAAGAAGAAAAATAATAAGGGGCCCAGGCAGTGGCTCACCTGGTTAAGTGCACAAAGACTCAGGTTCAAGCCCCTGCTCCCCACCTGCAGGGGGGAAGCTTCACAAGTGGTAAAGCAGAGCTGCAGGTGTCTCTTTGTCGATCTCCTTCTCTATCTTCCTTTCTTCCCTCAATTTCTGTCTCTATCTAATAATAAATAAATAAATAAAATAGTGGTGGGGGGTGCAGTGGATAAAGCACTGCACCCTCAGACATGAGGTCTCAAGTTCAATCCCCAGCAGCACATGTACCACAGTGATGTCCGGTTGTTTATCTCTCTCCTATCTTTCTCACTCATAAATAAACATTTCAAAAATGAAAGAAAGAAAATAGTTGGGAGTTGGGCGGTAGCGCAGCAGGTTAAGCACACGTGGCATGTAACCTGCGTAACGATCCTGGTTCAAGCCCTCAGCTCCCCACCTGCAGGGGAGTCGCTTCACAGGGAGTGAAGCAGGTCTGCAGGTGTCTGTCTTTCTCTCCCCCTCTGTCTTCTCCTCCTCGCTCCATTTCTCTCTGTCCTATCTAACAATGATGACAACAATAATAACTACAATAACAATAAAAACAAGGGCAACAAAGGAAAAATAAATAAAAAAATTTTTAAAGTAAGAAAATAGTTTTGTAAAATAAAATAAAATGTTAAAATAATAGTAATGAGTTTTTAAAAAATATTTATTCCCTTTTGTTTCCCTAATAGTAATGAGTTTTTTAAAAGTTAAAAAAAGGGGGCAGGATATGACAAAACCTTTGGGGGCCTATTACATAATGAAATTGTTGCATATGTCAGTGATTGTACTGTAAAGATTAACCCCCCTCAATTACAAATAAATAAATAGGGAGTCTGGCGGTAGCGCAGTCAGTTAAGTGCATGTGGTGCAAAGCACAAGGACCAGCTTAAGGATCCCGGTTAGATCCCCCCCGCCCCCCGAAGGGGAGTCACTTTACAGGCAGTGAGGCAAGTCTGCAGGTGTCTATCTTCTCTCCCTCTCTCTGTCTTCCCCTCCTATCTCCATTTCTGTCCTATCCAACAATGACAACATCAACAATAACAATAATAATAACTACAAAAATAAAACAACAAGGGCAACAAAAGGGAATAAATAAATAACAAATAAATAAAATGTTGGAGCAGCAGCAGATCTGTCTCCTCTCCTCTCCTCTCCCAGATCAACTAGGATACCAAAGGAGACCACCTGGGACTGAATCAAGACAGGACTAGAACGACTTCAGGACCACACCAAATCACCGGTGAGTGCAAACACATGCGGCTGGTGGACAGAGAAGAGCCTAGGCAGAGATTAAGTGGCTGGTAACAGTCGGGCGGTTTATCAGTTGAGACACCACCTCCAGTCTGTTACACCAACAAGGGGACAGCTGAAGGGAGGAGAGGACTCCCCTGAGACTCACCAAGTACAACTCTGAGTCTCCATTGCTACTGCCCTCAGAACCTGGAGCAGCGGCAGGGAGGAACACCAGGGGACAAGAGATCTAACCAGGAAACTCAGAAGACCTATACCTCGGTGGCATAGCTGTGGGGCTGTGAAAGTCTCTTTGCATAACCACTGGATTATCTCTGCCACACCCTGTTTTATCTCTTGGTCAGGAGTCAGTGATTAAGCTGAGAAGCCTACTTATAGTTTAAAAGCCCTCAAGCTCCCATAGCTTATAGGGAAGAAAAAGGACAAAAGAGGCTTTTAATCCACTGAGCTCCAAATCAGGGATTAAGATACTATTGAAACAACTGTTAACTTCTACCACTGTGAACCCTTTATTACCTTACTTAGACAGAAGTCAATCCAGGCAAATAGTGATGAGTAATTTGAAAGTACTGAGAGAGGGAACTCCTAACATAATATATAAAATGGTTAAACCAACAAGAAGAAATATTGCAGAAGTGAACCAGGACAAGTGTCCAGATAAAAGCCCCCCAAAGGGTGAAGCACAAAATAATGAGGTCAACATCCAAACACTAGCTAAGGAAATAATCACAGGAGCGAGAAAAGAGTTTGAAAGAATTGTAATCAGAAATACAGGAACAACAAATGAGACTATGGAATAAAACACTAATTACCTCAAAGTTATTAGAGAGCTGAAAGCTTCAATAGCTGAGCTAAGAACCCAACTAGCTGAACAAGCTAAAACAGTATCAGAACAGGGTAACAAAATGGATGAACTCCAGAAAACAGTAGAGGGGAGAGAGAATAGAATCAACGAGGCTGAAGACAGAATTAGCAAGATCGAGGACGAATTTAGAGACAACTAAAAAAAAAAGTAAGAGATCTCAAAAAGAGATTAAGAGATACTGAAAACAACAACAGAGTCCTATAGGATGACTTCATAAGAAACAATATACGCATTATTGGCATACCAGAGGAAGAAAGAGAGGGAGAGGAAGAAAGCATTCTTCAGGCCATAATAGTTGAAAACTTCTCTAGTCTAGACAACATCAAAGATATAAATATTCAAGAAGCCCAGAAGGTCCCAAACAGAATATACCCAGACTTAAAGACACCAAGACACATCATATTTAGAAAGGAAAGGAAAAACGATACAGAATGTTGGTTTGCTTCTAAATTCTGCATCTAAGACCCCTTCTGTTGCACTGCTTGACATTGTGGTCTATTTACATCGTCACTGTTTTCACTGGTTTAATCCCCACTGGTTCTTGTGCTAGTTTCCTTCTCCCCACCCCCACCCTACGTGCTTCCTCTTCCTGACACTTCCGCCTCAGGAGACATAAAAGACAGAGCCTTCTAATGAAGAGAGATTAGACTAGATTAGATTGTTGAACTGCATCCCAGCATCCCAGCTCCTCAATAAAGATGGAACTGCGTTCCCAGCTCAGCCATGAGTTCCTGGTCCTCTGTCTCCTGCCCGTGAAGCTACACTGGCAAATGGCGCCGAGAACAGGGACTGGCAAAAGAAAGGATCCTGAAGGCTGCAAGAGAAAAACAAAGAGTCATCTACAGAGGAAAACCCATAAGATTAGCAGCAGACTTCTCCACACAAACACTACAGGCCAGAAGAGAATGGCAAGATATCTATCGAGTACTCAGTGAGAAAGGATTTCAACCAAGAATACTGTATCCTGCTAGACTGTCATTCACATTAGATGGAGGCCTAAAAACCTGCTTAAACAAGCAAGAGTTGAAGGAATCAAGTATCACCAAGCCTGCCCTGAAAGAAGTTCTGAAAGTTCTCCTGTAAACAGTCAGACCACCATAAATAGTCCATATATCAGAACACTCTAGAACTCTACAAGACTGGCGTTAAAATATCTTCAGTCTTTGATATCAATAAATGTCAATGGCCTGAATTCACCTATTAAAAGACACAGAGTAGGAAGATGGATCAGAAAACACAACTCAACAATATGTTGTCTACAGGAAACCCACCTAACTCAGTAAGACAAATACAGACTTAAAGTGAAAGGATGGAAAACTATAATACAAGCCAATGGCCCACAAAAAGGGGCAGGAACAGCTATTCTCATATCTGACATGATAGACTTTAAAATAGATAAGATTAAAAGAGTTAGGAATGGACACTACTTAATGCTCAGAGGATCAGTCAATCAAGAGGACTTAACAATTATTAACATCTATACACCCAATGAGTAGCCATCTAAATACATCAAATGTCTACTGAAAGAGCTACAGCAATGTATTAACAGCAACACAGTCATAGTAGGGGACTTCAACACCCCACTCTCTCAACTTGACAGATCATCCAGGTAGAAAATCAATAAAGATATAAGGGAGCTAAATGAAGAGATAGATAAACTAGAAGTATTGAACATTTTCAGAGTCATTCATCCCAAGAAACTAGAATACACATTTTACTCAAATCCACATGGGTCATTCTCAAGGATAGACCATATGTTAGGCCACACGGACAGCATCAGCAAATTCAAGAGCATTGAAATCATCCCAAGCATCTTCTCAGACCACAGTGGAATTAAACTAACACTTAACAATCAACAAAAGATTAGTAACAGTCCCCAAAATATGGAAGCTCAACAGTACACTTCTTTTTTAAATTTTATTTATTTATTCCCTTTTGTTGCCCTTGTTGTTTTATTGTTGTAGTTATTATTGTTGTCGTAGTTGTTGGATAGGACAGAGAGAAATGGAGAGAGGCGGGGAAGAAAGAGAGGGGGAGAGAAAGATAGACACCTGCAGACCTGCTTCACCGCCTGTGAAGCGACTCCCCTGCAGGTGGGGAGTCAGGGCTCGAACCGGGATCCTCATGCCGGTCCTTGTGCTTTGCGCCACCTGCGCTTAACCTGCTGTGCTACAGCCCGACTCCCAACAGTACACTTCTTAACAACTACTGGGTCAAAGAGGAAATAAAGGAAGAAATCAAAATGTTTCGAGACTTCAATGAAAATGAAGACACAAGCTATCAAAATATTGGGGACACAGCTAAGGCAGTCCTAAGAGGGAAGTTCATAGCTATACAAGCACACATTAGGAAACAAGAAAAAGCACAAATAAACAGCCTGATTGCACATCTTAAAGACCTAGAAGAAGAAGAACAAAGGAATCCTAAAGCAACCAGAAGGACAGAAATCACTAAAGATAGGGCAGAAATCAATAACATTGAAAATAAGAAAACCATACAGAAGATCAACAAAAGTAAATGTTGGTTCTTTGAAACAGTGAACAAAATTGACAAACCTTTAGCCAGACTCACAAAACAAAAAAGGGAGAAGACACAAATAAATTGGATACTAAATGAAAGAGGAGATATCACAGCAGACACTACAGAAATTCAACATATCATGCGAGGCTTCTATGAAGAACTATATGCCACCAAGTTAGAGAACCTGGAAGAAATGGACAATTTCCTAGATACCTACCAACTTCCAAAACTAAGTAAAGAGGAAGTAGATAACCTGAACAGCCCCATCACAGCTAATGAAATTGAAACAGTTAATCAAAAATCTTCCCAAAAATAAAAGTCCTGGGCCAGATGGTTTTAAAAATGAATTCTAAAAAACCTTAAAGGAGAACTAATACCTCTACTTTTAAAAGTCTTCCAGAAGATTGAAGACACTGGAATACTCCCTGCCAGCTTCTATGAAGCCAACATCACTTTGATACCAAAAGCAGGCAGGGACACAACCAAAAAAGAAAACTACAGACCAATATCTCTGATGAACATAGATGTGAAAAATTGAACAAAATTCTAGCCAACCAGATACAGCAGTATATTAAAAAGATTGTTCATCATGACCAAGTGGGGTTTATCCCAGGCATGCAAGGTTGGTTTAATATATGTAAATCAATCAATGTGATCCACCACATCAACAAAAGCAAGACCAAAAACCACACGGTCATATCAGTAGATGCAGAGAAAGCCTTTGACAAAATACAACATCCCTTTATGATTAAAACACTATAAAAATGGGAATAGATGGAAAATTCCTGAAGATAGTGGAGTCTATATATAGCAAGCCTACAGCCAACATCATACTCAATGGCGAAAAACTGGAAGCATTTCCCCTCAGATCAGGTACTAGACAGGGCTGCCCACTGTCACCATTACTATTCAACATAGTGTTGGAAGTTCTTGCCATAGCAATCAGGCAGGAGCAAGGAATTAAAGGGATACAGATCGGAAGAGAAGTCAAACTCTCCCTATTTGCAGATGACATGATAGTATACATAGAAAAACCTAAGGAATCCAGGAAGAAGCTTTTTGGAAATCATCTGGCAATACAGTAAGGTGCCAGGCTACAAAATTAACATTCAAAAGTCAGTGGCATTCCTCTATGCAAACACTAAACTAGAAGAAATTGAAATCCAGAAATCAATTCCTTTTACTATATCAACAAAAACAATAAAATATCTAGGAGTAAACCTAACCAAAGAAATAAAAGACTTGTATACTGAAAATTATGAGTCACTACTCAAGGAAACTGAAAAAGACACAAAGAAGTGGAAAGATATTCCATGTTCATGGGTTGGTAGAGTTAACATCATCAAAATGAATATACTACCCAGAGCCATCTACAAGTTTAATGCTATCCCCATCAAGATCCCAAACACAGTTTTTAGGAGAACAGAACAAATGCTACAAATGTTTATCTGGAACCAGAAAAGACCTAGAATTGCCAAAACAATCTTGAGAAAAAAGAACAGAACTGGAGGCATCACACTCCCAGAGTTCAAATTGTCTTATAGGGCCATTGTCATCAAAGCTGCTTGGTACTGGAACATGAACAGACACACTGACCAGTGGAATAGAATTGAGAGCCCAGAAATGAGGCCCCACACCTATGGACATCTAATCTTTGACAAAGGTGCCCAGACTATTCAATGGGGAAAGCAGAGTCTTTTCAACAAATGGTGTTGGAAAAAATGGGTTGCAACATGCAGAAGAATGAAATTGAACCACTATATTTCACCAAATACAAAAGTAAATTCCAAGTGGATCAAGGACTTGGATATAAGACCACAAACTATCAGATACTTAGAGGAAAATATTGGCAAAACTCTTTTCCACATAAATTTTAAAGACATCTTCAATGAAACGAGTCCAATTACAAAGAAGACTAAGACAAACATAAACCTATGGGACTACATCAAATTAAAAAGCTTCTGCACAGCTAAAGACACTACTACCCAAACCAAGAGACCCCTCACAGAATAGGAGAAGATCTTTACATGCCATACATCAGACAAGAGGCTAATAACCAGAATATATAAAGAGCTTGCCAAACCCAACAACAAGACAACAAATAACCCCATCCAAAAATGGGGGGAGGACTTGGACAGAATATTCACCACAGAAGAGATCCAAAAGGCCGAGAAACACATGAAAAAATGCTCCAAGTCTCTGATTGTCAGAGAAATGCAAATCAAGACAACAATGTGATACCACTTCACTCCTGTGAGAATGTCATACATCAGAAAAGGTAACAGCAGCAAATGCTGGAGAGGGTGTGGGATCAAAGGAACCCTCCTACACTGCTTGTGGGAATGTCAATTGGTCCAACCTCTGTGGAGAACAGTCTGGAGAACTCTCAGAAGGCTAGAATAACCTACCCATGATCCTGCAATTCCTCTCCTGGGGATATATCCTAAGGAACTCAACACACCCATCCAAAAAGATCTGTGTACACATATGTTCTTAGCAGCACAATTTGTAATAGCCAAAACCTGGAAGCAACCCAGGTTTCCAACAACAGATGAGTGGCTGAGCAAGTTGTGGTATATATATATATATATACAATGGAATACTACTCAGCTATAAAAAATGGTGACTTTACCTTTTTCAGCCGATCTTGGATGGACCTTGAAAAATTCATGTTAAGTGAAATAAGTCAGAAACAGGAGGATGAATATGGGATGATCTCACTCTCAAGCAGAAGTTGAAAAACAAGATCAGAAAAGAAAACACAAGTACAACCTGAACTGGAATTGGTGTATTGCACTAAAGTCAAAGACTCTGGGGTGGGTGGGTGGGGAGAATACAGGTCCAAGAAGGATGACAGAGGACCTGGTGGGGGTTGTATTGTTATATGAAATACTGGGAACTGTTATGCATGTACAAACTATTGTATTTACTGTTGAATGTAAAACATTAATTCCCCAATAAAGAAATTAAAATAAATAAATAAATAAAATGTTTTTTTAAGCCTAAATAAACAAATAAATACCTGTTCCACTAGACAGTCCATGTAACCACAGAACATGGTTCTGGGCAGGGCACAGAGTGGATGCCTGTAGCCACTGTGGATCAGTGGGTACAACCTCGAGAGTGTGAAGTGTGAGGAGGTGGCTGTGGGACGGTGTGAGAGGGAGGGGAACTGCCCAAGGCGTACACAAGACAGGTGTGGCCGACCCTGTACCAGACTCCCAGGTTCCTCTGCAGAATCACCAGAGCGGGAGGGTAAGAGAGACACAGATAGCCCATTGGCCACCCACAGTCTGCACCTGTGTGCCAGCTGCCCTCTGTACTTTGAGCCTGTTCCGCCCTCTGCTCCAGGAGTCAGCTGCAGGAGGGATCGTTGCTAGAGGCTCCAACCTTTGCACCCAGAGAACAGTGTTGGGGGGCCCATGCCTGGGGTTTGAGTCAGGGCTACTGACCCACACATGCCTCAGGGCAAGCGGGCTTACAAGGTCACTAGCTATGCTGCGTTAGTTGTTAACCTCTGCCCCGCACCCACCTCCAGTCACCCTGTTCCATTTCATTTTTTTTTTTTTTTTTTTTTTTTACCAGAGCACTGCTCAGTTCTGGCTTATGGTAGTGCAGGGGATTGAACCTGGGCCTTTAAAGCCTCAGGCATGAGAGTCTCTCTGCATAAACATTATGCTACCTACCCCTGCTGCCCCTGTTCCATTTCACCCTACACTACAAACTCAGCGCAGCTGCCAGCCCTGATTCTCCACTGATTCCCGGGGTCTTGCACTCCCCCCAAGCGGCCTACCTACCCAGCTCTGAGTGGCCGCGCGCTCCACCCACCATACCGGTCAAGCCCTCCAGCCGCTTTCTGAGCTGCGTGCTCATTAAACAGATGAGGAAATTGAGGCAAGAGTGGTGAGGGCAGCCTGCTAAAAGAAGCCCACGCTACCAGCCTTCCTGGGCTGCTCCCATCCCTGCTCCATCTTGCAGCAACGCCTGGAAATAGAACCTGCAATTCCCCAGAAATGCCAAAAATGCTTTTTATTGTGCCTGTAAGGGGAAAATCAGAGGTCTTGACTGGCTCACACTTCATGCCCGCCGATGCTCAGGGCTGCCGTCTTGGGGCGGGGAGTCGATCCTTCCCTTGCAAACTCAGGCCAGGCTAGGCCAAGGGTCTTGGCAGTGGACAAGCTCAGGGCAGGTTGTCCAGAAAGGTGAGGAGGACAAGATGGAAGTCTTGCGGCTTGTGGAGGTAGCAGGCATGGCCCGCATTGCGCAGCTTCACGATGGAATGGTTAGGCAGCTGGCGGAGATGCCGCAGAGCCTGCAAAGCCAGGATTCGGTCCAGTTCCCCATAGAGGATGAGAGTCGGGGTCTGCAGAGTAAGGCAGGGGCTGTGACCTGCACACCTTATAGGGCTGACCCTCAAGCCGCCTCCTTAGGGAGTCCTCCCCAAACACCCCAGCATTTTGATCCAGATCAGGAACGGGACCGCGCGCCCTGTAAGTGAGCCCGAATCCTCTCTGCCACAGGTAGGAAGCCAGGATGCTTGAAGACCCTCATGCCAATACCTTCACGGCCAAGAATTGCTCCTGGGTGTAGTTCTGGGTGGAGACGGGTGCTATGGGCACAAATCCGTGAAGCTGGTGGTGGCCTCGAATCAGGAAGGGCAGGGCGTAGTAGCCACTCAGTGAGGGGCTCACCAACACAGCATTCTGCACCTTCAGGTCTCCAAGCGCTCGCTCCAGCAACTTTGCTCGTCCCTCCTCTGTGTTCGCTTCCTTAGAGGGTGCTGAGTTCCCAAAACCTGGGAACAGCAGGAGGCACCAGCTGAGGGAGGTCAGAAAGGAACTCAAGGCCCCTCAAGGGGGCCGGGTGGTAGCACAGCGGGTTAAGTGCACATGGCACAAAGCGCAAGGACCTGCGTAGGTATCTGGGTTCAAGCCTGTGAAGCCAGCCCGGTTAAAACAACACAAGCCCCCGGCTCCCTACCTGCAGGGGAGTCACTTTACAAGCAGTGAAGCAGGTCTGCAGGTGTCTATCTTTCTCTCCCCCTCTCTGTCTTCCCCTCCTCTCTCCATTTCTCTCTGTCCTATCCAACAACAACAATAGCAACAGTAACAACAACAAGGGCAACAAAATGGGAAAAATGGCCTCTAGGAGCAGTGGGTCATAGTAGGAAATGAGCTCCAGAGTCCCTGCCCAAGCAGGAGGGAGACAGCACAGTACTTATGCAACACAGTCTCATGCCTGAGGCTCCAAGCTCCCTGGCAGCATCTCAGCACCATCTTAAGGCAGAATTGAGCAGTGCCGGGGGGGCGGGGGGGGGGGGTGCCTACCACACAGAGCTGGGGAGCAGTGGCAACACATCAGTGTTGCTTCCAGTTCCCAGAAGTTTATTTGTGATGCGATAGGTCTGACAGAAAAGCATATTTGGGGCAGGTAGATAGTAGTGATTATGCAAAAGCTTTTCATGGCTGAGGTTCTAGCATCCCAAGTTCAATCCCCAGCACCACCATAAGGCGCAGCTGAGCAGGGTTCTGGCATAACAGCAATACAATCATTAATATTGACAGAACGTTTATTTTAAAGTTGATAATGGCCAGTGTTGAGGATGTGAGCACATTTATATACAACTTATTAGAGGATATGACCATATACTGTTTGTTTGTTTGTTTGTTTTGGACCAGAGCACCACTAGCTTTGGCTACTGGTAACACTGGGGATTTGTCAACTTTAAAAAAAAATTTATTTACTTTTTAAAAAATATTTATTTATTCCCTTTTGTTGCCCTTGTTTTTTATTGTTGTGATTATTATTGTTGTTGTTGTTGGATAGGACAGAGAGAAATGGAGAGAGGAGGGTAAGACAGAGAGGGGGAGAGAAAGATAAACACCCACAGACCTGCTTCACCGCCTGTGAAGCGACTCCCCTGCAGGTGGGGAGCCGGGGGCTTGAACCGGGATCCTTATGCCTGTCCTTGCGCTTTGCGCCCCCTGTACTTAACGTGCTACGCTACCATCTAACTCCCCCTATTTACTTTTTTTATGAGAGAGACAGACAGACACTGGAGCACTGCTCAGCACTGGATCATGGTGGTGTGATGCTGCAAACCCCAAGTCAGCCTCCTGTATCCCCACCAGTAGAGGACAACACAGACAGAACTTGGCCCCACCCTCCCTACCTGCTTGGGGGGGGGGGGAGTCTCACAGTGGTGAAGTCGTGCTGTCTTTCAGATATCTATCTTTCTCTCTCTCTCTACCTCCCTTCCCCCTCTTAATTTCTCTTATCCAAATAAAAAACAAAAACAATAAAACCAGGGTTATCCTCAGAGACCAGGGCCATATTTCTAACCCTCCCACCTCTCTGAGAATTCCACTTATTCTTACTTTAAATGTTTTTTTTTTTAATATTTTATTTATTTATTAATGAGAAAGATAGGAGGAGAGAGAGAAAGAACCAGACATCACTCTGGTACATGTGCTACCGGGGATTGAACTCATGACCTCATGCTTGAGAGGCCAATGCTTTATCCACTGCGCCACCTCCCGGACCTGCACTGCGCCACCTCCCGGACCACTTTAAATGTTTTACTTATAAAATATTTTATTTGGGGGTTGGGCTATACCGCGGCAGGTTAAGCGCACATGAAACTTGAGGACTGGCTTAAGGATCCCGGTTCGAGCCCCCAGCTCCCCACCTGCAGGGGAGTTGTTTCACTATCCGTGAAGCAGGTCTGCAGGTGTCTCTTTTTCTCTCCCCCTCTCTGTCTTCCCTCCTTTTTCCATCTCTCTCTGTCCTATCCAGCAACAATAATGTCAATAACAACAATAATAACCACAACAATGATAAAAACAACAAGGGCAACAAAAAAGGAAAATAAATAAAATATTTAAAACATAAATTAATTAGTGTGGAGGGTAGATAGCATAATGGTTATGCAAAGAGATTCTCATGCCTGAGGCTCTGAAGTCCCAGGTTCAATCCCCCATACCACCATACGCCAGAGCTGAACAGTGCTCTGGGGGAAAAAAATTTTTTTTAATTAAATTAAATAAATTGATTAAATAAAATATTTTATTTATTACATGAGAGAGTGCTGCCTGTGGCCTCCCCAGACCCAGGAGCAGGTGCTCTTACCTGGAAGGTCAAGGGCCACGGCCCTGTAGCCTCGCTGTGCCAGCAGCTGTAGTGTGCCCAGTTGTTCCCATGTGCGGGAGCTAAAAGCCTTTCCATGCAGCAGCACTACTTCCAGCCTGTGGGCACACAGGGGGCTTTGTGTCCTGGGGGCTTGGGAGTAACCACCACCCTTTCTTCCCAGGCTTCTCCCACAGAGCTCCCTTGAGGACCCTTGAATTACGCTGAATGTCACACAGGAAGCCCCCCACCCCCACCCCAAACACACACCCTTTTAGGTACAGTTCTTCTGCTATGCCTTGGGGTTAGCACCCACCTGTGTGGCCGGTGGAGAGGGACCACCTCACGGTAAAAGATGGGGGAGTCTCCAGAGGTGAGACCAGCTAACATGGTGACATTGGGGCCTGCCCAGGGCCAGGAGCCCTGCTCAGGGGGGCCCGGGAGCCCCAGGTACAGCAGCAGCATAAGCAGCAGGCCCAGGCCCAGCAGGGCTGCTTGAGAACGGCTCATGGAGACTGGTAGCAGTCTAGAGGAGAGGAGACGGAGAGGAGGGGAGAGGAGGCTCAAGGCACAAGGCTGCCTGGGATGCTATCTCCCACACTCACCCAGAAACCCCAGCACAGGAAGGAGAAAACCCCAGCAAATCCTTGTCCTTTCCCTTGCCTTGGTTCACTCCCAGTGACCCCACATGCCAGGACCACAGCTCAGGACCCCAGTGTGAGGAGCCTGTGGCACACAGCATGAACAGTGACAGCTCAGACCGCACCACTTACCCGCGACAGCCAGGCCAAGTGCAAGGACTCAGGAATCCACCTAGGAATGCTGGGAAGACACGACAATAGGTCTCTTACAGATGAAGAAGCTGGGGCTTGGAGAGGTAAAAATTCTCTTGCCCAAAGTTCAGAGTAGCAGGCGAGAGAAATGGGATGTGAACCCAGATGTCACTTGTCTTAGCAGGGCGGAAACTTGGAGGGAAGCTTAGGGAAAGCAGCACCCCTCCCCTTGGGACCCCCAAGGAGGATAGAAGGGACCAGAGGAGGGGCCGGTGTGTCTGGATCCTGCCCCAGATCTCTCTCCCTCCCTGACAGCAAAGGCCAAACATGCAGAGGTGACCCCTGCAGACAAAGGCTGAAGCACATCGCCTGAAGGCCCCACCCTTGCTCTGAAGGGACGCGAGAGCTGGGAAGACCAGGAGGCCTGGGGCCTTCGTCTCTCTTTCTCAGGGGTCTACATGCCTTCGTGGCATGTACTTTCTTCTCCTTTATTGTCCTTGCTTTCTCCCAACAGATGCTCTCCCTGAAACACAACTGGCTCTCTTGCCATTCTTTCAAGTCTAGAACCTCAGGGAGGAAGCTGGGGAGTGGCCCCAGTTAGCGACTCCCGCCTCCCTTTACAGAAACTGATGGCGCAGTGATAAAGTTTTGGACTCTCAAGCGTGAGGTCCTGAGTTCGATCCCCGGCTGCACATGTGCCAGAGTGATGTCTGGTTCTTTCTGTCTCCTCCTATCTTTCTCAGAAATAAATAAAATCTTTAAAAAAAAAGAGAGAGAGAGAGAAAAGAAAAGAAAAAGAGAGTGATCTGGGAGGTGGTGCAGTGGATAAAGTACTGGATTCTCAACCATGAGGTCCTGAGTTCAATCTCCGGCAGCACATGCCCCAGAGTGATATCTGGTTCTTTCTCTTTCCTTTTCATGAATAAATAAATAAATTCTTTTTTAAAAAAAAGGGGGGGGACAGGAGGTAGCATAGGTTAAGTGCACATGGTGCAAAGCGCAAGAACCGGCATAAGTATCTTGGGTTCGAGCTCCCGGCTCCCCACCTGCAGGAAGATCACTTCACAAGCAGGTCTGCAGGTGTCTGTCTTTCTCTCCCCCTCTCTGTCTTCCCCTCCTCTCTCCATTTCTCTCTGTCCTATTCAACAATGACCGCAATAACAACAACAACGACAAACAAAAGGGAAAAATGGCCTCCAGGAGCAGTGGAAAGGTGAACTCAACCCCCAAAAGAATTAAGAGAAAGAGAGAGAGAGGCCAGGTGGTGGCAAACCTGGTTAAGCGCACACATTACAGTTGGCAAGGGCCCAGGTTTGAGCCCCGGTCCCCACCTGCAGGGGGAAAGCTTCACAAGGGGTGAAGCAGTGCCGCAGGAGTCTATCTCCCCCTCTTCTCTCAATTTCTCTGTCTCTGTCCAATAATAAATTTAAAAAATATTTTAAAAAAAGAAAAGAGAATGTTAAGGCAAAGAAAGAGTTAACTGACCAAACTCCTGTAGCAAGCTCAGATGGGCAGAAGAGAAGCCCCAGACCCTTCTGGCCAGATGATGACACCAGGCCTGGAGAAAGGCCTCCCCCACCTGCGTGGAATATCTTATCCTGACGAGTCATAAAACTGCTGAATCCTGCCCATCTCCAAGGCAGCCGCTGAATACTACAGGACTCCAGCCTCCTTAGAGTGATGTCTCTAAATCCCAAGGCTAGCCAGCCTTCCCCCCAGACACAGCTATGCAGGAAAAGTCAACCGTAACTAAGAAAACCAGACGCTGGCCAATGGCCTGAAGATTCCCTCCCCCTTAACCTTGCTGCATCCGCTTCCATGAAGATGCTTTCTGCTCTCATACTGCAGCCAGCTGGACCTTCCCTTTGTTCCGGGGCCCAGAATCCTTTTTTTTTTTGCCTCCAGGGTTATTGCTAGGGCTTGGTGCCAGCACTGCGAATCCACAGCTCCTGGTGGCCATTTTTTCCATTTTATTGGACAGGAGAGAGAGAGAGAAATTGGGAGGGAAGGGGGAGATAGAGAGTGAGAGATAAAGATAGACACCTGCAGACTTCCTTTACCACACATGAAATGAACCCCCTGGGGAGTCGGGCGGTAGCGCAGCGGATTAAGTGCAGGTGGTGCAAAGTGCAAGGACCTTCGTAAGCATCCCAGTTCGATCCCCTGGCTCCCCCCCCCCCACCTGCAGGGGAGTCACTTCACAGGCGGTGAAGCAGGTCTGCAGGTGTCTGTCTTTCTCTCCCCCTCTGTCCTCCCTTCCCCTCTCCACTTCTCTCTGTCCTATCTAACAATGATGCCATCAATAACAACAACAAAAATAACCACAACAACAATAAAAAACAAGGGCAACAGGTGGGGAGCAGGGGCTTGAACCCAGATCCTTGGTTTCATACTATGTGCACATAACTGGGTGCGCCACTACGTGGCCCCTGGGGGCCCAGAATGCTTTCAGAGCACGAGCTCTTTCTGTGGCCCCTTAACGTTAATAAAGTTTCTCCTCCTCCTTCCTCGTGGTTCTCGTTTGCCTCATCAAAGCCTTGCGTGCTCCGCCATGGATTTGACCAGAGTCAGGTCCAGCCCCCAACACACTGATGGAAGATTCAGTCCTGTGGTCTCTTTCTATTTTCTTTCTGCTTCTTTATCTCAAAAATAAAATAAAATAAAATAAAAAGCCAGGGAGCTATGAACAACTATATGCCACCAAGCTAGAGAACCTGGAAGAAATGAATGATTTCCTAGATACCTACCAACTTCCAAAACTAAGTCAAGAGGAAGTGGATAACATGAACAGGCCCATCACAGCTAATGAAATTGAAACAGTTATCAAAAATCTTCCCAAAAATAAAAGTCCTGGACCAGATGGTTTTACAAATGAATTCTACAAAACTTTCAAAGAAGAACTAATACCTCTACTTTTAAAAGTCTTCCAGAAGATTGAAGACAATGGAATACTCCCTGCCAGCTTCTATGAAGCCAACATCACCCTGATACTAAAAGCAGACAGGGACACAACCAAAAAAGAAAACTACAGACCAATATCTCTAATGAACATAGATGCGAAAATATTGAACAAAATTCTAGCCAACCAGATACAGCAGTATATCAAAAAGATTGTTCATCATGACCAAGTGGGGTTTATCCCAGGCATGCAAGGTTGGTTTAATATACGTAAATCAATCAATGTGATCCACCACATCAACAAAAGCAAGACCAAAAACCACATGGTCATATCAATAGATGCAGAGAAAGCCTTTGACAAAATACAACATCCCTTTATGATCAAAACACTACAAAAAATGGGAATAGATGGAAAATTCCTGAAGATAGTGGAGTCTATATATAGCAAGCCTACAGCCAACATCATACTCAATGGTGAAAAACTGGAAGCATTTCCCCTCAGATCAGGTACTAGACAGGGCTGCCCACTATCACCATTACTATTCAACATAGTGTTGGAAGTTCTTGCCATAGCAATCAGGCAGGAGCAAGGAATTAAAGGCATACAGATTGGAAGAGAAGAAGTCAAACTCTCCTTATTTGCAGATGACATGATAGTATACATAGAAAAACCTAAGGAATCCAGCAAGAAGCTTTTGGAAATCATCAGGCAATACAGTAAGGTGTCAGGCTATAAAATTAACATTCAAAAGTCAGTGGCATTCCTCTATGCAAACACTAAGTTAGAAGAAATTGAAATCCAGAAATCAGTTCCTTTTTCTATAGCAACAAAAACAATAAAATATCTAGGAGTAAACCTAACCAAAGAAGTGAAAGACTTGTATACTGAAAATTATGAGTCACTACTCAAAGAAATTGAAAAAGACACAAAGAAGTGGAAAGATATTCCATGTTCATGGGTTGGAAGAATTAACATCATCAAAATGAATATATTACCCAGAGCCATCTACAAATTTAATGCTATCCCCATCAAGATCCCAAGCACATTTTTTAGGAGAATAGAACAAATGCTACAAATGTTTATCTGGAACCAGAAAAGACCTAGAATTGCCAAAACAATCTTGAGAAGAAAGAACAGAACCGGAGGCATCACACTGCCAGATCTCAAACTGTATTATAGGGCCATTGTCATCAAAACT
The DNA here is from genome assembly GCF_950295315.1 of Erinaceus europaeus. Taxonomy (NCBI): domain Eukaryota; kingdom Metazoa; phylum Chordata; class Mammalia; order Eulipotyphla; family Erinaceidae; genus Erinaceus; species Erinaceus europaeus. The sequence continues at coordinate 95,419,308 of NC_080173.1, forward strand.
GCTTGGTACTGGAACATGAACAGACACACTGACCAGTGGAATAGAATTGAGAGCCCAGAAATGAGGCCCCACACCTATGGACATCTAATCTTTGACAAAGGTGCCCAGACTATTATATGGGGAAAACAGAGTCTCTTCAACAAATGGTGTTGGAAACAGTGAGTTGAAACATGCAGAAGAATGAAACTGAATCACTGTATTTCACCAAATACAAAAGTAAATTCCAAGTGGATCAAGGACTTGGATGTTAGACCAGAAACTATCAGATACTTAGAGGAAAATATTGGAAGAACTGTTTTCCGCATAAATTTTAAAGACATTTTCAATGAAATGAATCCAATTACAAGGAAGACTAAGGCAAGTATAAACCTATGGGACTACATCAAATTAAAAAGCTTCTTCACAGCAAAAGAAACCACTACCCAAATCAAGAGACCCCTCACAGAATGGGAGAAGATCTTTACATGCCATACATCAGATAAGAGTTTAATAACCAACATATATAAAGAGCTTGCCAGACTGAACAACAAGACAACAAATAACCCCATCCAAAAATGGGGGGAGGATTTGGACAGAATATTCACCACAGAAGAGATCCAAAAGGCCGAGAAACACATGAAAAAATGCTCCAAGTCTCTGATTGTCAGAGAAATGCAAATCAAGACAACAATGAGATATCACTTCACTCCTATGAGAATGTCACACATCAGAAAAGGTAACAGCAGCAAATGCTGGAGAGGGTGTGGGGTCAAAGGAACCCTCCTGCACTGCTGGTGGGAATGTCAATTGGTCCAACCTCTGTGGAGAACAGTCTGGAGAACTCTCAGAAGGCTAGAAATGGACCTACCCTATGACCCTGCAATTCCCCTCCTGGGGATAGATCCTAAGGAACCCAACACATCCATCCAAAAAGATCTGTGTACACCTATGTTCTTGGCAGCACAATTTGTAATAGCCAAAACCTGGAAGCAACCCAGGTGTCCAACAACAGATGAGTGGCTGAGCAAGTTGTGGTATATATACACAATGGAATACTACTCAGCTATAAAAAATGGTGACTTTACCATTTTCAGCCGATCTTGGATGGACCTTGAAAAAATCATGTCGAGTGAAATAAGTCAGAAATAGAAGGATGAATACGGGATGATCTCACTCTCAGGCCGAAGTTGAAAAACAAGATTAGAAAAGAAAACACAAGTACAACCTGAACTGGAATTGGAGTATTACACCAAAGTAAAAGACTCTGGTACAGGTCCATGGAAAATGATGAATGAAGTAGTGGGGATTGTATTGTTAAATGGGAATCTGGGGAATGTTATGCATGTAAAAAAAAAAAAAAAGAAGTAGAAACGCAAAGCAGAAATTGACTGAGTTTGGAGTATGGCACCAAAGTAAGAAAGCAGAAGTATACTAGAGTTTGCAGTGAGTACCCCCCTAACACTTCCTCTCCACTATTCCAAGCTTTGGGTCCATGATTGCTCAACAATTTGTTTGGCTTTGTATGTTAACTCTCTTTTCAGTCACCAGGTTCCAGGTGTCATCAGGATGCCGGCCAGGCTTCCCTGGATTGAAGACCCCACCAATGTGTCCTGGAGCTCAGCTTCCCCAGAGACCCACCCTACTAGGGAAAGAGAGAGGCAGACTGGGAGTATGGACCGACCAGTCAACGCCCATGTTCAGAGAGGAAGCAATTACAGAGGCCAGACCTTCTACCTTCTGCAACCCTCAAAGACCCTGGGTCCATGTTCCCAGAGAGATAGAGAATGGGAAAGCTATCAGGGGAGGGGGTGGGTTATGGAGATTGGGCGGTGGGAATTGTGTGGAGTTGTACCCCTCCTACCCTATGGGTTTGTTAAAAAAAAAAAAAAAAAAAGCCAGGGAGTCCGCGGGTTAAGAGCACGTGGCGCAAAGCGCAAGGACCAGCGTAAGGATCCCGGTTTGAGTCCCCTAGATCCCCACCTGTAAGGTAGTCTCTTCACAGGCGGTGAAGCAGGTCTGCAGGTGTCTTTCTCTCCCCCTCTCTGTCTACCCCCTCCTCTCTACATTTCTGTCCCGTACAATAACAACAACAATAATAACTACAACAACAATGAAAAATAAAGGCAACAAAAGGGAAAATAAATATATATTGGGAGTCGGGCTGTAGCGCAGCAGGTTAAGTGCAGGTGGCGAGAAGTGCAAAGGACCGGCTTAAGGATCCCGGTTTGAGGGCCCGGCTCCCCGCCTGCAGGGGAGTCGCTTCACAGGCGGTGAAGCAGGTCTGCAGGTGTCTGTCTTTCTCTCCCCCTCTCTGTCTTCCCCTCCTCTCTCCATTTCTCTCTGTCCTATCCAACAATGATGACATCAATAACAACAATAATAGCTATATCAGTAAAACAACAAGGGCAACAAAAGGGAATAAATATATATAATAAAATCTCTGTCATCTTTAAAAATAAATAAATAAATATTTTTTAAAAATTAAAAAAAAAAAGCCAGGCAGTGAAACACCTGGTTAAGCGCACACATATTATAGTGAACAAAGACCCAGGTTCAAATCCCTGGTCCCCACTTGCAGGGAAAAACTTCACAAGTGTGAAGCAGGGCTGCAGGTATCTCTCTCCTTCTCTCCCTCCCTCTTGCCTCTCAATTTCTCTGTCTTCAATAATAAATAAATAAATAAATAGATAAATAAAAATATTAAAGAAAAAAGGAGAAGTGTGTGTGGGGGGAACCATAGCAATAAATCACAGGACTGGGTGTTGACAGAGAAACTGACCCCTTGCTCAGGGTTGCCAATGGTGAAAGACCATGTGCAAAGTGAGGCCAGCTGAGAGCACACCTGGAAATGATTACTTTTCTTCTTTTTAAAATCACACTGCATATACCAAGGTTAAGATCAGAATGTGTGTGAGCTGAGTGGTAGCGCAGAGGATTAAGCACACATGGCACAAAGCAAAAGGACCGGCATAAAGATCCTGGTTCAAGCCCCCGGCTCCCCACCTGCAGGCGAGTCTCTTCACAAACGGTGAAGCAGGTCTGTAGGTGTCTGTCTTTTTCTCCCCCTCTGTCTTCCCCTCCTCTCTCTATTTCTCTCTGTCCTATCCAACAATGACAACATCAATAACAACAACAATAATAACTACAACAATAAAAAAAACAAGGGCAACAAAAGGGAAAATAAATAAATAAATATAAAAAAAATCAGAATGTGTTTTTACAGTTGATGGGGCTATTGAAAGCTCTCCTCCAGCTGGTACTAACTGGGAGGGGCCCATGCAGAATCTCCACAGTGGAGGAAATGCTGAAATATGAGTGGGGAGAAGTATAGTGGTCCAGGAGGTGGCACAGTGGATAAAGCACTGGATTCTCAAACATGAGGTTCCCAGTTCAATCCCCAGCAGCACATGTACCAGGAGTAATGTCTGGTTCTTTTTATATATATATATATTTATTTATTTATTCCCTTTTGTTGCCCCTGTTGTTTTATTGTTGTTGTAGTTATTGTTCTTGTTATTGATGTCATCGTTGTTGGATAGGACAGAGAGAAATGGAGAGAGGAGGGGAAGACAGAGATTGGGAGAGAAAGATAGGCATCTGGAGACACCACCCGTGAAGCGACTCCCCTGCAGGTGGGGAGCCGAGGCCTCAAACCGGGATCCTTACACTGGTCCTTGTGCTTTGTGCCACGTGTGCTTAACCCGTTGCGCTACCGCCTGACTACCGATGTCTGGTTCTTTTTATCTCCTCCTATCTTTGTCCTTAATAACTAAAACAATAAAAATAATTAAATAAAAAACAGAGAGAGAGAAGTCTTGTATATATACCTTGCACCCAGAGATAGGAAGGACAGCTTGAAGGTTGGAAACATGCCTTTCTCCCTTTATGCAGCCAGTTTCATTCAAAAAGGCCTGATTCAAGGACCCTTTCAGTCTGGATTCTTTGCTAGTTCAGAAGACAAGCCTTAGGCCCTAGACCCAGGCACAGCAGTTCATCCTGGCTTTGAAACTGGGCTCTGCCACTTCCTGACCATGTGTCTTCAGTGTATCAGTAAAACAGGAGACTAGAGAGAGAACTCACCAGATTGGAGATTGTGCCTTGCCAAGCCTGTCACCCAGGGTCAAGCCCATAGGGTGGCATGAAACTGGCCTCCCCTTCTCCCTGCTCCGTCTCTCTGATCTGAATGAATAAGCGGCCAGGGAGTGGTGAAATTGTGATGTATAAGGATCATCCTACCCCTCTAAGGGGAGGAGACGGGGTTAGAGATAATCTTATAGCTTCCCTCCCAAGGTTCTTGTGAAGTTTAAATAATACAGTTCACTTGACCAGGTGCTGTCCTGTTACCAGTTTCTTGGACACAGAATAAACATGCCTTCCTTATTTCTAGATTCCACTACATGCATCTTTGTTTTTAAATTTGTGTTTATTTATTCATGTAAGTGAGAAAGGAGACACAGAGAAACTAATCAGGGCATCATTCTGGCACATGCTGGGGATTCTGACACCTCCCGGGCTGTGCTAAATACACCTTTTTTAATCAGGCTTTTTAAAACTCAATTTTTTAAAAAAGAATTTGTGTATTTATTCATGAGAAAGATAGGTCGAGAGAGAGAAAGAACCAGACATCACTCTGGTACACTTGCTGCTGGGGATTGAACTCGGGACCTCGTGGTTGAGAATCCAATGCTTTATCCACTGCGCCACCTCCGGGACCACTAATTGACTTATGTTTAGTGACAGAGAGACACAGAGAGAAAGATACACACAGAGAGCAACCAGAACACTTACAGGGGTGCTGGGGATGGAACCTGGGACTTGGGAACCTCAGAGATGAAGGTCTTTTGCATAACCACTATGCTGTCTCCCCAGCCTTGTGCTAAATCCATCTTTACCTGACTCCAGCTGGGCCCTGGGGAGAGCTGGGGATAAGGCCTCTGCCCCACCCACCTCTCGGGAATTTGTTGGGGGTGTTTCGCAGGCCCCCAACTCCAGACTCCCTGTCAGGCGGTGAGTGGGTTGTAGCTACCCTTCCGGTGTGATAGGGACCCCGCAGCTGAGTGCAGAACCAGCGTGCTCCTCCTCTCTCGTTTCTGATCGCTCACAGCCTCAGAAACGCCGTTAGCCCAGGGTCCTACCAGGCGGAGCATCTGCGATGGGCCTTTCTGAGCCGCGGGCCTAGGGCGCCAGGAGGGCGGGGGAAGGGCAGGACTCAGGCCGTTGCCTTGGAAACCCAAGCAGCTGGCGCGCTAGGCAACCGCAGGGGGCCGGCAGCCTGCAGCCTAGACGAAGCTATTGGGGGGCGGCATTGGTTGGGGAGGGGGTGCAAGAGCGCTCGCCGGTCTTTGGTTTAGGTGTCACCACCGCACATTGGTGTAAGCGCGCGCGCAGCTTCGTCATGCCCACCCCACGCTTTCCTTTGGCACAAGCCACTCCCCGCACGTTCACGCAACCCCTCCCCCATACATGCACTACCTGTGCAATACACACCCTCGAACACACGCATCAGTCAGACAACAGACAGACATGCTTTCAAGATCTTATGCTCAGGGTGCAGGGGGCCGGGCGCTGGTGCACCCGGTTAAGCCCACATAGTAATAAGCGCAAGGACCCTTGCAAGGATTCGGTTCGAACCCCCAGTTTCCCACCTGCAAGGGGGGTAGCTTCACAAGCAGCGAAGCAGGCCAGAGACACCTGCAGCACTGCTTCCCTACTCACAAAGTCTCCCCCTGCAAGGGGCGGCCGGCTCCTTGCACATTATAACGTGCGCTTTACTAGGTGCGCCACTGCCAGGCCCCAGAAGTTAGCTATTTTGACAGAACATACTCACAGGCACTGTGGGAAGCCCCAGAGAGTGAGGCTAAGTCTTCTTTTTAGAGGTAGGACAAGATAAGATTGCTGACTGAACCCCCAGTCCTGATCTCATACACGAAGCAGGTCTGTAGGTATCTGTTTTCCTCTCTTCTCTCCATCGCCCTCTCCTCTCTCAATTTCTCTCTGGCCTATCCAATAAAATGGGGGGGGGGGGGAATGTCCACCAGGGGCAGTGGATTCGTAGTACCAGCACCAAGCCCCAGCAGTAACCCTGGAGGGAAAAAAAGAAAAGAAAATCTTATATTGGGTGGGGGAGGGGGTAGATAGCATAACGGTTATGTAAAGAGACTCTAATGCCTGAGGCTTTAAAGTCCCAGGTTCAATCCCCCACCACCACCATAAGCCAGAGCTGAGCAATGCTCTGGTGAAAAAAGAAAGGAAGAAAGAAAGAGAAAAAAGAAAGAAAATCTTATGCTCACAACCCTGAAACTATACACGCACAGGCAGACCGACACACAGAAACTCTCAGCAACACACACACAGAGAACTCAAGATAATGCACACCCCAGATCACACGCACACAGAAAAACACATCAGCTATACACACAAGCGGCCCCCATGGCCCTGCGACACACTCCACTCGCCACACACATGTACAGACCCAGAACACACGTTAACACTCGAGTGCACAGACAACACGCACATCCCCTGTTACCCCCCTTCCCCCGCTGGACTCTGCCCCCGGGGCGCACAGACCAGGGGCGGGGCAGGGAGGCCGGCTCCTGAGCACCCCGCAGGCCTCACACCCAGACACTCACCGGGCTGAGCGCGCGGGAGCCCGCAGGAGGGGCCCTGCCCCAGCGGAGCCAGCAGCCAAACAGCGCGGCCACCATGGCACCGCCCGGCGGCTCCAAGCACCGCCCGGGAGACGCGCCTGCGCACACGCCAGTCGGCTGGAAGTGCAGAGGCTGGATGGGGGCTGCGCCCCCAAAAGCGTGCTGGCGCTGGGGGTCGGGCGGTGGTGCACGGGGTTAAGCACACATGGTACAAAAGCATGCTATACAACAAGGGCAACAAAAAGGGAAAATAAATAAAAATTTTAAAAATTTTTTAAAAAGGCATGCTATGCTGGCTCACCCGATTGCTTGGGGCTTGCCTGCAGAGTCATGGTCTCGCTCCAGCTCTCTGGAGAGATGGGGTTAAGGATGAGACCCAGCACTCAGGGCTGCCTTAGGGACTTTAGGACCAGCCAAGCCTTGAAACAGGGTGTCGCGCAGAATATATATACTAGGCATAATAATATATACCAGTATAAGCCAAATCACGTTTTTTTAAATTTGTATTTATTGGATAGAGACAGCCAGAAATTGAGAGGAAAGAGGAGACAGAGAGGGACAGAGAGACACCTGCAGCCCTGCTTCACCACTTGTGAAGCTTTCCCTATGCAGGTGGAGGCTCGAACCCAGCTCCTTGAGCATTGTGACCTGTGCACTCAGCCAGGTGCCCCACCACCCGGCCTCACTACCCAGCCCCACCAGCTAGTGTTATATAGAGCAGCTCCAAGTCTCTGCCAGTCATTCCCTTGCCCTCCACACGTGCACAGAACAGACCCCAGGGCGATCCCGGGGGTCCTTTATGGCACCTAATTATCCCGAAAGTGAAGGGCTCACTCACTCATTTGCATCCTGCAAGGTGGGCAAAATTACAACCGTCCCCCAGGCTAGGAAATCTTTGGGAAATAATTCGATTGATCCCTGACACAGCCTCGCCTTCAAACCACTCTGGGTCTGGGTGCTCTGGCTGTGTGAGGGCAGAGCGAGCAGCAGGATGCGTGCCCTAAGGTCTACCCCCACCCCAAGTCTGCAAAGCAGTTCACTGAATATCTGGGGACTGAACCCAACCTGTACGTGGACCCAACCTGTACGTGGGTGGGAGGGGCTTGGAGAAGCGCAGCCTGTGTGTAGCAGCTGGTGGACACATGAGGGCGCCCAGGAGGACGGCCCCTCGGCGGGGCCACAACCCTTTCCCTTTCCCTGCCTCCCCGCCCAGGGCCCCATTCGCCGCCGCCAGCACTTTCCTGCCGCCTCTCGCGCGAGCCCCCGCAGCTCCCCAGGTACCCTCCCGCCCTACCCTCTTTTTCTCTCCAGTTAGCCTCTCCCTCCACCCACCCCAAGTCTCCCCCTTTTCCTATCGCGGCCCCTCCAGGATCTGCCCCCACCACTTCCCTGTGCACCCTACCAGCCTCCACCAGCCAGCGCAGAGGTCCGTGGTGCAGGGTGGCCTGGGGGTCAGCGCACTGCGCACCGAGCACCCCAGCCCCCCAGCCCCCCCCCCCCCCAGACCGGAACGCCAAACCCTTTCCCGGCTCGGTGCTCAGGTCTCTGCCTCTGGAAGATGGGCTTTCTCCAGTAACGACTCCCTGGGGCCTGAGACGACAGGCAACCGGGAGCCTGCTACTATGCCTGGAAGGGAATGAGGCTGATACGCAGACATTTACTGCGCTTATTACTGTCTGCGCCACAGGGGAGGCGAGTGTGTGCTGTTTGCGGCCTGGCCTCATTTAATCCTGTCAACCACCTGCGAGCCAGGGGCTATTGTGTTATCCCTCACTGGTAGAAAAGAATCCTAACAGCAAGAACTGCACTTGTAACAGGAGCCTTATGTATCAAGTTCTTACCCGGAGCAGCCATTTCACTTGTCAATTTTTTTTTCTTGGACACTCATTACTTTTACTTATTCATTTATTAGTATGTACTTATGGGGGCCGGGCGGTAGCGCACCAGGTTAAGCGCACATAGTATGAAGTACAAGGACCAGTGCAAGGATCCTGGTTGGAGCCCAAGGCCCCCCCACCTGCAAGGGGGATGCTTCCCAGGCAGTGAAGCAGGTCTGCAGGTGTCTGTCTTTCTCCCCAGTCCCTCTGTCTTCTCCTCCCTTCTCAGTTTCTCTCTGTCCTATCCAGCAGCAGCAACAATAACAACAATGGAAAAAAGATGGCCGCCAGGACCAGTGGATTCGTAGTGCAGGCAACGAGCCCCAGTGATAACCCTGGAGGCAAAAATAATAACAAATTTGTTTATGAGAGATTGAGGAGAGAGAGAGAGAGAGAGAGAGAGAGAACTAGAGCAACACAACAGTCCGGCATCTGCAATGCCAGTGATAGAACTACAGACCTCATGCTCAGATCCAACACTTAATCCGTGCTGCCACCTTCTGGGCCACCCAATATCACTCATTCTGGAGGTAGGCTTTATGGCCCCATGCTTTAGTTGGGGAAACTGAGACTCAAAGTCACGCAGTTACATGAATGATAGAAATAGAATGATCGCTTCTGTCTTCGTCACCTCAGAACATGTCCCTAGAGTTTCGGGAGCTTCCAGGAGACCTCCTTGCTGCTCCGGGAGGAACCCCCGCTCTGGGTCAGTCCCCCTGCTCCACCCTAACAGCCTGACCTTGACTCACAGGTGCTTCACCAGCACAGCGGCAAACATGGCGGCAGTCGAGCAGCAGGAGGGCACCATCCAGGTACTGGGCCAGAGCCTCTTCTTCCGAGAGGCCAGGCCAGGTGGTGGACAGCCGGCCCGCTTCTCTGTGTTACTGTTGCATGGCATTCGCTTCTCGTCTGAGACCTGGCAGAAACTGGGCACACTGGACAGGCTGGCCCAAGCTGGCTACCGGGCTGTAGCCATTGACCTGCCAGGTACTTCCAGGTTAGGGTCTGGACAGGGGTTATGGGGGACTCATTGGAACCCAGGACTGGGATCAGGAGGTCTGGGACTACTTTGCTAGGCTGGGCACTGAGCTTCACAGGGCACAATGCAAGGATCTTGGAGTCCCTCTCTCTTTGTAATTTTTTCTTTTTCTTTCTTTTTTTTTTTTTTTTGCCTCCAGGGTTATTGCTGGGGCTAGGTGCCTGCACTATGAATCCACTGCTCCTGGAGGCTATTTTTTCCCTTTTGTTGCCCTTGTTGTCTATCATTGTTATTGTTGTAATTGTTATTGATAGGACAGAGTGAAATGGAGAGAGGAGGGGAAGACAGAAAGGGGGAGACAAAGATAGACACCTGCAGACCTGCTTCACCGCCTGTGAAGCGACTCCCCTGCAGGTGGGGAGCCGGGGGCTGAACTGGGATCCTTAAACCTTACGCCATGTGTGCTTAACCTACTGTGCTACCGCCTGGCCCCCGTTTTGTTTTGTTTTGTTTTTAACCAGAGCACTGCTCAACTCTGACTTGTGGTGGTGCAAGGGATTGAACCTGGGACTCTGGAGCCTCAGGCATGAGAATCTCTCTGCATGCTCACTATCTACCTACCTGCTTCCAAGCCTCTCTAGTCTTGATCTGTACACTCCTCAACTGCATCTAACTGCTTCCCCTTGGACAATGTCTCATCTGTTTCCTCATCTGTAGTGGGAGCCAACCATACTCATTTAGGGGCTGCCTTCAGTGACGATGGGAATGAGGCTACCCACCCAGTGTATATATATGACCGGTACCTGACACACAATAATGGGTGTTTAGTTGACTGGAAGTTAGCTATAAAAAAATTAAATATAGGGGGTAGCAAAGCGCAAGGACCGGCGTGAGGATCCTGGTTCGAGCCCCCGGCTCCCCCACCTGCAGGGGAGTCGCTTTACAGGCGGTGAAGCAGGTCTGCAGGTGTCTATCTTTCTCTCCCCCTCTCTGTCTTCCCCTCCTCTCTCCATTTCTCTCTGTCTTATCCAACAACAATAACTACAACAATAAAACAAGGGCAACAAAAGGAAAAATAAATAAATATTAAAAATTATATATGTATATAATTTATTGGATAGAAACAGAAAGAAATCAGGAGGGAGGGGAGAGATGGAGACAGGAGAGAGATACCTGCAGCACTGCTTCCCTACTCATGAAGTTTCCCCCTTCAAGTAGAGGCCAGGTCCTTGTACATTTTTTTTAATTAATTAATTTTTTTATTGGATAGAGACAGAGAAATTGAGAGGGGAAGGGGAGACAGAGACACCTGCAGCCCTGCTTCACCACTCACAAAGCTTTCCCCTTTTTTTTTTCTCACAAAGCTTTCAAGACCCTGTGGGGACTGGGGTCTTGAACCTGGATCCTTGCACACTGTAATGTGTGTGCTTAACCAGGTGCACCACCCCCCACCCCTCCTTGAGATTATAACGTGCGCTTTACTAGGTGTGCCACTGCCAGGCCCCAGAAGTTAGCAATTTTGACAGAGCATAGTCACAGGCACTGTGGGAAGCCCCAGAGAGTGAGACTGAACCCCCAGTCCTGATCCCATGTGCGAAGCCCTATGCTGAGTGTTGGGGAGGCAGGGGCAGCTCCCAGACAGCCAGTTATAACCTGGAGCGGAGACCCCAGCCAAGTGTGGAGGGGCAGCATGGCTGACCTGCTCCCTCACTGGCCTTGGCTGAGATGTTTCAATGCCTGATGGCTGTTCTCCAGGCCAGGTCAGGACTGGTTCTATCAGTGGCTTGGGCTGAGTTTTAAGGCCAAAGTCTAGAGCTAGTCTTGCTGGTGGAGGTAGGAACTGACTATCTGGAGGGAGAGATGTGTGTGCAGAGTCTGTGTCTCAGACACTGTCCTCAAAACACCACCTATTACCCAGCCTTTTCTTTTTTCTTTCTTTCTTTCTTTCTTTCTTTCTTTCTTTCTTTCTTTCTTTCTTTCTCTCTCCCCCTTCCTTGCTTCCTTCTTTCCTTTCTTCCTTCCTTTCTTATCTTAACTGGACAGAGATAGAAATTGAAAGGAAATGGGGAGACAGAGACACCCGCAGCCCTGCCTCACTAGTCTCAAAACTTCCTGCAGGTGGGGACTTGGAGCTTGAATTTCTTATGCATTATAACATGTGCTGACAACCAGGTGTGCCACTATCCCTTTCTAGAATTTTTCTTTTTCTTTCTTTCTTTCTTTCTTTTTTTTTTTTTACCAGAGCACTACTCAGCTCTGGCTTATGGCGGTGTAGGGGATTGAACCTGGGACTTCAGAGCCTCAGGCATAAAAGTATCTTTGCATAACCATCATACTATCTACCCCTGCCCTAGAATTTTTCTTTCTACTTATGAGTTTGACAAGAGAGAAGCCATAGTGCCACTCTAGTACATTCGTGCCAGGAATCTGAGACTCTGAGACATAAAATTCCAAAGCTGGGGGCAGGTGGTGATACAGCTGGTTGAACACGATCGTGTGCAAAAATGTGGGTTCCAGCCACCTGCAGGGAGGAAGCTTGATGAGTGGTGAAGCAGGTCTGCATATACCTTATCTCTATCTCTCCCTCCCTTCTCAAGTTCTCTCTGCCCTATCCAATAAAATAGAAAGGAAAAAAATAAATAAAGGGAAAAATGGCCACTGGCAGTGGTGGATTTGTAGTGCTGGCACTGAGCCCCAGTGATAACCCTGGTGGAAAAAAAAAAGTAAGTCCAAAGCTCTACCAACTAAGCTATTTCCTCAGCCACATGGGACAGGTGCCGCTTATTATTATATTTTTTAATAATTTATTTTAATGAGAGAGATACAGAAGGAAAGAGAGAGGGAGAAGGGAGAAGAGAAAGACTGCTTAGAGCACTGCTCAATTCTGGTTTGTGCAGGGAACTGAAACTTGGGCCTTAAAGCCTCAGACAGGAAAGTCTTTTTTTAATTAATTAATTTAGTTATTGATAGAGAGAGAGAGAGAGATCGAGAAGAAAGGGGAGATAGAGAGGGACAGAGACAGACTCCTGCAGCACTGCTTCACCACATGGGAAGCTTTCCCCTTGCAAGTAGATGGGGACCAGGGTTTGAACTCAGGTCCTTGTGCATTGTAATGTGTGCAGTTAACCCAGTGTGCCAGCCCCTGGCCCCCATGAGTCTTTTGGCAAAACCATGATGTCATATTCTCAGCCCAGATAAGTACTTCTTTTTTTTGTTTGTCTGTTTTTAGATAAGTACTTCTTAAACAATTAACATAAACAATTTTCACGAGAATTCTCTATGGCAAAGACTATTTGTTTATATTTTTAGTTAGCCATCAGGGTTATCACTGGGTCTCTGTGACTGCACAATTCCACCACTCCTGGTGGGCTTTTTTTTTTCTTTAATAAATGGTGAGAGACAGAGAAGGAGAGACTCCACAGCACTGCCTCCCTGCTAATGAAGCTTTACTGTGTAGCTGCGCCCATGTCCTTGCATGTGATAAGGTGTGCACTCTACTGGGTGAACCATCTCCTTGTCTCTGCGGCAGGCACTTTTGTTATATGCTTTTTTTAATTTTTAAAAGAATTATTTATTATTAATGAGAAAGAAAGTAGGATTGAGAAGCAGTGCATCAGTCTGGCTCATGCGATGCTGGGGATCAAAATCAGGACTCCACACCTAGGAATACAACGTTTTATCCCCTGCACTAACTCCTGGGCCATCTGTTATCTCCTTTTAACAGAGAAACTCAGCAGAGAGAGAGAGAGACAGAGACAGAGAACTGAGGGGACTTTCCCAAGGTCATGTAGAGAGTAAACAAAAGAATTGGCCAAGGTCATGTAGATAGTGAATGGAGAGCTGGGACTTGTATCCGATTGTGAATTTCAGAGCTTGATTCCTTCCAGGACACTGCTTTACTGGGAAAATGGGTACAGGCATGGGGGTGGGGTGGGGGCTGTCTCACACTGAAAGGTGCCAGATGGAGGCTGTCACAGGAATAAGTACTGCATGTCACAGGGGCCTGTACAAACAGATCGACCAAGGGCAGCTTCCTCTCTCATTTTCCCACTTAGCGCCTTTGTCTTGTCTCTCCCACACCCAAAATTTCTGCAGGTCTGGGGCACTCTAAACAAGCAACGGCCCCTGCTGCTATTGGGGACCTGGCCCCCAGCAGTTTCCTGAAAGCTGTGGTGGATGCCTTGGACCTAGGCTCCCCAGTTGTGATCAGCCCTTCACTGAGTGGCATGTACTCCCTGCCCTTCCTCACAGCCCCTGGCTCCCAGCTCCGGGGCTATGTACCGGTGGCCCCCATCTGCACTGACAAAATCCCTGCAGCTGACTACGCCGGTGTGAAGGTACCCCAGTGTGGGAGGTGGGAGGCTGTCGGGAGCAAGGATGGGCCTTTCTTCACCTGGGGTGATTTCTGTGAGGAGCTGAAACATACGCTCCACCCTCTGGTTTGCTTAGCAGCTGGTCACTGTGTCAAATCCTGAACTAAACTGTTTGCTGGGGCTACACACGGATGGATCCGTGCCTCTGGCCCTCAGGAGCTGGGACTTCCTCCTCTACCTGGCTTCTCCTACCTTTCTATCTTGCTCATCTGGGGTGACTCCAGGCAAAGACTGGAGAGTTAGGGGAGGGTGGAGCCAATCTCTAGGGAGTGGGCTAGCATGGCAGGTCCCTGATGTCTCTGCCTCCCTTTCTTCCTCAGGCCTCAGTTCTTATCGTGTATGGAGACCAGGACCCCATGGGTCAAACCAGCTTTGAGCACCTGAAGCAGCTGCCCAACCACCGAGTGCTGGTCATGGAGGGAGCAGGGCACCCCTGTTACCTTGACAAACCAGAAGAGTGGCACACCGGGCTGCTGCATTTCCTGCAGGGACTAGCATGAGGACCAGTCTGCTGGGCTTCTGCTCTCCTGCTTTCTCTCTCTCCCTCTCTCTCTCTCTTTCCCACCAGGGGCTCCTGCTGCTCTTCATGCACATGCAACAGGTGTGTCTGTCTGTTTTCTTGTCTTTTGGGGTCTGTCTCTTTTTTTCTTGCAGTGGCCAATTGAGGAAGTGAAATCAAGAGAGAGAAAAAAAAAGCTTAGGAATCAAGGGACATGATCCAGTGCAGGGCAAAGTATTTGATGAACTGCTCTCGGACTCCCCTCAACTCTCCCCTCCTCCTTTGGCTGTCCCGTAGGGCAGACACACCCCTGCCTTAGCCTCTGAGGTTACCAGATACTTAGACATTCATGTTTAAACATTCAGCACCATCTATGTCCCCAAATATGACCCTTCCCTTGGGAGCAACCACCCAGGTACCTGCAGCTCTGCACTGCACACACACACACACACACACACACACACTCAGGCACACGTGCCCTCCCTGCCAGGCGACTCCTCATTGTCTGGGGAGGCTGGAACCCTTCTGGCCATGCCTCACCTGAGACCCTCTTTCACGCTGAGAGCGTGGCCTGGTGCCATTCTCTGTTGACCCAGTAGTTGCAGCTGGCCCTAGACTGGAACAGCCCCCATCCGGCCCAAAGGAGAGGCTAACCCCTTTGTGACCCCCTCAGATTCAGCTCCCTGCTTCGTCCCATCCTTCCGGGTGTTCCACGCCTCGTTAGGTTATTAGGCCTGGGTGTTCTTAGCCCAGCTGGTTTCCTGCTATGAGGTTGGGGGTGGGGTGGAGAGCCGGAGTGGAGGTCGGTGAAATAAAGTGATGCAATCAGACCCCGCAGTGTCTTGCTCCGTCTCCAGAGTGCCGCCCCTCCCCCCTCCCTCGGGGCGACACAGGGCTCCTCCCCCACCCTGGCGGGACCAGATGGTCCCCCTGCCCTTTGTCCACCAGGCCAGATGGAGGAGAAGGGAGATTGGATTCCCCTCCCTACCCCAGGTGCCAAGAGACTCAGCTGTGGGGGGAGGTGGAGGTCAGAAGGACCAGGCTGAGCCGATTACGGGGGGGGGGGGGGGGGCGTGTAGATCTGCTCCCCGGGGTAGGAGTGGTGGTGCGGGGACAGGGGGTGGTGCGTCCAGGGAAGGAGCAGTCGGGCTCCTCCCCCAAGCCTCTGGCCCATTCTCCAGCAGAGTACTCAGCTACGCCCACCCTAGCCGGAGCTGGACTTCTGGGGGTGTATAGCTCTGGGGGCGTGTAGTTCTGGGCGCATCACCACCAAGACGGGGGCGCTAGGGGTCACCCCGTTCTCAGGCTTCTCCTCCAGCGGCTCCCCTAACCGGTCTTGGGCGGATAAGGGTCGGACCCCGTGGAGGCTGGGGGTGGTGGTGGCTGGAGTGAGTGCAGGTCTTGGTGAGTGGGGGCGATCGGTCCAGAGGCGAGGAGGACAGGGAACGGGGCGTGGCGGAGGTGGGGTGCAGGGGGCTCGGCAGAGGCGCTGGGGGGGCGTCGGGGGCCGGGAGACCGGGAGGCTGGGGCCGGGGTGCGGGGGCCGGACTGGAGCTGGGGCCGGGGTGCGGGGGCCGGGCCCGCTGGTGGCCGGAGGCCTCGGGGCGGGTGGGGGGCTCCCGGAAGCGCGGCCCGGCCCGGCCGGGGCGGGGCGGGGCGGGGCGGCTGCGGCACTGGGCGGCTGGGCGGGCCCGCAGGGCTGTAATCGGATCCGGGAGGGGGCGGGGAGGGGCCGGGCCGCGCGGGCTGGGGGGTGGGGGGGGCGCGGAGCCGGGCTCCGGGCCGGCCGGGCTCGGCGCCTGTCAAACCCCTCATTGTTCGCAGCTGATGTCACTCGCAGTTGTGAGCGGCCGCCGCTCCCGGGGACAATGTGGGACTGAGCGGCCCAGCCGCCGCGCCGCCGCCGCAGGACAGCCCCAGAGAGGTAGGGCGCCGGCCAGGAGGGGCCCCGCGCCCGCGGGCTTGGAGGCTTCGGCCGGGGGGCGGAGAGTCTACAGGCCCGGGGTCCGGGCTGGGGGCTCTGGGGGGGGGGGCTGAGGAGCACATCCCCCAGCCCCACACGGGCCCAGGCCAGCACAGGTGGGGGGGCGCTGACCCGCCAAGGAAGCCCCCCAACTAGGGAGAGACTTCCTTGGTCTGAGCCCCCCAGATTTGAGGTCCTTATCCCCGCCCCCAAGTGTGTCCGTCCTTTGGATCCCTCTTCTCTATATCTCCTTCCTGCCCTGGGCTTTGGCTTTCTGCTCCATCTCTGTCCCCATCTGCTATCCCCCTGCAGTCTGGCTCAGCACACACCTCTTCCCATTCTCTGCAGTTGTGTGTGTGTGTGTGTTTTGGGGTACACACAGACCTCCAAACCAGGAGTTTGTGGAGATAACAGTTGGGGGCTTGCCATGGTCCCCCCCTGTGTGGCCTCTTAGCTTCTCAGTTCTGATCTAGCTTCTTAGTTGGGGTACTGGGGCTTGGGGGGGGGGGGCATCTGGCCACTGACTTCTGAATCTTATGCCTGCCTGGCCAAGAGTGAAGTACCCGCTTCTTCACTCCTGCATCTCCTGCCCGCCATCTTGAGACCTGTGGCACCCAGTGCCCCACCCGGCCCCAGCACCCGGGGAGTGGCCTCCAAGGGGATGCACCAGGCCCAGCTGCAGGCCCTCCACCCCGAATGTGGGCGTATGGCCCCCACCAAGTGCAGTCTAAGTTCCTTCTTGTTGGACCATCAGAGTATGTTGGGGCTCTCCTTCCCCCACAAAGAGGTCTTACACCCCAGGGATGTCCCAGGAGCTGAAACCTCTGCTTTGGCCCTCACTTTTTCTTTGAGATTACTTTCAGGGCCAAAATCTGAATCTTAGCCTTTTCCCACTCGAAGGCCCCCTAGCCCCTTGGGATCCTGGAACCCCTTCAATCTCCCAGGCACCCCCACCCCAGCCCCCACCCCTACCCCCACCCCACCCCCCACCCCTACCCCCACCCCACCCCCAGCCTTCATCAGCATGCAGGCTCAGACTGCCCAAACACAAGGGGATTGTTCTTCTGGCATGCTCAGGGTGGGGGGCTGGGAGCAGGCGGCCCACACACCCTGGCAGGCCCAGGCCATGGGGAGGCTGGCTCTGCCCCTCCCTGTGTCCCCAGTTAGACTCTGTCCACCCTCCTGACTCCCAGCGCTGCAACCCCTCCTGCCTCCATTACCATTGCCCAGTGCTCTGCCCTCGCCAAGCTCTGAGCCTTCTGGCCCCTCCTAACTCTGCCGCTCAGGTAACCTCTCAAAAGAGTCCCTTCCTTTCTCACCTCAGATTCCTCTCTTGACTGGTGAGGTGCTTCCAGCTGAGACAGGCTGAACCTGACTTTGTAAAGCCTGTGTCACACCCCTGCTTTTCTCCCAGCCCCATGCCCCATGGAGAGGCCCACACCAGCCCCCTGGAAGTCTTAGGGACCAGTGCAAATCCCCATCCCCCCCATCCTCAGTGCAGTGTCCAGAGAACCCCTAGGCCTAGAGAAACAGCAAGCAAGGGCAGGGGCTGGGACACTGAGGAAGAGGTCTTGTCTAGGTAGACCCTGACTGCCCTGGTCTGGGGTCTGTGCCCTGGATCTTCTCGCCCACTCTCACTGCTCTTGTGGACCCTCAGCCCCGCCTCTAGTCCCCAAAACCCACAGGCTCTGTGAGCCAGCCCTGTCTTCACCCTCATAGGATAGTCTGGTCTGGTCCCCTGCCATCACAGAGCTGTCTGTGTCATGGAAAGATGGGCTTAAAAATGCTTAATCGGGGCTCCTTTGAATTACAGACTTATCATTTGGGGACTGCAGAGGCCTGACTAATTGTATCTGACTTGGAAGGTTGAAGAGGGCTTCACAGAGGAGGTGGCATTTGAAAGTTTTAACAGAGCAGGGAGGAGAATGGAGATTTCCATCTCAGATCAGTCCGGGCAAAGACCCAGAGGCCTGGAGGTACAAGGAGTGCTCTGCAGTCTAGGTCAGGGTAGAGATCTAAGGGGTCTTGAACCTGTCTGTGGAGATCAGGTTACATTCCTTGGGACTTGGGGTGCAGAGGGTGGCCATTGGGCATCAGAGTGACCCAGTCTCCATCATGGAGAATGGAAGCTAGAGAAATCTTTCCCCACTGGGTAAGGCATTGAGGGGATGGGTACCTGTGGGCGGGTCCTGTGGTCACTGGAACCCAGCCTGGACCTGGCCTCAGTTTCCCTTGCTGTGGGTGCGGCCAGAGTCTACGGCACAAGCCTGGGCTGAGAATTCAGAGGCTGGAGTTCCAGGACCCCAGATCAATGCTCTGTAGTACTGCCCCCCCCCACACACACACACAAGCTCTTCCACGAACTGCGTACTAGTGACTTGTCTTGAGGCTGGGGGCATGCGGATGGTGGGTCGGTTCTTAGGGAAACCGGGCTAGTCAGGAAGAACGAGCATATCCAGGGGAGGGTTTGGGCAGGGGAGGCAGAATTCCTCAGTCCTGGTCCCTCCGAGCCCAGTGTCCACCCCTTGCCACACCCTGCCTCATCTGATGGCCTGAGCCATCCCCAGCATCACTGGGTGTGGCCAGCATGGCTGCTTTGGGCGTGGGACTAGAAGGAGGCTGCTCGATTGGGGGCTGAAGGTGCGGAAGGGGTATTGGAGGCTGTAAAGTGGGGGAAGAACTGGCAGACTGGACCTCTTCCCTCTGGTCTGCACAGGTGAGTCTGTAAGCTCTGCTTGGTCCAAACAGTCTGATCAGCAGAGACCAGGGAATCCCCTGAGGGGTGGGCCAGGCCACTGGAGTTGCCTGGCCTCGGGCGCCCTCCCTGCCTCTGGATTGTTCTTGCTCCAGAACAAAGCCTGGGTGGACACTTGATCCCTGCATATGTGTTGTGTGTGTGTGTATGTGTGTGGGGGAGCTGGCTAAGCCCCCCAGCCCTTTGATTGGGCAGCTGTCATGAGAGAGAGAGAGACACAGACAGCTGGGGGGGAGGGGCAGGAAGAGGCAGCCACCATCGTTTACACAGCTGTCACTCTCCCCCCCCACCCGCCCCCTCCAGCCTGAGTGGCAGGAAGCCAGGGACCAAAGGAGTGGGCACTGTATGTGGGGAGGGGTCCTGGGGAGCCAGAGGGAACCCCTGAGATCAGAGGCCTGGTCTGAACATGCTGTGTTCTGCCAGGGAGCCCTGCTGACCAGAGGGAGCTGGGCACCCCCAGAGGTGAGCTGGAGGTCAGTGTGGCATGTCTCCTGGCTGCTATGTGGGCAGCGCAGTAGGGACCCAGGACCCACCAGGCTGGAGTGGCAGATAACTTCCAAGAACCCTGGTGAGGACAGCGGGAGAGCCAGTAATGTCTAGTATGGCTGCTTTGCTCTTAGGCCCCCCCCCCATATTAATTTGGGAGACATGTAGAAGGACCTCTCATTTTCTACTAAAGAGAGGAAAGACACTGAGGCCCCTTTCAAACATGGACACAGACAGACCAGCAACACCCTGTCTCCCCTCACCATACGTATGTCTGTCTAACAGCTGAGAAGATCGAGGAGGTCCAGGTCAGGTGAGGGGCCTGACCAAGGTCACTCTTTAGATGAGGCCGAAGGGCTTTGCTGCAGATCTGGGTATCTTTTTCAAGGCAAGATTCTGACAATATTCCAGCCACACACATACCCCCAACTGTATGTCTGTGAGGTGATGTGGAAATATCAACTCGCACACCAGTTACTACCACAAAGGGGTCCTGGAACCTCAGAAAATCCTGGAGCTTAAGACCATAGCCCTGGGCAAGTTATCAGTCCTTTTCCAAACACGACACCCCTATGCTAGCTAAGCAGGGTGTTAGAGATGGCTAACTTCTGCTTCCCACCTTTGAAGTGCTCCCCACTAAGTAGAGAACTGATAGGCAGGAGCAGCTGGAAAGGGGAAGCAGGTGGGGAGGTCTGTGACAGAGAGACCCCTGAGCCAGCAGGCTGGACACAGCTGGAGTCACCACACGTACCCCTCAGTGACCCTGGGCTGGTTTTGACCCTCTCTAGGCATCAGGCTCCCCTTCTGTTTGGTGAATTCGCCTGTTCCGCTAGCCAGTGTGTCCCGAGAACCTTTTCTAGCCTGGACTGAGTGCTGGGAACACAAAGTGCAGGAGGCCGCCTTGGCGCCTGCTCGAAGGGGCTCCTGGCCTTGGCTGTCCAGGGAGACAGAAACCGAGCACGTCATCACAAGTGCTTTGATGGGGGAAGTGCAGGCGGCTGGGAGAATGTTATTAGCAAGGGCAGCCAGCTCGAGGCTGGCCAGGATGTCCAGAGAGCACGGTGCATCTCCTGTGACCTCTGACCTCTGGAGAGCCTATGACAGAGAGTGGAATAAGGATTATGTGCTTAGGGACGCAGCGGGACATTGTCCAAGATGAAGAAACAAAACCATTTGCCATATAATGACTGGGAAAGAACTAGGCTGGGCTCTCTTTTCTAAATGCAGGCCTAAACTGGGGCTAGCAGAACCGTTCCAAAGGGGGCCTTTGAGTCAGGGTGGCATAGGGAGCTAAGGAGATAGGTGTCCAGTGTCTCTGTGGTGTTCTGGGCCCAGAACACCCATCTTTCAGCCCCTCCCAACTTACACACAAACCCTCCCAGACAGAAGGAATTTGCAAGGTTGGAACTTGGTTTTGGTTCAGACCTGGCATCAATTTTCTAGTCCCCTAGTGAGCTTCTCATCAAGGCTGAGCCTTGGGTGGGAGACAGCCACTAGCAGAGAGGGATTTCCAAGTAGGATCAAGGTTCAGGATTAAGAAGGGGCATGAAATGGGGTCAGGGAGGGGAGGGAGGGCTGGCGGCTGGGCTAATCCTAGCAGCTAAACTCTGGCTCCTCCTCGCTCCATCAGTTTAGGACCCTGAGATTTCTCAGCCCTTCCTTTCTTAGTCTCAGTATTTCTTCCATTTTATAGGTGAGACCCAGAGCCCAAGCATTCTGTTCCTGGTCCAGTAGAAAGTGTTCCAGGCCAGGCACACAGCCAGTCTGGACGCTTCTACTTCCTTAGCACATAGGAGAGAATGGACTACAGTCCTGACACCCACCCAGCCCCACTGTGCAGACTGAACTGTGCCCAGAGCTGTGTGCAGGGAGTCTGTCTTAATGACTCCTAGGGCATAGGACTAACTGAAAGCAGGAGCAAGAGAACCCCTCCCAGAGTCTCACCATCTTCACTTCCCCTCTCCCTTTCAAGCCCGTCTCTCCTCCCACCCCCAATTGCTCTGGCTCCCTCTCCTGCTGCTCCACTGTGCTCTAGTCAGTGAGGTGCTGGCCGGTGCACACATGTGACTCTTAGTGGAAGAAGACTTTCAATCTTAATTTGGAAGGCCCAACCCCCATTGGTCCCCTTTTCTTTTCTTTTCTTTTCTTTTTTTTTTTTAATTATCTTTATTTATTGGATAGAGACAGCCAGAAATCGAGAGGGAAGGGGATGATAGAGAGGGAGAGAGACAGAGAGACACCTGCAGCACTATTTCACCACTCACAAAGCTTTCCCCCTGCAGGTGGGGACCCGGGGCTTGAACCTGGATCCTTGCACATTGTAACATGCACTGAACCAGGTGCGCCTCCACCAGGCCCCTACAGCAGTCCCCTTTTCTGAGAGACCCTACCTCTCTCTCTCTGGATTCCTTTCAGCCTCTTAGTTAATTCTCTCTTCTGACATATGGAGGAGGGGTAAGGAAAGGTCCTTATGGAGAGGGGATGCCTGTCTCACTTTTATTCTCCCAACTCTTTGGGAGCAGGGTTGGAACACCCCCCCCGCCCCGTCTTACAGATGAGGAGGCTAAGATTCAAATGGATTGACAGCACTGTCCAGGGTGACATAGCTAGCAAGCTGCATGCATGTGTACTATTAGGGGGGCATTTGAAATTCAGGGTCCCCTTTCTGGGAGTTTGGTAATCTGCCTCGGGTCCCCATAGAAGGGTATGGGACATGGCAGAGTTTGGCTCCTTCCTCTCTCTCTCTCCTCCAAGATTTTATTTATTAATGAGATAGGAAATAAGAAAAAGAACCAGCCATCACTCTGGTACATGCACTGTCAAGGATCTTAGGACCTCATACTTGAGAGTTTAACATTCCATCTATTGCGCTACCTCCCAGACTGTGTCTATGTTGGGCTTCTTTCTCTCTCTCTCCCTCCCTCCCTTCCTTCCTTCCTTCCTTCATTTCTTTTTATTATTTATTCAAGTTTAATGAGAAATAGAGAGAGAGATGGAGAGAAAGGCTAAGCACTGTTCAGCTCTGGTCAGTGGTGGTGCTGGGGACTGAACCCGTGAGCTCTGAGCCACAGGCGTGAAAGTCATGTGCAGAACCATTATGCCATCTCCCCAGCCCCCACTGGGTTCCTTTCTAAATCCTCTTTTTTTAAAAATTCTTTTTTATGTATTTATTTATTCCCTTTTGTTGCCCTTGTTTTTTTTTATTATTGTAGCTATTATTATTTTTTAAATAAAATTTTTAAAATTATTTATTTATTTTATTCCCTTTTGTTGCCCTTGTTGTTTTATTGTTGTAGTTATTATTGATGTCGCTGTTGTTGGATAGGACAGAGAGAAATGGGGAGAGGAGGGGAAGACAGAGAGGGGGAGAGAAAGACACCTGCAGACCTGCTTCACCGCTTGTGAAGCGACTCCCCTGCATGTGGGGAGCTGGGGGCTCAAACCGGGATCTATGCCGGTCCTTGCGCTTCGCACCACGTGCGCTTGACCCGCTGCGCTACCACCTGACTCCCCTATTGTAGCTATTATTGATGTCGTTGTTGGATAGGACAGAGAGAAATGGAGAGAGGAGGGGAAGATAGAGGGGGAGAGAAAGACAGACACCTGCAGACCTGCTTCACCGCCTGTGAAGCGACTCCTCTGCAGGTGGGGAGCCGGGGGCTCGAACCGGGATCCTTATGCCGGTCCTTGCGCTTTGCACCACCTGCGCTTAACCCGCTGCGCAACCTCCCGACTCCCCTAATCCCTCTTCTATTGCCCTGCAGAGCCAGCCTGGCCGAGGTGTGGACACGCTCCCGGGCTGCTGTGGCCTCAGCCCCGCTGGACAGGATGAACAGCTCAGATGCGGGGCTGGAGGAGGAGCCAGAGCTCAGCATCACCCTCACGCTGCGGATGCTGATGCACGGCAAGGTGGGCGGCCGGGGGAGGGCAAGGTGGGCCCTTCTGACCACGGAGGGTTCTGAGGTGTCTTACCTGCAACGGAGCCCTGAACGCTGGGCATCGGCACCTCCCTGACTCGCCCCTCGTCTTGTTTGCAGGAGGTGGGCAGCATAATCGGGAAGGTAGGTGCCTGGCTCTGTTCTGTGTATCCCCTCCCTCCTGCCCCAGACCTCGGTCCAGGCTATGACTCGGTCTCTTTTGTCTCCCGCAGAAAGGAGAGACTGTAAAGCGAATCCGGGAGCAGGTGAGGATGGAGTTTGCGGGAGGAGCCCAGAGCAGCTGGCTAGGAAGGGAGGGGGCATCCCTGTGCCCCCTTTCCTCTGAGTGCAACTATCTGGGGTGACCATTGCCTTGCCTCGACCGGGACCCGGAGAGGGTGGGGGGGAGACAGGCTCCTGGTGCAGACATGGAGGAAACACGCCACTGCCCAGCGTTTGTCCTGTGCCCCCAGAGCAGTGCCCGGATCACCATCTCTGAGGGCTCGTGCCCCGAGCGCATCACCACCATCACAGGGTCCACAGGGGCCGTCTTCCATGCAGTCTCCATGATCGCCTTCAAGTTGGATGAGGTCTGCGACAGGCTGGGGTGGGTGGTAAAGGGAGGCCCCCACCCCCAGAAACAACAGGACTCCAGGTCCCCACACTGGCTCCAGAGGGGTGCGGGTGGGGAGATCAAGCCCAGGGCAGGGTTTTGTTTTATTTATTTATTTACTTATTTATTTATTCCCTTTTGTTGCCTTTGTTGTTTTATTGTAGTTATTATTGTCGTGGTTGTTGTTGGATAGGACAGAGAGAAATGGAGAGAGATGGGGGAAGACCGAGAGGGGGAGAGAAAGATAGACACCTGCAGACCTGCTTTACCACCTGTGAAGCGACTCCCCTGCAGGTGGGGAGCCAGGGCTCGAACCAGGATCCTTACATTGGTCCTTGCGCTTTGCACCACCTGCGCTACAGCCCGACTCCCATTTGTTTGTTTTTTTTTACCAGAGCACTGCTCAACTCTGGCTTATGGGTGGTGTGGGGGATTGAACCTGGGACTTTGGAGACTCAGGCAGGAGAGTCTCTTTGCGGAACCATTATGCTACCTACCCCTGCCCCAGGGCAGGGTTCTTTCTCGCTGGAGTCGGAATTGGGGAGAAGGTCCTTCCTTAAGGGAAACATCAGGGGTACAGACCACTGACACACAGCCTTTCTTTCCAGGACCTTTGTGCTACACCTGCAAATGGTGGGAACGTCTCCAGGCCCCCAGTGACACTGCGCCTTGTCATCCCTGCCAGCCAGTGCGGCTCTCTGATTGGGAAGGCTGGCACCAAAATCAAAGAGATCCGAGAGGTGAGGGGAAGGGAACA
Source organism: Erinaceus europaeus (assembly GCF_950295315.1). Lineage (NCBI taxonomy): Eukaryota > Metazoa > Chordata > Mammalia > Eulipotyphla > Erinaceidae > Erinaceus > Erinaceus europaeus. The sequence goes on from NC_080173.1 coordinate 95,444,153, forward strand.
CTGCAGCCAACTCTCCCAACGCTCCTGTAGAGGGGGAGCCTACCGCTACCCCCTGGGGAGGGGCTGGGCCTGAATTCATGTTCTGCTTGCAGACCACTGGTGCTCAGGTGCAGGTCGCGGGGGACCTGCTCCCCAACTCCACGGAGCGTGCTGTCACCGTATCTGGTGTGCCCGACGCCATCATCCTGTGTGTGCGCCAGATCTGTGCTGTTATCCTGGAGGTGCTGCCCGGGGTCTGGGTCATGGGGGGTGGTGGTGGCCTGAGCTGGGCAGAGCTGTTGGGATTGGCTTAGTGGCTTCAGGCTCCCAGGCTGTGTCCACCTGGACAGGACGAGGAGGCCGTTGAGCATATGGATCTGCTGGGGAGGTGAGTGGGGTCTGAGTGGGCCCTGACGGAGTCTCCCCATTTCTGCCTTGCAGTCCCCGCCTAAAGGAGCCACTATCCCGTATCATCCAAGCCTCTCCTTAGGTACCGTGCTTCTCTCCGCCAACCAGGTGAGGGGAAGGGGCCACTGTGATGTGGGAGAGGCCACGGGAGGAGGAGTGTGGGAGTCCAGGGAGAGGGAAGAAGAGACTCCAGCCAGACCTCCCTGACCTGTCACAACAACCCTCTTTGTCACCTCAGGGCTTTTCTGTCCAGGCCCAGTATGGGGCTGTGACCCCAGCTGAGGTGAGTGACACACAGTCCCAGGTACCCCTCCTTCCTGCGCTGTGGCCTTTGACCCCGGGCCCCTCTCCTCTGGCACAGGTCACCAAGCTTCAGCAGCTCTCAGGCCATGCGGTTCCCTTTGCCTCTCCCAGCATGGTGCCAGGTGCGCAGGTGGCTCTCCTGGGATGGATTGGGGGGGGAGGCAGGGAAGGGAGGGTGCCCCCCAGAACCATCAGAACCATCCCCAGCCCGCCTTCTCCCCTCAGGACTGGATCCTGGCACACAGACGAGCTCACAGGAGTTCTTGGTCCCTAACGATGTGAGCAGCAGCGGACCGGGTGTTTAAGGGTGGGGGCTGAAGGACCCGGAACCTCTGCATGGCCAGGGGTTTGAACTCCACTCCCTCCTCCCACAGCTGATTGGCTGTGTGATCGGACGCCAGGGCAGCAAGATCAGCGAGATCCGGCAGATGTCGGGGGCGCACATCAAGATCGGGAACCAGGCCGAGGGAGCCGGCGAACGACATGTGACGATCACAGGCTCGCCGGTCTCCATCGCCCTGGCCCAGTACCTCATCACTGCCTGGTGAGTCGGGGTGGGGGTGAACAGGGCTCTGGTCACAGGGCCTAGGGACCCGAGAAAGGTATAGGGGGGTGGGGAGAGCTGACCTTCCTCCTTCTGAGTGTGTCCTCTGCCACCCCTAACCCTGACTTACTCACTCCCTGCTGCCCCGCCACCCTTGTGTCCTTTTCCGGCCTCTGTCTTCTTTCCCTGTGTCTTTGGCCTCCGCTAACTCTTATCAGCTTGTCCTCTCTTCCCATCCTCCCCCTTCTACCTTTCCCGCCTGCTTCCCCCAAGACATCTACCCCACGCGTGTTCCCGGTTCCTCTCCCATTTTTCACCTGATCTCGCCCCCCTGTATTTACCCTTATTGGCTTCTCTCTCACCCCACCTTTCCCTTCATTTCCCCCCCCCCCCCGTATCACTTTCTCCAGTCTAGAAACAGCCAAGTCTACCTCTGGGGGGACGCCTGGCTCGACCCCTGCAGACCTGCCTGCCCCCTTCTCGCCACCCCTGACTGCCCTGCCCACAGCTCCCCCAGGCCTGCTGGGCACACCCTATGCCATCTCCCTCTCCAACTTCATCGGCCTCAAGCCTGTGCCCTTCTTGGCTCTACCACCTGCTTCCCCAGGGCCGCCTCCGGGCTTGGCGGCCTATACTGCTAAGATGGCGGCTGCCAATGGGAGCAAGAAATCTGAGCGGCAGAAATTCTCCCCCTACTGAGGCCGGCTGAGGCACAGCACAGGCACAGGCACAGGCACAGGCACAGGCAGGACCACCGGCAGGGAGCTGCCTCCACACCTATCCTGCCCGAGGAAGCTTCATCCTGGGGTCCCAAATGCCGCTAATGCCCAGACGCATGGATGCACCCCCACCCTGCTCCACTCTGTGGGAGTTCCTCCTCTCAGAAATGGGACAGTTTTTGGCCCAGGGTTCTGGGAGCTTTGGCAGCCCCAGGACAGGGCCCCATCCCCCTAACTCTGTGCTTGGATAAAGGGAGTATCCTTAGACCCCCCTATACTTTGGGGAGTTATTTGAGCACTGTCCACCCCTTAGGGCTTCCCAGCTTACCGCCCCGCTGTGGGGGTCAGGGAGGAGGGCCGGGGGATGGCTAGGGGCCATGCTTCTCTCCTCACCTCCCCGCAGATTACTGCTGCTTCCACTGATACCCTTTTGACTGGAATGGACTGGCTGGGCCTGGCAGAGGGCAGCTCGTAGAGGGAGCACTGCTGGGTAGTTGGGGGGAGTGGCGGGGGGCAGGGGACAAGTTCTCAGCAGCAGACACTCTGTACAGTTTTTTCAATCCCTGTTTTTGAATAAATATTCTCAGAGACCAGGAAGCTGTGAAGCTGTGGGTGTTGGCGGGGGGTGGGGTGGGGATGACAACCCCCCTCCATCCAGAAAATGAGGGCAGCGGAATCCCCGAGAGCCTGCCCCGCCATCTGTGAATCCAGCAGTCCCAGTGGGACCCTGACTCCTTCTACATGCCAGTTCTGAGGCTTCAGGGTCTATTGGGGGGGGGGGCAGGAACAGTGGGGGAGTGGGAAGGAAAGGTCATGTTGTTCAGCCTCCTGCCTCTGGTACCAAACTGGCTGTGTTGTTTTCTGGGCATTACAGAAGACGATGCAGGAGTGTTCCAGTCGTGTTGTCCAACCTCTGCTTGGTGTAGATACCGTGGTTGTCTTTCTGAGTGTTTCTCCCTAAGCTCCTTCTGCAGTGGTTGTGACAAAGGCCCTGCCCTCCAGGCCCATCTTCTGCCGCCCCCCCGCCCCCCCCCCCCCTCTTCTCTGTCCTGCCCACCTCTGCCCCTCCTCTAGCCATGAATGACCGACCACATCACCCAAGCGGCAAGAGCCCTTAGACAAAGTCCAGGGTGCAGATGGGGAAACCGGGCTCTATGGAAGAGTAGGTCTGTGCACAAGACCACACAGACTTGGGCCCAGAACCCTGGCTTCCCGGGCCTCCCCGGGTCGCAGGCACCCTTTCCCCTGCTCCGGGGCCAGATGTCCAGCAGGCAGGGCCGACTTGTCTGCCACAACTCGTGTAGGAGGCTGGACCGGCCCCTTCTGGTTCCATCCTCCTCGCTCCAGTCCTGGGCTCACTGTGGGGTTGCGATCCCTCCACATCCACATCCACATCCGGAGGGGCTCGGTCTGGAGCCTCAGGAGGTCCTGGAGCCGGGCCCTCTGGAGCTTCCTGGAGGTGCCGCAGAAGCGCCCTTGGGTGCCAGGCCGTCGGGGGGCAGGCCCACGGGGCCCGGGGCAGGGCTCGGTGGGCCAGGCGGCCCAGGGCCCGGCGCACAGACCGCTGCAGCAGGCCGTACAGGAAGGGGTGCGCCGCGAAGGCCGAGTAAGCGACCCAGGTGAGCGCCGTCTCGGCCACCGCGGCCTGCGCAGCGGGCGCCAGGCAGGCGCAGCCGTAGGGCAGCCAGCAGGCCGCGAACTGGCCCAGGGCGAGCGCCGGGGCGAGCGCCGCCTTGCCCCCGGGCAGGGCCAGGGCCAGGGCCAGGGGCGCGGGCAGTCGCGGCCGCGGCCGCGGGGGTCTGCGGGCGGCGGCGCGGCGCGCCACGAGGAAGAGGCCGCCGTAGGCGCCGAGCAGCAGCAGCGCGGGCAGCGCGAACGCCAGCAGCGCCCAGAGCGGCCGGAAGGGCGCCAGGCCCCCGGCCAGGACGGAGCAGCGCGCCGGGGCGGGCGGCGGGCCGGGCGGCGGCCCGAGCAGGGCGAGCAGCCCCAGCAGCGCGGCGGCGGCCCACACGGCGGCGAGCACCAGGCCGGGCGGCGGCCGCGCACCGGGCCGCAGCGGGTGCACCACCAGGCGGTAGCGCGCCAGGCCCAGCGCCGCCACGCCCAGCGTGCAGGCGGGCAGCAGCGCCCCCGAGAGGAAGCGCGCGGCGCTGCAGGGCCCGGGGCCCAGGGGCACGCGGCCCAGCCCCGGGGGCGGCGCGGCCAGCAGCCCCAGCGGCATGATGGAGGCGGCGGCCAGCAGGTCGACGACGCACAGGTGCACCAGGTAGAGCGCGTCGCGCAGCCCCGGCGTGCGCAGCACCACCACCAGCAGCGCGCTGTTGCCCAGCAGCGCCGCCGCCTCCACGACGGCCGCCAGGATCCAGGCCATGGAGCCGGAGACTTCAGTGGCACTCAGCCCCGTGGCGTTGGCCATCCAAGCTCTCCGGCGTCAGCCTGTGTGGGGATGCAGAAGGCCACATGGAGCGTCTCCCCCGGCTCCATGTCCACCCCCCAGTTCTGTGCTCCCCTGGCCCTCACCTCTTGGGCTGCGCGGGCGCTGGCTGCTTTGCCCAGGGCTCCATGCTCTTGGGGGCTTGGCCTGCCCCATGGAGGGCTGGAGGGCTGGAGGGCTGGAGGGCTGGAGGGCTGGAGGGCTGGAGGCCTGGAGGCCTGGAGGCCTGGAGGGCTGGGGTTGCAGGCTCTCTCCTCTCCCCTCCCCGGCTCTTCTCTAGCCCCTGCTGGAGATGGTACTGGCTGATACTCTGATGTCGCCTTTAGAGACACAGAGCTAGCATGGGAGGAGCAGAGCCTGGCACCACACCAGCCCCCTGGGTCCTAGCAGCTGCCAGCTGGAGGCTGGAGCCTGTGTTGTGGATGTGTCTGGGGGTGCCTGCAGAGGGGACCAAGAGCAAGCTGGAATCTAGACTAAGGCCTTTATAGACTATGGGCTTTGGCGGCAGCCAGACCCTGCTCTGCCTTACCCGGGGCGACATGTGATTCCACATCTGCTCTCCCCTCTCATCCCCATCAGTGGGGGCACTCAGCATTCAGCGCTTCCTCGAAGGAGAAACTGAGGTACCAGTGATACAAGAGGTGGAGCCACGAGGACCCCTCTAGCCCCAAGAAAGAGGAGATCTCTTCGAAAGAAAGGAGACGTGGCCTAGGAGGTGGTTCAGTGGATAAAGCACTGGATTCTCAAGCAAGAGGGTCTCCTGAGTTCAATCGCTGGCATCACGTGTGTCATGGTGATGTTCTGGTTCCCCCTTCGTTAATAAAAGAAAGAGAGGAGGTGGGGTCAAGTGAGGGGAAAATCCAGGGCCTGGCACACTGTAGGTGCTCAGCTGGTATTTATTAGCTTAGCACAGAACAGCTGCTTGGTGACGTGTGGAGCAAGGAAGAAGTTTTATTTTGGTTCTGCTGCTAGTAAATAAGTCCCTTCCTGCTAAAAGATCCCCGAATTCTCTTTCCCTTCTTTCCTCCGTCCCTCACTCTTTCATTTTTCTCCCTCCATCCCTCCCTCTCTCTCTGTCTCTCTCCCTTTATTTCAGGTTTATGTATTAATGAGAGCATCACTCTGGCACATACAATGCTGGAGATTGAACTCGGGACCCCACACCCAATGTTTTATCTGCTGTGTCATATCCTGGGTCACACGTGTTGAATTTTCCTTGGGAAACCACTCTCCTCAGTTCTCAGGATGCAAAGGTTCTAGGTGTTGTGAGCAAACTTCCCTACCCTCTGTTATCTTGATTAGGCATGAAACTCAGTCATAAGCAGAGGTGGCAAGCTTCCTCTTCATCCCTAAGGAAAATCATGTGACTCTGATGGGTCCTATCCCCCTAGCTGAAGTCACCCATTCCATGGCCCTATAATCTTACAGCTTACACTTGTATCTGAAACTCCTTCCTCCCCTCTGAACCCCAAATTTGGGTATCCATCTGCTTTTTCAACAGCATTTCTGATGATTTGACTTATGAGCATCTTGGGTTTTCTTTGCTTTTTTTTTTTTTTTTTTTGCCTCTAGGGTTATCTCTGGGCTCAGTGCCTGCACCATGAATCCACTGTGCCTGGCGGCCATTTTTCCCCATTGTTGTACTGCTGTTGTCATTGGATAGGACAGAGAGAAATGGAGAGAGGAGGGGAAGACAGAGGGGGGAGAGAAAGATAGACACCTGCAGACCTGCTTCACATTTTTTTTTTCTGCTTCACAATTTGTGAAGCGACCCACCTACAGGTAGGGAGCTGGGGGCTCAAACCAGGATCCTTGTGCTGGTCCTTATACCACCTGTCCCCCCCTTTCTCTCTCTCTCTCCCTTTCTCTCTCTCTCTCTTTTTCAGAGCACTGCTTAGCTTTGACTTATGGTATTGCTGGGGATTGAGCCTGAGACCTTTGTCACTTCAGATAGGAAAGTCATTCTGCATAAGTATTATGGTATCTCTACAGTCCTAGACCATAAATGTCATGAGAGCAGGTCTTGCCTGTGTCTTGCTGGTGCTAATAATTGGCCCCTAGAGCCCACTGCCGGCAAATGCAGATGGCCAGCCTGCACATAGGTGGTGGATACCAGGGCACGGACTGCCAGGTAACATTTATTTCCTACTAGAATTAAAAGGACCTGAGTCCAATCCTCCATAATCCAGATGAGAAAACTAGAAAAAAAAATGTCCCAACACACCACTGAGTTGTCCTCGGAACTCAGGTCACCTGGCTTCTTAGGGTCTGACCACACACATTCCTCTTCCTGTGCTCAGCCACAGCTTGGACATACGTTTTCCTGTGGGAGCTGAAGCTGGTGAAGAGAGAGGGAAGGCCAGTGCCTTCTTTTTTGTCTTTTCCCTGCCCTGATCTGCCTGCAGGCCAGGCACAGCACCAAAACCTAGGAAGCAGTCAGCAGGGCCAGGTGGGAGCTGCAGAGGGAGGGTGGGGACTAAAGTGGGCTGGCAAATGCAGACTCCTTCCGAAATTCTTTCAGATAAAAAAATGAGAAAAAACAAACAAACAAAAGAAAAGGGGGTCGCTTCACAGGCGGTGAAGCAGGTCTGCAGGTGTCTATCTTTCCCCCTCTGTCTTCTCCCCACTAGGTCTCTTTCTGTCCTATCCAACAAAAACAGCAGCAATAACAACAACAAAAAGGACAACAAAAATGGGGACAAAAAGGCCTTCAGGAGCAGTGGATTCGTAGTGCAGACGATAACCCTGGAGGCAAAAAAAAAACAAAAAACAAAACTAAAGTACTTTAACGTTTACCTGTTTTTCCTTGGTTGAAAAAAAAGTGGTCTGGGAGGTGTAGTGGATAAAGCACTGGGTGCAGTAGCTAAAGCACTGGGTTGTCAAGCATAAGGTCCTGAGTTCAGTCCCCGGCAGCACATGTACCAGAGTGATGTCTGGTTATTTCTCTCTCTCTCTCCTCCTATCTTTCTTATTATTAAATAAATAAAATTAAAAAAAAAAGAGGGGTTCGGCTGGTAGCGCAGCGGGTTAAGCGCAGGTGGCGTGAAGCGCAGGGACCAGCGCAAGGATCCCAGTTGGAGCCCCTGGCTACCCACCTGCAGGGGAGTCGCTTCACAGACGGTGAAGCAGGTCTGCAGGTGTCTGTCTTTCTCTCCCCCTCTCTGTCTTCCCCTCCTCTCTCCATTTCTCTCTGTCCCATCCAACAATGACATCAACAACAATAAGAACAACAAAAGGGAAAATACATAATAATAATAAAAATAAATAAATAAATAAAAACTTAAAAAAAAAAAAAGAAATAAACTCAGAAGAGATAAACCAGAAACAAAGCATCTTGGCTTCCTCCAGCAGGCGGGTAGGAAGGGGTACAGGGACTGGGATCTGGACACTGCTCTCCACACACTTTTGTACAGACTGAACCATTTAGAACTATGCTAATGTTATGCATATTGAAGAAATAAATGAAGATGGGAATATCCACCCAAAAGTGAGTATAAACCGAAAATGAATGTGTGTCTTCAAAGGGATAGCTTAACTACACAAAAGGGAGATAATTAATCTTAGCGGAGGTAGAAAGCATAATTGGTTACACAAAGAGACTTTCATGCCTGAAGCTCCAAAGTCCCAGGTTCAAAGCTGAGCAGTGCTCTGGTAATAAATAAATAATAAATAGCTAATCCAAGTAACAGATGAACTGGTGTTCACTTTGACCATTGACCCTCAAGTTTATAAGCAACAAGGTAACCTTGGCACTGGGGAGTTGAGCTAGCTTAGTGGTAAAGCATAGTCCTTGCATGTGTGAGGCCACGGGTTCAATAATCCCAAGCACTGCATTAAAAAGATAGAAACAAAAAAGTCAAAAGTAGCTTCCCCAGAGCCCCACCCTACTAGGGAAAGAGAGAGGCAGACTGGGAGTATGGACCGACCAGTCAACACCCATGTTCAGCGGGGAAGCAATTACAGAAGCCAGACCTTCTACCTTCTGCAACCCACAATGACCCTGGGTCCATGCTCCCAGAGGGATAGAGAATGGGAAAGCTATCAGGGGAGGGGGTGGGATATGGAGATTGGGTGGTGGGAATTGTATGGAGTTGTACCCCACCTCCCCTATGGTTTTGTTAATTAATCCTTTTTTAAATAAAAAAAAAAGTCAAAAGCAAACAGAACATCATAAGTGATGGAGCGATGATGCTCTGGTTGGTCTTTAACATACAAATCCTGAATAAAAACTGAAGAATTTTGCTTAGAAAGTTTGTTTTTCATGATGATGTGGCTATAACAGTACTGAAACATCTTTCCTGTGTATAGGATGGAGCCAATTTTTGCCCGTGTGAATGAATGATAAACACTGTTTCTTTCTTTCTTCCTTCCTTTCTTCCTTCCTTCCTTTCTTTCTTTCTTTCTTTCTTTCTTTCTTTCTTTCTTTCTTTCTATTTATTTATTTTTTAACCAGAGCACTGCTCAGCTCTGGCTTATGGTGGTGCAGGGGATTGAACCTGGGATTTTGGAGCCTCAGGCATGAGAGTGTCTTTGCATAGCCATTATGCTGTCTACCCTGCCCAATGTTCCTTTTTTTTAATATTTATTTTCCCTTTTGTTGCCCTTGTTTTTTATTGTTGTTGTAGTTATTGATGTCGTCATTGTTAGATAGGACAGAGAAAAATAGAGGGGGGAGGTAGAGAGAGGGAGAGAAAGACAGACACCTGCAGACCTGCTTTACCACTTGTGAACCAGGGGCTCAAACCAGGATCCTTACGCCGGTTCTTGCGCTTTGTGCCAGGTGCACTTAACCCTCTGCGCTACCGCCCGACTCCCCAACACTGATGTTCTTATTGTTAGAGAAGGGAGGAATCAATATTGAAGTGTGGAACAGGGGGACTGGGCCGGTGGTGGCACACCTGGTTAAGCACACATACTAACTACCATGCTCAAGGACCTGGGTTCAAGTCCCCGATCGGCACCTGCAGTGGGGACACTTCATGAGTAGTGAAGCAGGTCTGCAGGTGTCTGTCTCTCTCCCTATATCTCCTCCTCTCTCAATTTCTCTCTGTCTTATCAAAATGAAATATAGAAAGAAAAAAAAAGCAGTGTGAAGGAGCTGAAGACCTCTGTGGTGTTGGATTAGAGCTGGAGAGGCAGATTAGGATAAATGTATTTACTTGTACAGTTTCCTAGCACATTTTGCCACGAGGCTTTAGAAGTATTGACACATTGGTACCAGGGAGCACACCAACTATGGCCCAGATCTTTTTTTTTTTTTTATGGTTTCTCAATACTATTTCTAGTTTTTGTTGTTGTTGTTGTTGTTTTGTTTTATTTTTTGCCTCCAGGGTTATCGCTGGGGCTCGGTGCCTGCATTATGAATCCACTGCTCCTGGAGGCCAAGGCCATTTTCCCCATTTTTTTTTGTCCTTGTTGTTTTATCGTTGTTGTGGTTATTATTGCTTTGTTGTTATTAATGTCATCGTTGTTGGATAGGACAGAGAGAAATGGAGAGAGGAGGGGAAGACAGAGAGGGGGAGAGAAAGACAGACACCTGCAGACCTGCTTCACCGCTTGTGAAGCGACTCCCCTGCAGGTGGGG